>NC_142880.1:30168863-30471893 GCF_051225735.1 Oryctolagus cuniculus | reverse complement strand
TGCCAGCTCTCTGTTTGCTTAGCTAAAAGAGCCTAAATGATCTGAGTGAGCCACAGTCTGCTCATTATATGAGGAGTTGTGCTGAGGGTTAGATGACTTAATGTATGCAAGTTACTGAGTTAAAGGCTTGGTATATAATAAGCGCTCTGAATAAAGCAAGCTGGTAGTTTCTTGAATTTCCGGTTCCTGGGCTTTGCTCATTTTGAATTTAATTGGAACTTCCCGGTTGTCCTCTGGAAAGGCCATGTGGATTTATGCTTTTTCCCTCCATGGAGTGAGAGGCATCCACCTTCTAAGTTTTTCAAACCCTAGTTCGAAACTTTAAAGAGTTCATGGAAGATAGAACTAAAAGGTAAGTTTATTTTGGTGTAAAAATTTTTGAAATTGTAAAATATATGAGGGGCCTTCAAAAAGTTCACTGAAAAATTATTACTACAAAAAAAAAAAAAGACTAGACATGGATTTTAAAAAATATTGCACCAAAATAAACATCTTTAAATTTCATTTTCTATGAACTTTGTGAAGTACCCTAATATTATCAGACCTTTTCAGTTGCTGTTCTATCCATGAAAAATACTCTCTCTGGCATTTTAATTTGCATTTGTCTGATCATTAGTGAGATGAATTTTTTTAATGTGTTTATTGGCCAGTTTTATTTCTTCTGGAAGTTGTTGGTAGCCACTGCCTATTTTCCTATTTTTGCAACTTTTGACAAGTTCTAAACAATGTATTACTGACACTGATATTTTTTACATATTACAAATATTTTCCCATCAGTCTGCCACTTAAATTTACCTTGGTTTACAAGATTGATGTCTTAAAAATTAATCTTCTCTTATGAGCCACATTTATCAATCTATTCCTTTATGCGTTTTAGACCCCGAGAGTTCAGATCTGAATCCCACCGGTGTCCCTTACTAGTTCTGAGATCCTGGACAGCTTGCATAACCTCTGGATGCCTTCCTGGCTGCAGCTGTAGAATGAGAGCAGTAATCTTGCACAGCTGTCTGAGGCGCTGAATGAGTGCCTCCATGAAAAGTACCTGGTGCAGAGCAAACCTGACATATGAGCTTCGGGGCACTGAGGAAACCCTGCAGCCCAGTGGTATTCTCCACTAGTACTGCAGTGAATTTAGCCACCTCTTAACGTCAGAGTCCACCTGGAATTTATTTTTTCTATGTCAAGTTAGAGTCTGTATATTTTAATATAAGGATTATTAATTCTGTCTGTATCATCTATTAATATCTTTCCCCTCTAATTTGGTATTGCAGTTTTCTTATAAATGAAATGTCTGTATAGTCATAGACCTGTTTCTGGAATCTCTTGTCTACTCTGTTGTGTCACCAATTCTGTTTTGATTACTGTAACTTCGTATTGTAACTGAATGTCTCATAGATTGATTTCCCCCCTTAATTCTTTTTTTGCAATTGTCCAACTTAGTCTTTCATAATATCCATATTAATATTACATTCAGCTTCTTAAATTTCACTTAAGAACTGTAGGCATTTGGCAGAGATAGCACTAAACACAGGAATTTTAGTGAAGAGAAAGGACATCTTTATATTTATAGCATTGAATTTTCCCATCCACAAGTTGGGTATAGCTCACCACTTCAGGGTTCTTATGTCCTTTAATAAAGTTTGATAATTTTTTCCACATAGCTCTTTTGTGCTTTTAGTTGATTCCTGTATACCATTTGTCTGGTTGCTGTTGTCAGTGGGATCATTTTTCTCATTAACTCTTACTGGTTCTTGCTGCCAAAATAGTTTTCTGGACCTTGTAACAGACTCCCTACACGTACTCAGCTTTGGTGAACAGGTTTTCAGTTTGAGGCGCTGGCGTTGTCTTAGGTAAGCAATTGAAGGTCCTGATGGTGTGGTCTCCTTCCAGTTTTTAGGCCTCGTATTTCTTTGTTTCCTTGCAGTTTCCTAGGGCATGGATACACCAGACACTGTGAAAGTTAGAGACGTCTCTGACTTGCTGCTGGTGTTAGTGGACACGTGCCATTGCAGAGTCAAATCTGGTGCCCGCTGAGCCTTCTGGTGGACACTCTTTGGTGGGACGCTGTCCTATACCATACTGCTTCGCATTTTGCATTTTTGGATGTTTACTCATTCATTTTCATCTACATGAAAGGCAGAGAGAGAGTTCTAACATCTGCTGGTTCACTCCCCAAATGCCCACCACAGCCAGGGATGAACCAGGCCAAAGCAGGGGCCGAGAACTCCATATGGGTCTCCTACCTGGGTGTCAGGGGTCCCAGCACCTTAGCCATCGCTTGCTGTTGCCTTCCAGACACACTAGCAGGAAGCAGAGCAGCCATGTCTGGACCTGGCCCTCCTGTAAGGGATGCCAGTGTCCCAAAAGGCAGCTTTAGCGCCCATTGCTGTCTTTCCTCCTGTACTTTTGAAGACTGAACCAGTTAACCTTAAAAGTCCATGCTAGGGGCTGGCGCTATGGCTTAGCAGCTGCTGGCATCTCATACAGGCGCCGGTTCTAGTCCCGGCTGCTCCTCTTCTGATCCAGCTCTCTGCTGTGGCCTGGGAAAGCAGTGGAACATAGCCCAAGTCCTTGGGCCCCTGCACCCGCGTGGGAGACCCAGAGGAAGCTCCTGGCTCCTGGCTTCTGGCCTGATTCTTAGATCAAACCCAGTGGATTCTATATGCATTAGCCATTCTGCTACCAGGACGCTAACGTAAACATAAACCTGTTTGTTCGCCTTCCCCGGGGCCTGGCCTTTCCCCCTGTAGTGTTTCTCCTGCTTCCAGCCAGGGGCCAGTTCCGCTCTGGTCCCCATGGCCCCCACACGAGGTTGCTGGATTCGGAACAGGATTCTTCCATCTCTGTCCCCGGGCCTTCCTCTCACCTCTCTTTGCCTCTGCATTTCAAGCCTTATATTTTATTTAGAGTCTCAGAATTCACTGGGTGAGGACGTGAACGAGATGCTGCCGTTTGCGTTATGTGTTCTGGAAAACTCCCTCGGGCACAGAGTCCTTAATTAGGAGAAAAGTAAGATTTTGCCACTTTACGCTTATGACGCAGGGTAGGCTGGGGAGATGTTTTAGTTTGCGGAGACATGTTTCAAAGGCCTCTGGAACTAATAGCTGTTCTTTGTGCTTCCATTGCTCTCACTGTCGCTCAAGGACTTGGAAGAGGATTTCACTGGGCCGCCCTCTAAAATTCCATGGGCTCATTAGGCAAGGCAGCTAATTACAGGTCGGAAGCTCTGTTGGGTTGCAGAATGTGAAAGTTGCGTGGAGCACCAAGCAGTAAACATTGTTCGCATGCTGTAGGTATCATTATTTGAAGCTCATTTGACAATCCCCAAGCACTGCACACGAATTGTGGTTCTTCCCATGGAAACTTGGCTCGATTCTTCTTCCTGAAGTACTCGCAATCCACTTAACACAGTTAATAATGAGTATTCAAACCGTTCTGACTGGACGTTCCCCCGTCACGGGGTTGGTTTCAGCCCAGTCTTCATGGACTCACAGTGTGGAACTGTGTTTAAACTGTGTTCATTGTTTTCTCTCCAGAATCTCAATAACTCAGGTTGCCGTAAACATCTGTCTGTGTTACTTTAAGCGTACAAGTGAGACTCTTCACAGGTTCAATTAATCATAGGCAGGATTGGGGCAGAGTCTGTGACATGGTGACCGCTTGCAGCCCTGCAGCAGCGAAGTGTCCACTGGTCCAGCAGAAAGAACCATTGCTGAAGGAGATCACTGGGTGTGATCCGTCAGTGCCAGCCTGGTGGGCTTTCCATACAGCTCACCTTTCCAGGCGGCCCCCAGCAACCTCCTTGGAAGACCCCATGCTGGTGCTGTCTTGTTGAGCTCCCTTCTAGCACGTGCCCGGCCCCAGGACCCTGGCCCCCCCACCTGCTTCCCAGAATACACCCTGCTCACCTCTGAGGCCCTCATGCTCTGAGCTCACAGCTCCAGATTCTCCCACTTCGAACCCATAGCTCCTTTTGGAGCATTCATTGTACACAGGCTTTTATTTCTCACGTGGATTCAAGGTTCCTTTACCCTCGAATACATGGACATTTTTGGCTTGAAAAATGATTTTTTTAATATCTCCCACCCAACCCATTCTTTCATATTCTAGTGCCTAAAAATTGTACCTGGTACCTTATAATCATTTTTTGAATAAATAAATGGCTTGCTCTGCATGTGGGAGACAGGATTTGAATAGTGGTGAAATCAGCAAGTAATGGAGCTATGATTAAGTACCCCCAGTGCATGAGAGTTTGTTCTTAGCATATTGCCAAATAGAACAGGGTTGGTTACTTGCTTGCTCTGTTTTTTTTTTTTCTTTTTTTTTTTTTTGTTTGGTTTCTTTGTTTTGCTTTGGAGAGATATTAGTTTGCAGCTGTCCTGACCAGGCACTGTGGTGAGATCTGCAGGTGTTGAGCACTGAGCACATACATGTGAATTTGAGGCTACTGCGTAGTTTCACCCATAGTGCACAGCTATGCTGATAAAGTAATGTGACTGATCTTTAATTGACACACTAGAACTTCCCTGTTTAGATCGTGGTTCCCGACTTGGTCCTCCTTCGTTTCCTGGTAGCTACACTCACAAGTGGGTGAAGTGCAAATGGGAGACAAGGAGAGGCGGGGCACAGGAGAGCAGCAAGGGCACATTAGCTGTTAATATTTGGCTCCATTCCTCACTGGATTAGTGTCCACATCACAGGGGTGTTATCTGTTTTGCCCAAATACTAATGGTGATTCAGAAGTTTGACTCTGTGTCTAAGTCGCACTAGGATATGGCTGCCTTCGCATTTCAACGTCACCTTACTTTCCATGCAGAATGGAAACTGCTTTAGAGAGATGTCTATGCCTAACCAAAAGAAAATTAAGTTTAATGTCACAGTAGTATCATAAGCTCCCTACATATTGCATAATGTTTAGGAATGTATAGTGTCTTTGTCTTGTTCAGCCTGCTTAAATGAAAAGTTATCCCACTCCTTGAGGCTTTTAAATCTCTTTGGTTACTTTACTATTTATACCATTTCTCATTTGTTGGCCATGTTCCTGAACATATCCCACCCCCTCTTCACTCGCCCAAATCATTTTCTCCTTCTCTCCTCTGCTGGTTTTATCTAATCATCCAGGGGTACGAGGCGAGATGTTGGAACCTGGGACAAACAGTCCTGGGTTTGGACCCGTCCCTGCCTCTTATGACAATGGCCCTTAAACTATTAAACATCCCCGCCTCATTATATGATGCAGATAGCATCTAAGTCACAAGAATGGGATGAAGATTAATTGTGTAGATGTATATAAAAGCACCTAACACAATGTTACCACATTGTACATATTCATAAACTGCTGTTGCTTTTGTTGGTAGGTTTATTCATAGTGCTTTTCTAACTGTGGGTGCCTGTATTGTTTTGCTTCTTATTTTACCTCCGCTTAAAATAGTTTTTATCCACTATGCCTTAGTAGATGAAACTGAAAGTAATAAATAGTGGGTGCATTTTATTTACATTTAGCATGTATGAGTACATGTAAACATATCTTGAATACCTGTGATGTGAAAGGAACATGCTTTCTAAAAAAATATCTGTTAGTAGAAATTATTCTGACTGCTAGAATGACCTGTCATCTGGTTTCCAAGAAAGGTTAAAATATACATTTGGATCCAGGGAATTGAACCAGATTTGCTAAACTCCTTGACAAAAAAAAAAAAAAAAGGCAGGTTCGCTGTAGGCACGCAGTCTGCCTTTCTTCCTTGTCAGTCCCTCTGGGTATAGTATTAGATTGGTTCCCAACGTGGTCATGCCCTTATATTCCTGCAGGGTTTGACTGCAGCCCCATGCTTCCTTCTCGAGAAGTGTTGCCCAGGGGGCACACATCCACAAAGGTAGACACACAAATGACCACGGGAGACCGCAGCTGCCTGAGGCACGTGAGGTCCCGAGAAAATATGAAACATACAGAATTTATTAAAAGGCAAGTCTCCACCCCAAAAGTCTGATATGAAATTCCATCATCAAAATAATTCCAGATGGACAAAGGCTTGAAAATGATCTCTTAGCGTGGGTCCCTCCAACCTCATCTGTAATATCCAAAGACAGGAGGTACACACAGGCGTGTGTACATGACAGTCTCCAAAAAGTTCATGGACAATACATGTTATGCAAAAACTATGCGTGGATTTCAATTTTTTGACACCAAGATAAACTTATCTCTTAACTGTGTCTTCCAGAAACTTTTTGAAGTATCTTTATATGTTGTATGTTCAGGTTTACGTGTTACCAGATGTATTTAGCAGCAAATGTGTGCAATTGCGTGTATTTGATATATTTCAAGTTCTCATTTTCATGGAATAGACCAAGAATATTCTCCTCCACAAACAGTAAGCAAATATTAATATGAATGTTGCAGAAGGTATTCCACATGCCTCGTTTTAGGGCTGTTCCTACTTAATAAACAAATGTAGATTAGAAATCACAACAAAAGAAAGTAATCAAAAAATGTTATGTGAAATATTGTGTATAGAATAAGCTCTTTTTAGAAATATATATCTTATGCATAAAAAATCCTTAAGGCATAGAAAAGATGGTTTCTATTTATGAAGTAAAAATTGGTATTGTGCTAATAGTTATTTAGTTAAAAGCTGCTTTTTTAATATGCACGATTGCTTTATATTGAATTGCAATGTTTCCCAACTACTCTAAATTTTCAGAACATAAAGAAGTAATTTTAAATTACTATTTTAAACATTAGTATCCTTTTGTAATTAAGCCTTATAAGGACAACAATGTATGCAGCAAAAACAGTTGAACTGCTCTGTTTGAGTTAGGAGCAGGACCCTAGGAATCCCTCTTGTTTGGGACTTCCCTTTCCGGATACACACTCCTCCTTCTGCCTCCCCCTGGGAATGGGTGGACCAGGAGGGGCTTCAGCAGAACTGGGGTTTCTTCAGCTCAATATTAGATTAAAAGCTGCATAGTAGTTCAGGATATGTTATGTTCTCTCCAGGTGATAGTGTCGCTCCCCGTCTTCGTGGAGGAACGACACAGGACCCTGCGCTGTTCTTTTGTCTGCTCGGCCCTCCCCGGGTTTGCTGCTGGTTCTTCCCGGGCTGGCTACTGTCCCTTCCACCTCCGTGGAAGGGCGGTTCCCCCTGGCCACTTTCCCCACTTCCACAGGGGAGCGGCACACCGCCGGCCGGCTCTCTCGGGGGCTGCACAGGTGTTCCTTCAGATAGATGTTCCCCTTAGATGTTCCTGGTGCATGTTGTCTCCTCCTTTATAGTCCTCTTCCACCAATCCCAACTCGGCTGCCCACACGCCGAGTACGCTGCTCTCCTCCAATCAGGAGCAGGATCAGCTCCTGGAGGTCATCACTCAAGTTGGCAAGAGGCAGCTGCGTAGAAGCTGTTTCCTCCTCTCCCAGCGCCATATTGTGGGAGAGCAGATGTATAGAATAAGTCTTAATTCCAGTAACTTAGTCTAGTCCGAGTTGCTCCCCACAGATCCCCCTTTCTTTTTATTTTTGGCGTTGATACGCGCCTGTCTTCGGTGCCCCGCGGCACACACTCTGCTCTGCTTGCTAGAGTTGCCCACAGGTGCTTACAAGCCCTATCAATCAGGCAAACCGAATCCAAGCCTTCTCATTGCCGTCTTGTGGGGAGACTTATTGGTGTTGATAACGTGCCTGTCTTCGGTGACCTGCAGCCGCCCACAGGTGCTTATCATCTTACTAATCAGGCAGACCGAATCCAAGCTCTCTCATTGCTGTGGTGTGGGGAGGCCTTATTTTTCTCTATTTCTCTATCTCCGGGCATTCCTATTTCTCCTATTTCTTCTCTCTGCCAGCATTCCTATTTCTCTCATTTTACTTCTAAACTTCTGTTTCTCTTATCTTTGCGGCTTCCCGGCGCCCACCCTGAGGCTGCTTCTCGGCGCCTCACCGCCCCGCGGTGGCTTCCCGGCTTTGCGCCGCTTCAGCCCACGCTTCTCTCATCTGCGCGGCTTCCCGGCGCCCGCCCTGCGGCGGGCTCCCGGCTCTGCACGGCTCGGCTTCGCGCACACACTCCGCGGTCTCCACGCACTTTGCGCCTGCACCACGGCCTCGCACCAGCCCCGCGTTCCCTATCTATTCACGCCCCGTGCTCTCTCTGCACACGGCGGCTTCCGCGAATCACACAGCGTAGCTCACGTTTCCGCCACTGGTATTCAATCCAAGTTCCCCAGACTAACCTGGCGAATTCAACCTATAGCTTACGTTTCCGCCTTACGGTTTGGCTTCCCGTCTTTTGCTCCCCGGGCTAATCTGACAGATTCCAACCTGGCTTACGTTTCTGCTTCTGGTTTTAACTTTTCGCCCCTTATTCCCCGGGCTGACTCTACGAATCCCAAGGTAGCTTTCGTCTCTGCCTCAGCCTGCCCCCGCAGCTTCATCCTCCCTAACATTTTTCTCTACCCGGTATGTTTCCCTAAGTTTTCTTCCAACAATATTCCTCCCTCATTTCTCCTGGCTTCCCCCCACAGTCCGTATCCAAGTCTAAGTTTCTTATAGGTTTCACTTTCACTTTCAACCTGCAGTCCGTATCTGAGTCTAAGTTTCTTCTTGCTTTCACTTTAAATCCTAACTTCTTTCCCACAGTCCGTATCCGAGTCTATGCCTAGGCTTTCGATAGCTTCTTCCGGCACCTTTTCTGTCCGGCTTTTCCCTAGGCTCTTTGCTAGTCTCTCTCTCCAGTATTTTCCCATTTCTTCCCGTTTCTTCCCTCCTAGGTTTCCTATCCGAGTCACGGCAGATAGTACGTTAACACTGAAATCATTTTCACACCCTGGCCCTTTAGCAACTTTATTGAGGGAAAATATACTTTTTTGTGGGTTGTATTTTTTGTTGTTATTATATTTGATCATCAGGAAGAGTAAATATTCCATTGAGAATTCAAGTGTAAGGCCCAACCTGTGTGTCAGTGGATATTACTTACCTGCCAAAGCATTGAGTTATCTAGAGTTTATGATGTCTTTGCTGTTGACTTTTGATGTCTTTGCTTTTGACATCAGCTACTTTGTGATGCTGTGTTGGAATCAATAAATTTAAAAAGATCCAAGGCAGGGAACCGATTAGGCTGAGTCATTGATCAGGCAGGACCTGATGAAAATCCAAATCAGAGCAGAGACCGTGGGGATGGAGAAACTGAAGACTGAAGAGCTGTTCAGGAGACAGAATCAATAGTGAGTTCCTGATTGAGCATGGAGGCCAGGGGCAAGGGAGAGGAAGGACAACTTTCCTGGCTGGGCTCTGGGCCATGCTGTGGAGCCAGCACCAGGTTGGAACCAGGACAGGTCTGGAGTCAGAATGGTGAGCTTAGTTTTGGACATGTTGTTTTGCATGCCTCTGGAGCTTGCACATGAAGGCCTGGGGGCAGAAATGCAGCCTGGAGTTCTGGAAAGGGGCTAAGCTTGGAGGCATGACTATTTCGGAAGGCCATTTATTGCATATTGAATGAAGTATGCTGACACCCAAGTCAGAATGTCATCCGTATACACAGGTCGCTAGAGTGTGCTGGAGGAAGCCGCCTCGGTAGTACTCACGTTGTGTGACCTAGACTTCTTGAAGTCTGCTGTCCACTGGTGACAGACATGCTGCTCTGAAGGCCTCAGGATACGAAGAGGGGCAGAGGGAAATTGCTTGTGACGTCACAGCAGTAGAGCTCAACTCTTGGTGTGAAAGCAAATGTCCCATCGTTTTGCACTTTGTGTCATGATGGTTTCTGTTTTTCCTGTTAATGTTGATGGTGTTTTCCCTAAGCACACTGCCAGCCTCATGGGGTGAAGGGCTGTCTTCCACTGTGCTCCTGGTGTTCTGTCCTCCCTGTTGTCAGATGCCCCACGACAGTTCTTTGGTGTAAGGACACAGACCTGGGGACCAGAAGGACCTGGGTCTGAATTCTGGCTTTGGACAAGCTGTTGTACCCCGACCCCTTCTGTAACGTAAGGCTCAAGCTGATACTACTCACTAGATGGAAGCATTTGAACCACAGTTCCTTTTACTTCACCCTAATACTTTGCAGTGGTACAGTGAGGAAGAATACTATGTTTCAGGTCCACTGAAAGTGCTCAGCAAATGATTTTTTAATAATTATATGATTTATTACTCCTATCACTATAAATATATTTCAACTAACTCTAGTGATAATTTAAAGGTATAAGTATCAAGAAAAGTTAATATTATTTAAATTGAAAATCTGAAGAGAAAAAAATGTAAGGGAAATGTCTCATTATATGGTCTGGGTAATGTTTTTCTGAAGTTTGTTGCCTAATTCTTCTTGTTAAAGCTTAGATTACAAGTCAAGTTGCAATTACAAAGAAAAAATCAAAATGATTTACCAGTTTTCATTTTGGTCATGTAGAGGTCGAAATCTGCAGGAAAAGTTCTTCAGTCTTATAAATTGCAGAGATAAAACACAAAATTTCTGCTCTTTCACTTTATATTCAGCCTGTGTCGTGACTGATGATTTTTATTACACAAACTATGGTAAAACTTCAGTTGTCTGGAGATCATTTATCAAATGGCTTCAACTAGAACACAAACCAAAAGCCTTCCAGTTATTAAAACAAAACAACAACAACAGCACTTTGTGCAATTAAAATAGACACTGCAAAGTGCATGCATAAAATCTCTTTGCTTTTGTCTTTAAATTTCCATGATAAGAGCTCTTTAGAAGTAAATAAAGTCAGGTGGACCGAATGTACTAAAAGATTTTTTTAGGGGACGTAGCTGCTGGCGGTTCTGGATGCAGGAGGATACCCGTGCCTTGCCTGAGTTCTCAGCGATGAGCCTAACAGCTTTTTGAAATCTTACCGTGTTAACAATTCAGACCACAAGTCCTAACCTAAAGGGGTGCTGCGGACAGTAATACATGGCAACTGCCCCTCTTGCCTGTTCCTGTGACACTCCTGGTTGCCTTGGTAATGTAAAAGTGTATATATCTCTTTAAAACTGCTCTGCGAGGTTGTACTGGCATTGCTAAATTAAAATAGTTTCCAGGAAACCTCTTGTTTTGACTCTGACAAAACATATTCATCCCAGCTTCATGTACTGTTTGTGACAAGTGAGATGATCTGGTTTCTCAAGCTGTCCAGTGAACTTAGGAGCCACTGGTAAACAGCTACGGAAACAAGGAAGAGACAGAAATATGTGGCCTCCAATGCCACAGGGTTGTGCGCGAGCAGTTAGAGCAGAGCCCCAAATCCCATGGGCCAAATTCAGCTCACAAACCTGTTTTGTGTTAGCTTCCACAGTGTTGATCTACACAGTGTTTTCATTTTGGTTTGATTTGGTTCAATTTGGGGGTTTTGGCTTGGTTTGGTTTGGTTGCTAACACGTAAGTGTCGGGTGGTTCATATTTTTGAAAATCAATTCCAAGTCTCTCTTAAATGATTGAAGATCTGGCAGCACTAGATCTGCAGTCCTGAAAGGCATCAGTGCTTGGGAGTCGAAGTGGACTGCAGTGAGTGTGTGGTATCCCGCTCGCCACCGGCCCCAGTTCTCGGGTGGACACTTGACATCCGCAGTCCTGCCCGTCCCCAGCACGGACACCCAGTGTTGCTTGCCATTTACGGGGGTGTGAGTTGAAGATAATCTGCTTACACAGAAACTGAGCAAAATATTTGTTACATCTGAGTCTCCATCAAGAACGACCAAGGCCTTGATGGAGTGCAGGACGCTATGCAGAGAAAGGGAGCAAGGGCGCTTTTTTACAGAGGAAAAGGCTATTTCTGTGTACTAAATGCAAACAAAGGTGGTCTGTGTCAAGCTAATGTAATAAAGCAGCTTCTCCCACTTCCTTCAGGCATTTGGCATCAAAAAAGAGCCTTTCTATGGTTGTGAGCTCAGCTGCTTATTTTAACACAGTAAACTCATAGTCATCAAGGAAAAGATTGGCTAGACCCAGAAAATACCACTTAAGAAGATAAAGAAGAATGTAGAACTTCCCAAAAGTATTTCTACCCAACATAGTTAAAATGAGGAGTGTCTGGTGTATAAGCTGAACCATATGAAATTCTCAATATTTAATCGTTTTTGACCCACAGAAGTGTTAATTTTACAGGAATTAACCTACTGTGGAGTAGGGAACAACTACTTGTTCCTTTCACTTATGTGGCACTCTTGCCCATAATACCAAAATAAATTGTATCATCTGTGTTAATACAGTTGATAATATGCTGAAGAATAGCTGTGAATAAAATTTTTTTTGATAGGCAGAGTTAGACAGTGAGAGAGAGAGAGAGTTATAGGTAGTGAGAGACAGAGAGAAAGGTCTTCCTTCCGTTGGTTCACTCACCTAATGGCTGCTACAGCCGGCGCTGCACTGATCTGAAGCCAGGAGCCAGGTGCTTCCTCCTGGTCTCCCGTGCAGGTGCAGGGCCCAAGCACTTGGGCCATCCTCCACTGTACTCCCAGGCCACAGCAGAGAGTTGGACTGGAAGAGGAGCAACCGGGACTAGTACCCGGCGCCCCAACCAGGACTAGAACCCAGGGTGCTGGCGCCGCAGGCAGAGGATTAGCCAAGTGAGCCATGGTGCTGGCCAATGTGAATAAATTTTTTAAAAAGATTTATTTATTTATTTGAAAGTCAGAGTTACAGAGAGAGAGAGGAGAGGCAGAGAAAGAGAGAGAGAGAGAGAGAGGGGTCTTCCCTCCACTGGTTCACTCCCCAATTGGCCTCAACAGCTGGAGCTGCGCCAATCCGAAGCCAGAAGCCAGGAGACTCCTCCGGGTCTCCCATGCGGGTGCAGGGGCCCAAGGACTTGGGCCATTTTCTACAGCTTCCACAGGCCATAGCAGAGAGCTGGATCGGAAGTGGAGCAGCCAGGACTCAAACTGGCGCCTATATGGGATGCTGGCACTGCAGCCAGCGGCTGTACCTACTACGCCACAGCACCAGCCCAGTGAATAAATTTTAAATCTTATAAAAGCAATTAAAACACAAATATCATGGTTTATTAATCTGAAATGTAGCTTATGTTCATGGATGTGATAATACCCAGAGTGAAATAACTGAAAATATTTTTCAGGTGGTAAGCCCTTCAGTATGAAGCAGATAAGAGCTTTAAATATCTTATAATCAATTCTCTGAGATGTAATAATGTTTCTCGAGAGGCTTACTGTATTTAGCACCGAATAGACCACATCCTGGAAGTTAATCACACCGAGCTTTGCTCATTCTTGTCCATGATGCAACTTACAGCTTGCCGCTTTGGTAGGAGTCACATTAAAAAGAGATCGTTACCCGACAGGTAATAGGTTTTATAGGAAAGTTCAGTAAATTCAAAGGACTTGGTTGAAGCTTTGGGGTGTGCAATAACATATTCAAATATTTTATTTCTTGATGTCTGAACAGATCTTGCAAGCAATATAGTCAATGTACACAAACATTTTTAAAGTAATTATTAAAGTAATTTTTAAAATTAAAGTAATTTAAAGTAATTAAAGTAATGATTACTGTATGCTGCGTGCATATCTGAAAAAATAAATACAATAATTAGTAGAAAACAAGATTGTCTGATATTCTTTAGTCCAAACAGTTTGTTTTTGTTGAAACCATAAAATTTCAGAGAACTAAAATGTTCAGGTTTTGCTTTTAAACTTTGAAAGCTGCTATCCCCCAGGATAAATTGCATTTCTTAAACTAATAATAGTTTGTTTATTACTGTATATATAAATATTTATAATATTACTGATTTAGAAGAACTGTCAATCATCGTCTGTTTCTTTTCTCTCTGGACCTGAGAAATAGTTGGCTGAATTTAATAGCTATCACATACATAATGGGCGGATGGTGGGAAGAAGGAAATGGACGCACAGTACCATTTCGTCAGATTTGTGCAATTAAACCAAATCAAATTTTAATGCTGAAAGACAAACTGAATCAAGTCTTATTAATACATTTATTTTAGCAAAACTAATCTCTTTACTGAAAATACTCTTACACAAAATACCAGGTGTTTACTTGTTTGTTTTCATATATCTTGAAATAAGAATATTTCATATGAAAGGTATTGGTAACATCAGAAAAGCTGTTCCAAATGTGTTATGAAGGAAAGATTCAAATTAGAGAAATTATTCCTTGAGTATTTATGGGAAAATTTCAGGCATCCAGAATTTAATTTCAAATATTACTGCCCTCAATGATAAATCCACTGCCCCAGATGACAGAGTTAAAGTATATCCAGACCCATACAATCTACATATGAAAAGTGTCCATTCACTCATACAGATGAGCCTACATATAAGCACTACAGTAAAGGTGATAGTGCAGGAGCCGGGAATAACCAACAAGGTATTGTTGTTCAGCTGTTAGCTTTACTTACCTATCCCAGGGTACACTGCTCATCCTTGATGCAAACTGGTTCTGCTTCGCCCTGCCTTTTCTTTTTGCTTTCAACAGACCAGGGTATATAAGACCCAAGCATAAGACTGACCTTCCCTTTGCTAATGTGTTTCATTCAGCCCTAAAGGAAGCAGTTTGTAATGAATGCCCGAAATGGAACACAGTGAAAACCGAAGATTGCCCACGCTCTTTCTTTCTTACCAGTTAAAATGGTTGGTTGACCACCATGCTTTTGTAGTATGTCTTTCATAATGATATTAAGGGATTGTTCTTAAATACCAGGAGGTAAGAGAGGGTGAGAGAGATCAGCAGATTTTTTAGAAAACAGAAATCAGAAGAAAGACTGGTAACTGGCTTAACAAAGCAGAGAAATTCACATCCAGAATGCACTCAGAGAGAGGCCCATGTCAGGCAGGCTTGGCTCAGTTCCCAAAGCCATCCAGTACACGGGAACCCTGGGTGATGTGGTCCAAACTCTTACGGCAACTAGACAATTGAGAGAAGCTCCCAACGCAAAGACAGATACGGAAACAAGCCAACAGCAAACAGTGGCCATGCAGATGGCAGAATAAACATCAAAAACTATTAACACTATTCTGAGATAAGTGAAATTGCATCCTTGAAAAAAGAACAGGAAATGAAAGTACATCCTTGAAGAAAGAACAGGCCACCGTGAAAGGGAGAAGGCACGAGTTTCCCCATTGAATGGACGTACCAAGTGCCCAACTCCACATGAGAAAATAGATCTAGGGACAGGCGTTTACTCTAGCAGTTAAGGGCTGATGAAAACAGGCAAATCCATCTGGATTAATACCCGGTCCAGCTCCTGATTCCAGCAGCCTGCTAATGCAGACCCTGAGAGGCAGCGGTGATGGCCCAATTAACTGAACTCCTGCCTCCCTTATAAGAGACCTGCACTGAGTCCCAGTTCCTGATCTCCACCCAGCGCAGCCCCAGCTATTGGGGGCATTTGGAGAGTAAGACATTAGATGAGAGAGATCTCTCTCTCTGTCTCTCTCTCTCTCCCTGTCCCTCTCCCTCTCACCCTCTTTTCCTCCCTGACAAATAGATTTTTAAAAGTTTAAAAGAAAAAGAAAATAGCTCTGTGTAGAAGACATAATTATGACATTTCAGATTGTCAGAGATGAGAAAGATATTCTGAAAGTTAAGAGGGAAGACAGTATACACGTCATGTCGCAGCTCAGAACTGAGAATGGCTCAAGTCTTTGAAAAGCAGTATGGGAAGCTGGAAGTCATCGAAGCAATGCTGTCAAAACTGAGCAGAAATGATTTTCACCCTGGAATTCCTACACTGCCCACCTATTAAGTGTGACCTTTAGGGTCTCAAATTTTAGCTGTTATTTATCTCTTTAGAAGATATGTTTCATCAAGAAAATGAGTAAACCATGATGTGAGGGGGACGACAGGGGACCCAGAGGAGAGCTGAAAAGAGAAATCTATGGATTTCTATGCACTTATCCTCAGTAGCCTTCAATTCAGCTCCAAGCCAGATGTTGGGGGACTTCAGAAAGGTGACCTGAGAGAGAATGCTGTGGTTAAGTAATAGAACTCAAGTAATAGAACTTGTGTATATATTTGAGATTTCAGAAAAACATTCATAGGAACCTTAAAACATGCTAAGGGTGGGTGTTATAGCACAAAAAGTTAAGCTGCACTTGGGATACCCACATCCCAAATCAGAGTGCTGCTTGGAGTCCCGGGTCCTCTGCTTCCAATCCAGCTTCCTGTTGATGCACACCCACCCATGTGTTACACTCACATGGAGTTCCTGGCTCCTGGATTTGGTCTGGCCTGACCCTGGCTGTTTGGAGAGTGAATCAGGAAATAGAAGACATATCTCTTTCTGTCTCTGCCTCTCTCTGTCAGTCCACTTTTCATGTAAATAAACTTAAAAAGAACTATAATGATAAATCCAAAGAAGTAAACAAGAACTTCAGATAAAAAGTGAGATTCCAGATAAAAATTGAGAAATGAAAGTTGTTCATATTGTACTACCTGGTTCAGCATGAACAATACTTTCACAGTTATAAAATATCTTTTAGTTCTTCTCCTTACCTTACCATGCTGAAAGTAAGGACAAGGACTTTTTATAATCGTTTTTAATCCCCTTTGATATTTTGCACGCAGTTATCCCACAATAAATATTAATCAGATTAATTTAGAGCTCAAGAATTTCCTGCATAATTTGTTATTTCTCGACATTAACCTTATAATATTTTTTAGATTTATTTATTTATTTGAAAGTCAGAGTTACACAGAGAGAGGAGAGGCAGAGAGAAAGAGGGAGGGAGAGAGAGAGAGAGAGAGAGGTGTCTTCCATCTGCTGGTTCACTCCCCAATTGGCCGCAATGGCTGGAGCTGCGCCGATCCGAAGCCAGGAGCCAGGAGCTTCTTCCAGGTCTCCCATGTGGGTGCAGGAGCCCAAGGACTTGGGCCATTTTCTACTGCTTTCCCAGGCGATAGAGGAGCACTGGATGGGAAGTGGGGCAGCCAGGTCTCAAACCAGCACCCATATGGGATGCTGGCACTGCAGGCCAGGGCGTTAACCCGCTGCTGCCTTATAATATTATAATATATGTAATTACATAATAATATCAAACGTTAACCTCGTAACTCTTAAATAAAAGTGTCCTGGGGGATTACTTCTAGTTAGCAGGAAAATGGAAATCTCCATCCAGAAAGGCGCGCGGCGCATAGCCCTTGTTTGGAGGAATGAGTCTCCAAAAGTCCTGAACCGGGGAGGACGTTCATGTGGCATCCCAGTGTCACATCCAAAAATGTCAGAGGAGAGGCCTACCAAGGGCAGACACTGTTGATGAGCCATCTCCATCCTCTGCCATCCCGTCTCCGAGTGGAGGAGTTAGAAGGGGTGGGCAGGAGTGAAGTGGAAGAGAGAAAAAGGATGTGAGAGCCAGAATGCTCCATACAGTTGTGTTATTAGTAACGTGCAACCACCCGAACATAGAAACTTGACAGAACAGGTGTGTCAGGGCAAACAGACTTGTAAGGATACTACAGAGAAATATTCCCAAGCACTTGCCACAGCCAGTAACTCACTAACCACCTCCCCATAAGCCCCCCAACTTGCAGCTGTAATCAAAAGAGAGAGAATTGGAAAGGAGCAAACAGTGCCTGTGACCTAGCATTTTATTTGTGGGCATTATTCGAAGGGGGTGGGTTGGGAAGGGAAGTAAGGCCCACAGAACAAGAGGGAAACTTGTGGATCTTGTTTCTGAAAGTAAATTGGTTTTATTTTTGTCAATGTTTATCTATTTGGGGCCAGCATTGTAGCGTAGCAGGTGAAGCCTGTGATGCCAGCACCCCCTATGGGCGCCAGTTTGAGTCCTGGCTGTTCCACTTCCAATCCAGCTCCCTGCTAATGCTCCTGAGAAAGCAGTGGACAGTGGCCCAAGTGCTCATCAGGCCCTGCACCCACATGGAAGATCCAGAAGAAGCTCTTTGCTTGTGGCTTTGGTCTGGCCCAGCTCCAGCCATTGCTGCCATCTGGGGAGTGAACCAGCATATGGAAGATATATATCTCTCTCTCAACACTGCCTTTCAGATAAATAATTTTTTAAAAAGTTTATTTATTTGAAAGGTAAAGAAGAGAGAGAGCAAGAGAGACAGAGAGAGCTCCAATCTACTGGTCTGTTCCCCAAATGCTTGAAACAGCTGGAACCAGGCAAGGCTGAAGCCAAGAGCTAGAAATTCTGTCCAGGTCTCCTAGGTGGGTGGCAGGACCCCAAGTACTTGAGCTGTCACCTCCTGCCTCCCAAGGTGCATATTACTTGGAATTGGAGCTGGAACTTGAACCTAAGTACTCCAAAATAGGAACAGGGCATTCCAAGTAGCCTCCTAATTGCTATACCAAACGCCCACCCTCTAAAGGGTTTTGAATCTAAAAATCAGAAGGACATGTGAAGTTCCAGGCTAATAAAGTGATACCGAATAATGAAGACGTATCCCGATAAAGATATTGGTCCAGAGAGACTAAGGACAAAACATATGACTCCCAGGCTTTCAGTCAGGACACGTATGAAGGGGAAGAACTCAGGTGGGATTTGTCCTTCTCCACAGCAAACACAAAGGGCCAAAGCTCTGAAGATGGAAACAGGGTATGGTCCCAAAATTTTAAGATTTAACCATGTTCTTCCCTAAGCATCAGGGTGACAGTCTTTCTCAAGCATGTAAGAACTTAGGGACTATATGATGAATCTTTCTTCATAGAAAAAAAATTTAAAGATCGCCTAACCTGATTAATCAAAATCAACATGAAAATGGAGAAAACAATACAAAGTTTTTAAAAAAAATTGTGGAGAAACTTAGGGTAAGCATTTAACCCACTTAAGTTGTAGGACCCCAAAAGCGGTGTCCTCTTGTGACGACCGCAGAAACACAGACTCCAGACCAGACGATGCAATAGAGCAGGAGGTAATTTTTATTTCATTTGCGCAAATGGGCCCCCTACTGCTGCAAGCAGCAAGCAAGTGAGAGGAGCCCCGAACAATCATTTTACACAGTTTTTAAAGGGCAAAACCACAAAATTAACATACTATAGGGTGGCGTAAGTTTATTGGGCAACTACAAGGGGAGGAGGTCGTCGAGGAGGAGGAGAGAACAGAAACGGGGGCTACGTGCCCTACGTGTCTAAGCTTGGACAAGGGGAGGGGGTCCTTGAAGAGCAGAAAGGGGTGGCTACGTGCCCTACGTGCCTCACGGTTTCTTTGTTAAGCTTGAACAAGCACAGGGGAGGGGGCTTAGGTGCATACCAGGATGTTCTGTCGCCCTTATCTCTGGGTAGTAGCCCTTATCTCTGGGTAGTAGCCCTTATCTCTGGCTAGTAGCTATCTGCTTTCTCTGTGAACTTAGTTTACTCCCCATTTCCCAGGACTGTTTTATTAAGGCCATTTTATGGCGGCTCTCGGCTGCTCCTTTCATTCCCCCATTTTCTCTTTGAACTAATTTTAATCCTAAAATTGTGTGCCCGTTAATGAGGGGTTTTGAGTACGTTGGAGTGTCCATTTGGCTGAGTCGTCTGCGGGGCCTTCTCCCTCTGGCGGTGCCCTCTTGAGGTGCGAAACGTGAACCCAAGCGGCAATCCCGTCGACTTTCACTGCAGTGGGTGTCGTCAGCAGCACCGTGTAAGGTCCCTTCCAATGCGGCTCAAGGGTCCTGGACTGATGTCTGCGGACATACACCGAATCTCCGATCTGGAAAGGGTGTGGCACTGTAGGGCACTTGGATTGGTACACTGCCGCTAGAGGTTCCCACACGTGCTTTTGAATCAGCTGCAGAGCTCTCAGCCGGGTCTGCAGACTGGGGGAAGTGACATAAGAGTCAATACTGGGCCCCAATAAGTCAGCTATTGGGGGAGGGCCCCCATACAATATTTCATATGGAGTCAACCCGAACGCGGAGGGAGTGTTGCGGGCCCGAAATAGAGCCATCGGTAATAACTCGACCCAGTCTTTAGCGCCAGTCTCCATCATTAATTTGGTTAAGGTCTCCTTAATTGTTCTGTTCATGCGCTCTACCTGTCCTGAACTCTGGGGTCTGTATGCGCAATGCAATTTCCAATCAATCCCCAGCACCTTGGCCACCAACTGACTTACCCGGGAGACAAAGGCCGGCCCATTATCGGATCCCAGTACCTTAGGCAGGCCAAACCGCGGAAAGATTTCTTCCAAGATTTTCTTGACCACCACCTGCGCTGTTTCCTTCTTTACCGGAAAAGCCTCTGTCCAGCCGGAAAAAGTGTCTACAAATACTAGGAGATACTTAATTCCATACCTACCGGGACGAATTTCGGTAAAGTCCACCTCCCAGTTTGTTCCCGGGCGTGCCCCTCGCATCCTTGCTCCTTCTGGTACTTTAAGACACTTTGGATTTACTTTTGCACAAGGAACACAGGATTCTGTTGCTTGTTTTACTAGTGAGTTCAGTCCTATTATGAAATAGGTTAGCTCCTCTCTGTCCAGTAGGGCCTTTAACTTTTTATGCCCCAAGTGGGTCCATCTATGGAGGTCTTTTATGAGGTCCTTGGCTTCCTTTCTTGGTAATACTGTTTTCCCCTGGATCTCCCAGACCTTACGCTGGCCGTTGTACGCGCCTCCCAGTCTTTGGATGGCTGTCACATCTTGCTCCGAATATGACCACCCCGGGTTATTTGAGGTTTCAGATGACTGCGTTACCAGAGTGACGCTGTCCAGGGCTCTTGTTCTAGCTACCTCATCCGCCATTCTATTCCCTTTGGCCACTGCGTCATCTCCTTTTTGGTGACCTGGGCAGTGGATGATGCTCACTTTCTTAGGAAGGTGGAGGGCTTGTAGGAGGTCTAGGATCTCCTGCTTATTTTTAATGTCCTTGCCCCCTGAGGTTAACAACCCTCTCCTCCGATATATTTCCCCATGTATATGCGCTGTGGCAAAGGCATAACGGCTGTCTGTATAAATATTTACTCTCCGATTCTCAGCGGCACGAAGTGCTTGGGTGAGGGCCACAAGTTCAGCCTTCTGTGCCGAAGTCCCTGGGGGCAGAGCAGAGGCCCATATGACAGTTTCCCCGTCAACCACCGCCGCCCCTGCCTTTCTCTCACCTTGGTGCAAGAAGCTGCTCCCGTCCGTATACCAGGTGACTGCGTTTGACAGGGGTAGATCGGTCAGGTCCTCTCGGGTCCCATGCACTTCGGCTAACACTTGGTGGCAGTCGTGGTCGACTTGTGATTCAGACTCCGGCTCAGGAAGCAGGGTGGCCGGGTTGAGCGAGGCAGCAGTCCCATACTGGACCCGTTCAGGGTTGAGCAGCATGGCCTGGTAGTGGGTGACCCTGGCGTTCGAGAGCCATCTATGTGGCGGTTGGCGGATGACGGCCTCGATGGCATGGGGTGCCACTATGGTGAGTGGTTGCCCCAAAGTCAATTTGTCCGAGTCTTTCACCAAGACGGCCACAGCCGCAATCATGCGGAGGCAAGGGGGCCACCCCGAGGCGACACTGTCCAGTTTCTTTGAAAAATACGCCACAGGTCTTTTCCAGGGCCCCAAATTCTGAGTCAAGACACCCTTTGCCATTCCCCCTTTTTCATCCACGTAGAGGGTAAAGGGCTTAGCGGGGTCTGGGAGGCTTAATGCAGGGGCCTCCAAGAGGGCCTGTTTTATTCTGTCAAAAGCTAATTGTTGTTCCCTTCCCCAGATGAACGGGGAATTTGTCCTGGTTAGGGGGTACAGGGATGCTGCCATCTCCGCAAAACCCGGTATCCAGAGGCGGCAGAAACCGGCGCTGCCCAAGAACTCCCTGAGGTGACGAGCATTTTTAGGCGGCGGAATGAGCGCTACGGCCTTTTTCCGTTCCTCAGTCAGCCACCTCCGACCCCCCTCCAATACGTAGCCTAGGTAGGTCACGCGTTGGGTGCAAAGTTGGGCCTTTTTCGCGGAAGCCCTGTATCCTAGCTCTCCCAGCCTACAGAGTAGGGCCTCCGTACCTCTGGTGCAACCCTGCTCAGTCTCTGCAGCTAACAATAGGTCATCCACGTATTGTAGGAGAGTCAACTCTGGGTGGCTTACCCGGAAGTCCGCCAAGTCCTGGTGTAGGGCTTCATCAAACAGCGTAGGGGAGTTCTTGAACCCTTGGGGAAGCCTGGTCCACGTTAGTTGTCCCGAAAACCCAGTCTCCGGGTCTTTCCACTCGAAGGCAAAGAGAGGTTGACTCTGGGGACTCAGTCTTAGGCAAAAGAAGGCATCTTTCAAGTCAAGCACCGTATACCAAGTTCGGGTCGGGGGCAAGGTGCTCAACAAGTTGTATGGGTTAGGGACCGTGGGGTGAATGTCCTCAGCCCTACGGTTTACTTCCCGTAGGTCTTGCACTGGCCTGTAATCATTAGAGCCAGGCTTTTTGACTGGTAACAAAGGGGTGTTCCAAGGTGACTGACAAGGTCTCAATATGCCCAGTTTTATCAGTCTCTGTATGTGTGGTCGAATTCCATCCTTCGCCTCCGCAGCCATAGGGTATTGGCGGATTGATACGGGAGTGGCCGTGGGCTTTAGGTTTACTATCACCGGGGGCTGTCTGATAGCCAGCCCTACTCCTCCCGTTTCCGCCCAAGACTGGGGGAATTTAGTAAGCCATTCGGATGTTACTTGGGGCTGAGCTGATAAGGGGCTCTCGTGAAGGCGGTGTTCATCTTCCAGCTGGAGGGTCAACACATGGAGGGGTTGGCCTGCGGGGCCGACTACTGTGGCTCCCTTGTCTTGGAAATGGATCTGGGCCCCAACCTTTGAGAGCAGATCCCTTCCCAGCAGGGGGTATGGGCAGTCCGGTACTAGTAGAAACGAATGCGTGACCCGCCCTGTTGCCAGGTCGACTTTACGCTCAGTAGTCCATTTGTACAGTTTTCCTCCAGTGGCCCCCTGGACCCATGATGTCTTGGAACTAAGGGGGCCTCTGGCCGTTGTGAGGACTGAATGTTGGGCTCCCGTATCGACCAGGAAGGTGACTGGCCGGCCTCCCACTTTTAGAGTTACCCGGGGCTCAGGGGGAGGCGCCTGGCCCTGACCTACCTAGTCGTCGTCTTCCAGCGCCAAGACGGGCATCGCTCTCCGCTGGCGCTTTGGCTGTCCTTTGTTCGGGCAATCCTTAGCCCAGTGTCCTCTTTCTTTGCAGTATGCGCACTGGTCTCGGTCCAACCGTGGCCTCCATTTGTCTCCCAGGTCCCTATCTTGTCTACCTTTAGTCTGCTCTGGTCCTGTGACTGCGGTGGCTAGGATTTTAACTAAGTCCTTGTTCCTTTTTTTATCCCTCTGGTCTTCCCTACGTTCCTGTTCTCTGCGTAACCTCTCTTCTCTTTCCTCCTTTGTTTCTCTTTTATTGAAAATCTTTTCTGCCTCCTTAACTAGGTCCTGCAGTGTATACCCCTGCAACCCCTCCAGCCTCTGTAGCCTTGTGCGGATGTCCGGGGCCGATTGTCCAATGAAGGACATGATTACATCGGCCTGCCGGTCAGGGGCCTGTGGGTCAAAGGGAGTATACATTCTGTATCCTTCCATTAGCCTTTCTAAAAATCCTGCCGGAGTTTCCTCACTACCCTGCACAATCGCACGTACCTTGGCCAAATTGGTGGGGCGCCTTCCTGCCCCTCGGAGCCCTGTCAGGAGAACCTGGCGGTAGAGACGGAGTCGCTCCCTACCCGCTGTCGTATTGAAATCCCAATTAGGTCGAGTCAGCGGGAACACCTCATCAATCTCGTTAGGTAGCTGAGTGGGGCGGCCGTCATCCCCCGGCACATTTTTGCGGGCTTCTGTGAAAACCCGCTGCCGCTCTTCCGTGGTCAGGAGGGCCTGTAAAAGCTGCTGACAGTCATCCCAAGTGGGTTGGTGAGTTAACAAAATCGACTCGATCAGTCCCGTGAGGGCCTGCGGGTCCTGCGAAAATGGGGGGTTGTGGGTTTTCCAGTTGTAGAGATCTGACGCGGAGAATGGCCAATACTGAAGCTCCCCCCCCACCGAACGCAATGGGAGTGCCTGGGATGCTGCCCAAAATTCCCCGCCCCCCTTCTGCTCTCGGCGAAGACGCAGGCGGGTATTTGGTGGTGAGGGGTCTCGTAGGGAAATGGGTTGTGGTTCCCTTGATTCTTGGACTGTAGAGTCCGGGGACGGGGCAGAGGGAGACATCTCCCTCAACGCCGGACGGTTGTATGGCGGTGGGGGATCCATAAGGAGGAGGTCCTCCTGTCCATCCGAAAGGACAGGTGGACATGCGGATTTTAATGGTTGGAGTTCTTTTAGGGGATAAAGATCTGAGGTTGGCGGGGGACCTTGTACTGGGGTCTCTGCTGGAGCAGGGGTCAAGGGAGCTGAGGAGGGGAGCGGGGGAAGCCTGGAACTCTTATCAGCTTCCTCCTTATCTTTCTGCTGGCGGTCTTTTGTGTCTCCATGTGCGATGAAAGGCTTAACCCACCGCGGGGGCTTCCGGGTCAAGTCTTCCCACACCGTAACATAGGGTACTTGTTCTGGACGTCCCCCTTCACCCTTACGGCAGACTCGGTCTTTAATCTGCAAAATTAAGTCAAGGTTAAAGGTTCCGTCTTTCGGCCACCCAACACCGAAAGTGGGCCATTCGGAGGTGCAAAGCGTCACCCACTCCTTTTTGTGGACTTCCATCGACAAACTGTGGGCGATCTCTCGAACCTCCTTCCAGTGTCCTAGAGTCAGGCTTAAAGGTGTCGTTAATTGTTGTCCCATGGCGACAGTTGGGGGAGACAGTAAAAAACAAAGAGAGACAAAAACAGCGACACACAGAACACAAATCACAAGCCGCGCGGCAACAGACCGAGACAAAACCGAAACTAAAATTTCAGAAGGGAGCGGCCGTCTGGCCAGGCTCTCCCCTGGAAGAAGGGAAATGCCCTCTTTCCCTCCTTCCCAGACCACCACTGGAGCGTCCTCCAGGGTTGAACCAGGGGTCTCAGGACACGTCTGTCTCCCCCACTGGTCCAGTCAATACTGAGCCTGTACAGGCGCCCCAGGACGGATTCCACGTCGCCCTGGCAGACAAAGACAAACAGTACAAACCGCCCCAGGACGGATTCCACGTCACCCTGGCAGACAAAGACAAACAGTACAAACCACAATTACAATTATACACAAGTAAGCAAACTTACCTCCGTCAGGCCGATGGAGTGTGGGAGTCTGGGGTCCCCCAAATCCCGGACGAGCCCCCAAATGTAGGACCCCAAAAGCAGTGTCCTCTTGTGACGACCCCAGAAACACAGACTCCAGACCAGACGATGCAATAGAGCAGGAGGTAATTTTTATTTCATTTGCGCAAATGGGCCCCCTACTGCTGCAAGCAGCAAGCAAGTGAGAGGAGCCCCGAACAATCATTTTACACAGTTTTTAAAGGGCAAAACCACAAAATTAACATACTATAGGGTGGCATAAGTTTATTGGGCAACTACAAGGGGAGGAGGTCGTCGAGGAGGAGGAGAAACAGGGGGCTACGTGCCCTACGTGTCTTAGCTTGGATATGGGGAGGGGGTCCTTGAAGAGCAGAAAGGGGTGGCTACGTGCCCTACGTGTCTCGCGGTTTCTTTGTTAAGCTTGAACAAGCACAGGGGAGGGGGCTTAGGTGCATACCAGGATGTTCTGTCGCCCTTATCTCTGGGTAGTAGCCCTTATCTCTGGGTAGTAGCCCTTATCTCTGGCTAGTAGCTATCTGCTTTCTCTGTGAACTTAGTTTACTCCCCATTTCCCAGGACTGTTTTATTAAGGCCATTTTATGGCGGCTCTCGGCTGCTCCTTTCAAAGTATAGGACCCGAGCAGAGAATTGTGGCTACAAAAGCAGGTAGAAACATTGAAACCTGACAATGTGAAAATAATAATATAACACATATGAGAGGCGGAGAAGGAGGGTAGTGGGAGAAATGCCTCACAGTTTTCTCATGTTCCTACAAGGGAGTTTATGGGTTTCAGAACTGTTAGGTAGGAAGTCAGATATGAGCTTATGTGTGTGTGACAAAGGTCTAAGAAGACGTCTACGTCCAGCACATGCAGCTCAAAGTCATTCCAGTAACCTTATCTGCATCCTGCCCTGCCCCTCCTACCCGATCCCCTGCCGGGTGGGGGTCCTCGCCCTTCTGCCTGATATCTGCATTTCAAATATCCTGCTCCAGAGGGTCCCCAGGGGTCCTGCCCATCCTTCCTCTAACCAGGCCAACGCCAGCCAGGCTTCCAGTCTCATAACTTCAGGGGGAAAACTCAGATAGGAGTTTTTAGTATTTACATCCAAAAAGTCCTTTGTTCCAAGAGGAGCAGAGGCAGGAAGGCACGGCCCATCCCCTTAAACCCCCTCTCCTGCACGCTCAGCCCTCTGCCTCTCTGCTGAGCCGGCCAGGTGTGCTCCACTCAACCATGTAACCCGCTCTCCCCCAGTCCAAGCGACTGGGCACTCAGGTTCTGTCTGGAGAGGTTCCCATCCGTTCTTTCGGATGTCCCTTCCCTAATAAACCTTGCTATTTTACTTTCCACTAGTCTCTGTCTCACGCCTGAATTCTTTCTTGCGCGAAGACAAGAACCCTGCCATTCACAGAACTGCAAAGTGGAGAATTTTTTAAATGACTCCAAAATAATAAAGGTTTTATAAAATTTTTTCCTAATTATTGTCATGGATTCTTTTACGACATATTGTCTCAGATGGTGAAGAAACAAATGACCGAAATCCTTGATTCTTTCACTCGTGATCCAGTTTCCTTGTATTGGGTGAATTCACATAAGAACAACTTAAATATTTTTAAATGTGTGGAATTATACATAAGATTTATGAAATCAGTTTTAGCTTTGGATCTGTCTACATGCAGAAGATTGTTAGTACATGTTAGTGAGGTTATTTCTAAACAGTGGGACTTGGAGTAATTTTAAAGTTTTTGTACTTTATTGATTTAATTTTCCAAAATGTTGTACCATTTTTATAGAATCAATAGATTCGTTGTTTGAACGACTTACAAAGACATCATGGGGAACTGGAAGAAGTTAATTTGACTGCTAAACAAGGGAGTCCAGCTCTTTCTGTGCTATCTACCAACAAAGCATTATCTGACGCTGTGACTCAGCTGGCTGTGGTTAAGAATCCTCGTGGGGTTTTATGTTATTGTCAGAAATAACTGAGTTGTCATGTACAGTTTTCCTGGGTTGCAAGTAACAGAAACCGGCAGAGATTGGTTTACATTAAAACAGAGAACTTAAGACAAAAACATCGATTGCAAGAAAGTAGGGTAACCTCTGGAAAGGACAAAAAACACGGGATCTGCAGGCAGCTGGGACTTACTGAGAGTCTCTAGGGAACTTCCCCCAGGGTGGATCTGCTCCAGCTGTTTGCCCCCTGAGGCCTTCCAGGCAGGGGTCAGATCCCTGCAACTGGGAATGGGCCACAGGTCTGCCCTCAGCCTGCAGGAGCCAGGGAGCCTTTGATTACAGTCCCCACTCTGCATCCCACTGGAAGAAAGGTGGAGGGTTTGTGACCAGACAGTGGGAATGGATGCTGGAGAGGTAAAAAGCGACCACTGCCCCCCATTGTGGGCTCACTTTAAACTTCTAGTAGAGCAAGCCACACACACCCCCCCCCACGCCCCCACCAACTCCCTGCCACCAGCGGGATGGGGAAATGGAGTTTCTCTGTCAGATCTCTTCCTTCATCCCTCTCAGAGTAATTACGAGCTGCTGCTTCGCTGTCTCATGACACTGATTATTAGCTAAAGCTAATTCATCAGCTAGATATAGGTGAAACACCTTTAGCTATCTTGGAGAAAAAGCTTAGCAAATTATTTGTCATCCTCCAACCCAAGAAATGTTCTTCCTGTGAGTAAAAGTTTATTAGCTACCGTGAGAGGTCTCTGGGTTCAGCCATTTTCTGTCCCAGCTATAATTAGAAAGCTAGACAAATTATATCAACTGCTAAGGAAAAAATCCACACACATACTCTTTATAATAAATCCAATTTAGTCTATTTGCTTGGTATTAACGGCTGTTAACGTTATGTCCAAACCCCATTCCTTCCTTGTTGAAAAGAACAGTGTGGCTACCGCCAGTACATACAAATGGAGAGTTAATTACTGGGCGCACAGGGCTCTGTGATTCATCACTGCAATGTGGAAGCGAGTGTTGCCAATTGTCAGCTTTTTCCAAACTACACAGTGCTATGTGGTTTATGTCCCAATCAATGGTGGCAAAGCTCCAGGAAGAAATACTACCTCAGTGTCAGCGACTCATTAAGCGCATCAGTCTGGAGGCCTTTGTCAGTGATTTCCAAACCTGGCTCTGTGTCAGAATCCCTGGGTGACATTAAAAAAAAAAAAAAAAAAAAAAAAAGGGAAAAAAAAAAAAAAGACATGGTATGCATCGCCAAACCATCTGAATCCAAATATTCTGGGTTGGGTCAGGGGCGATTCAGGCTTTTGCAGGGCCTGAGGTTTAGATGATTTGGAGTTCCTCTTTTATCACAGGAGCACAAAATGTCTTGCTCTTACAGATTTTACAAGAACATCTTACCATGTGAGCACATGTCTAGGACCCAGACCCTTGTCAAGGAGAGATCCATGCGAGTGCTGCACTGCCGAAGCTCAAGCCTCATTAGCTTCGTTCCGGGTCAATCTGTCGTTCCAGCCTAAGGACACGTTTTATGTCCGTGCGTGTGCGCATGAGTGTGTATGCATGATGCGCGCACATGTGCACATGCTACGTGTCCCTTGTTTAAGCTCCCGGATGAGCGCATGGGACACTGTCCTTCTATATCATCTGTGCTACTGGTTCCACTCTCCTCCGTTTGCTTCCTGATTGCAGCATCTTTCCTTCCCCTCTCTTCCTCGTGCCTGCCTCTCGTGTTCTTCCTCTTTCCCCTTTCCATTCCTTTGCTTTGCCCTATTAATTAATCCCTAGCCCCCAAGGATGCCATCCATAGGCCCCATTGCTGGCTTTGGAGGCAGAAATCCTTGCTGGACGTTTAAAAGTAGTAGACGGTTGTATTAGCAGACTGGCAGTGCTAGGGACTGTGGGTAAGAAGATAATAGACAAAATCAAAAAAAGAATACAGAAAGTTGAGTGTTCTAACTTTATTCTTATTCGCCCCTCAACTATAAAAACCAATGGAAGTGCTTTGAATTTTATGTTTTTCTTTCCTTTGCCTCTCTCGTGGCAGAAACACCCAAGAGGGAAAGTGATTACAGGGATCTAAAGCCGATCCACACTCCAGACAGCAGCCCCCGCCTTCCACCTGCTCTGCGCACAGTTAGGGAGGAATAAGTGAGCTACACTTTCTGTGTTTAGCTTTAGTTTGTAAATAGCTGTATGCTTTTTTTCCCCACATGATTTCACATGTCTTTAGGTGTTGGATTTTTGGCATCAGTAAGTGTTTGCTTTAAGAAGCACCGGGTAAGAGAGACAAGTCACTGTAGGAAATGTCAAGTTCTTCATTTTATTCTAGTAAAATTAAGTGATCTGTCCGGTAGAAACTGATTATTTTGTGTGTGCTTGTTTTCTATGTGTTTTTTTCTTACTTTGTAAAAATAAAACATGCCTTGTATGGAAATGTTTTCAATATGAAAACATATAAGGAAAAATATATTACTCATTATCTGCCCCCAGGCAAAAAACCTGCAGCCATCATAGTGATTGACATGTGTAGCTACTCGATAAATATTTTTAGAATAAAAGAATGATTGTGAACTCTAGAGAATAAATCATACCCCTTTCTGAGTGGTTTTCCCTCACTGTGATATCGAACATGTGTATATTTAAATGAATGTAGTATACCGAATACTAAGAAATAAAGCCGCTGTGTACAGCAGTGATTAAGGGTGGTCCTTGGCCCTCTTGCTGGATTTTGTATCCAGTAGAAGAAACCAGTATATCCCTACCAGTACAACGACATTGAAACACACTAGGACATAAGGTACAGCCTTATAAAATACCCTGCAAGATACTTCCTCCAACTGTGAGAGCAAAGAAAAGATTTCTGTTGCCCTCCTTGACTTTTCTCTCTCAACTCCACATCCAGTCCAAGTGCTATGGGTCCAGTCTTCAAAATCCATGCAGCATTCGGCCCCTTCTCTCCATCTCTGAAGTGCAGCGCAAGGCCGATCCACGGTCACCTCTCGCTTGTGGTGATCTCTTATTGGTCTCCTTGTTTCTGTTCTTGCCTCTCTACAGTCTGTTCTCAACTCAGAAGCCAGAGCAATGCTTGGAAGATTGAAGTCAAATCTCATCTCTTCTCTGCCCCACATGTGTAGTGGATTCCTCTTTTCATTGGGAGTATAAACCAGCCTTGTTAAAGATGATTTTCCCACCCTCTTTGCCATTAACCCTTGTCCTCATCCCAGCTGTTCTTCATCAGTCTAGAACAAAGCAGCCATATTCCGCCACACCCCCCCCCGCCCCCCAGCCTTGGAAACAGGTCTGCCTGGCTCGCTCCTCTGCTCCTTCACATTTTTGATCAAATGTCACTGTCTTTTCGAGGCCTTTTCAGGGGGTTCCCTAATTAAAATTATAACACTGCCTCCCCTTTCCCAAGGCAGTCTCACCGTCTGAGAAATTCCGTATTCTACTCGTTCATTTCTATACAGTACAGAAGCTCCCTTAGGACGCAGATTTGATTTTATCCCCAGCTCCTGACACATTACCTGACACCCAGTAGGTCCTCAGCTAAAACTTGTTGAATGGAAGAAGAGGTGGTCTCTTCACTCTGCTGTTACCCCCACACAGCCCCCGTCTTGCTCTGGTTGGCCACCCTGACACCTGAGTGTGTTCATGGATCTCCGTAAATGCAGAGCGGCGGTCAGCGGATTCACATCCTACCCGGCACACACTGGGTCAAATTGCTGTGTCTGGCATCTGCTTGAAACTGATACTCTGTCTTGACAGTGGTCTAGAGGACGCATTGCAGAATGCAGTCAAGGCAGATGGGTGATGAAGACCCCAGTGTGCTTCCCCATATGTGCATCTTAACACATGTAAGCCCAGAACTCACGTCTCATAAAGCAAGGAAGTCTATCTAATAGCAGGACTTTGAAGAGGATGCATATTTGATAAAATATATATTATTTTATATATGTATTTATGCAGGCTGGAGTCAAAAAGAATTGTCGAACCAGGGACTTTTCCATTCTCAGCTAATGTTGGAGTGCGAAGGCTTTTTTTGGTCCCCTAAAATTTAATAAGGGCATTGTCAGAGGAGCCTAGCATTCCATTCAAAGGGCTGGCTGCCGCCAAACACAGCACCACTGAAAACCAGGGTAGAGGGTCAGATTTCCCCTTAGATGTACATTAGTTCCCAGTAAGACCTTGTTTACCACACTTGCAGAAGTCACATAATGGGAAATAGTTCCTTTATACATATCTTTCTGTTTGTAAAATAAAAACAAATAGGAGAAAAAAATATTTATCCTTGCTCCTAATGCATAAAAAGAGCTTTTTAACTTTTTTTTTTTTAATTATTCCCTTGTACTGACTTCTCTACCAATTTGTTTGTCTCAAAGGAAGGAAAGCAGAGCAGCCTATAAATAATGCTTCCATTTCTGTTTCAGGACACTTAGGGCAGGAGAGCCTCTTCCCAGAAAGGTCACGGCCACAGGCAGCCTCCTCCCTCTGTCAGTCAGACAACACCTGCGTGTTGCTCTTCTGCACTTAGTAAGCAGAGTTATGCAAAATGAATGCCCCTACAGGCGGCATCTGGAAGATGCGAGAACAACGCCAAGTGTTCATTCTCTGATGCTATACCCCATGGCTGGGCAGTTGTTTGAATTATATATATTTCCCACTTGATTTTGAGGGATTCAGAGTTTCTAAGTAAAGCCTGCTATCCATACTCCTTGAAATTTTCACAAGTAAATTAGCATGTGAAAAGATTCTTATAACCTTACTTTTTTTTCCCCTGAATTTACTTTCTTATTTTAAGTTTCACGTCTCTGCAAATAGACTAGGCTGACTTTACTAGTAGTTTCTTTCAAATTGCATGGAAAGATATCCATATTTAGAAAACTATTCTTTGCCATAGTGTAATGATCGAGAAAAGTATGTACCTTCCCTTCTTCATTAATGTGATTTAATACTTATCTGCTAAGTACTTACAAAGAGAGCTGTGCTAGGATTTTGTTTTTATTTTTGTTATTTTTTATTTTTTAAGAGTCATTTTATTTATTTGAAATGAATAACGAGAGAGAGAGAGAGAGAGAATCTTTGATGCTCTGGTTCACTCCACAAATGGCTGCAATAGCCAGGGCTGTCTCCCACATAGGAGCACTTGGGCCATCCTCTGCTGCTTTCTCAGGCCCATTAGCAGGGAGCTGGATCGGAAATGGAGCAGGCGGAACTCCAGCCAGCACCCATATGGGATGCTGGTGCTACAGGCACCAGCCCCAAGGATTTTTTTAAAAGAGATATAACACGTTGAAAAGATGTACAATATGAGCGATTCTTATGGAAATAAAAATTAAAATACACAGGGAGGTACCATTCCACACACTAGAATGACTCTAATGAAAGATACACACGTTTACCAAGCATTGGCAAGGGTATGGGGAAACTGGAGCCTTCATACAAGTGGGCATGCACAGAAGTACAGCCACTTCCGAAAACATTTTGGCAGTTTCTTATGAAGTTCAAAATATACTTATCACATGACCCAGGAATTCTGCTTCTGAGAAGTTACCCCGACACGTGAAAACACACAGATCCGCACAAAGTATGCTTATCTGCCTAGCACCATTACTCATATTAGGCCCAATATGGAAACTGGCCAGATGTCCACCAGAAGCATGGAAATACTATGCAGCACCGAACATGAACACAGCACACCTAACAAGGCAGAGTTAGCCCCTCACATGTGGTGGGCAGCTCAAGTTCCAGAAGTGTTTGGTGTTTGGGTCGATGCAAAACCATGAGTGCGAGCCTGTGTGACCGGAAGTGAAGGCAATGGTTACCCTTTATTTGGGGAGTCATGCTGACTGAAGTGGGGAGGCAAGGACTTGATCTGTTCTCTGTCTGGATTCTGCTATACAGCAGCGCTAGCTTTGTGAAAGTCCCCCGAGATGCCAGCCTGGGACACGTGCGACTTCCTACAAGTACGTTACACTTCCAGTCGCTTCACTCAGACTCTGACAAATGAGTGGCACTTGATTCTCAGAGATTCAGAGATCCCAGATACAGCAAACTCCACATTTGCCCTTTCAAAGACTTCACGATCCAGTGAGGAAGGCCGACAGATTGATAAATAGCTTCAACGTGAAATAAACTGACAAGTATCTCATTAGAAAATAAGTGCAGTGGGGCTGGCGCCGTGGCTCACTTGGTTAATCCTCCGCCTGCAGCATCAGCATCCCATATGGGCGCCAGGTTCTAGTCCCGGTTGCTCCTCTTCCAGTCCAGCTCTCTGCTGTGGTCCAGGAGGGCAGTGGAGGATGGCCCAAGTGCTTGGGCCCCTGCGCCCGCATGGGAGACCAGGAGGAAGCACCTGGCTCCTGGCTTCGGATCGGCGCAGTGCACCGGCCATAGCGGCCATTTTGGGGGTGAACCAACAGAAGGAAGACCTTTCTCTCTGTCTCTCTTACTGTCTAACTCTGCCTGTCCAAAAAAAAAAAAAAGAAAAAAAGAAAAAAAGTGCAGTGATATAAAGGAAAATATCTACAAAAAGGGCAACCAGGACAAATATGTCAGTGTTTGCTCAATGCCTGTCTTGCCGCACATAACAGGGAGACGCTAATAAGGTAGAAGAAAGAGCATAAATTAGAAGTGAAGAGATTAAACAGTATTGGATTATCTATCGGCGGTAACTTCCGTGTGAGAGGCCAAATTGTTTTGAAAGATCAAGACACATGGGCTATCTGTACGCTCAGAGGTGAGCTCATTTGTTTTCGGTTGACTGACTTTGCCTGAGTTGTAGGTTGTTCAGTGCCGGGGGCGCTCGGCCCTCAGCTGCACACAGGACCCCAGAAGTGAGAATGGCTTCTCTGAGTAGGATCTCCAGGGGCGGGACTCAAGCATCTGTACTTTGTCTGGGCACCTGCGATTCTCCCAAAAGCCAGGGTTAGGGACGACCGCTGTAACCCCACAGGGTGTCAGGAACCCTCGCAGGGACCATCCACACAACAAATGCCCCTGAAAGTGCCATTTCTTTGTTTTTGGAGCTTCTGCGCTGTGGTTTCTACGGAAAAAAAAGGGGGGGGAGGCATATGTATCCCTTTGTAATGGTGCCAAGAAATTTCTTTGCAAATGGCTTTTATCCAAGTATTACATGAAAGATATGAATCCTACTGTTAAATTTTAACCCTCTTTCTTTCAAGCCAGTAGGGAATTATTTTTTCTGATTTTATTGTAGGTACAGAGCTCCATAGCAGAAGATCGAGCTGAAAAGGGCCTAATGGCACATGCACATCTCTTGCTAATACACTTGTGTGACGCATCTTTCTCCTATGAGGGGAAGAAAACGTATTTTTAACCCTAATATTTATATATCAGATCTTTCACTGTGAAAATAATACCTGCTTTCACTTGGGAAGTCTTAGTCGCCTACTTAGTTTATTCACTGTTGTCTAAGATTAGCTTATCCGGGCTTTTATTTAAGTCTTTATTTTGAAATATTTTTAAATTACAGAAAAGTTGCAAAAATAATACAGTGTCTACTCCTCACCTAGCTACACCTAATGATAACAACTCCTATAACCATAGCAGGATTATTCAGTAATCAACAAATCTTACTTAAATCTCACCTGTTTTCCCCTAACTTCTTTGTTCTGAGATCCAATCCAGGATATCCCATGTGGTGTGTAGCTGTTCTTGCAGCAGTCTTGTAAATAAATAACCAAATAAATACATAAATAAGCAAGAAGGGAAGGCTCTTCCTTTTTTTTCTTTTATTTATTTATTTGAAAGTCAGAGTTACACACAGAGAGAAGGGGAGGCAGAAAGAGAGAGAGAGAGAGAGAGAGAGAGATCTTCCTTCCACTGGTTCACTCCCCAATTGGCCCATCCGAAGCCAGGAGTCAGGAGCTTCCTCCAGGTCTCCCATGTGGGTGAAGGGGCCCAAGGACTTGAACCATCTTCTACTGCTTTCTCAGGCCATAGCAGAGAGCTAGATGGGAAGTGGAGCAACCAGGACTCAAACTGTGAGAGGCCAGAGCCACGCCATGACAGGTTTCTCACGAGACAAAGGAACTGGCTAGGCCCAGGATGCGCCTGGTAGGAGAAGATGAAACCTGACATCGAGCAATCATTGGTCTGGCAGGACCAGGTGGGGGCAACCAACAAGGTGGGCCGTCCTTGGTCCTGCAGGGCCAGGGGAAGGACAGAATACTTGTTTGCCCTGGCACTATAAAAACCCCAGGAACAAAGAGAAGGGGGTCTTGGTCTCCCAGCACTGCGTTGCACAGGAGGCCAGGGCCCCAGCATGCTGGACCTACAGATAAAGTCCCTTTGTTCTTTGCATTTCGGTGAGTCTCCCTGGTTCTTTCTATCTGGGCAATCCGGAACACAACAAAACCAGCACCCATTTGGGATGCTGGCACTACAGATGAGGGTTTTAACCTGCTGTACCACTGCACCGGCCCCCTCAAATAAATAATCTTTAAGAGAAAAAAAAAAAAGAAGAAGAAGAAGAATAGGGCTGTCACTGTGGCATAGAATGTAAAGACACCGCCTGAAGCACCGGCATGCCATATGGGTGCCGGTTCAAGACCCGGCTGCTCCACTTCCTATCTAACTCTCTGCTATGACCTGGGAAAGCAGTAGAAGATGGCTCAAGTCCTTGGGCCCCTGCACCCGCATGGGAGACCTGAAGGAAGCTCCTGACTCCTGGCTTCGGATGGGCCAATTGGGGAGTGAACCAGTGGATGGAAGATCTCCCTCTCTCTCTCTTTGCCTCTCCTTCTCTCTCTGTGTAACTCTGACTTTCAAATAAATAAATAAAAGAAAAAAAAAAGGAAGAACCTTCCCTTCTTGCCTATTTATGTATTTACTTGGTTATTTATTTACAAGGCTGCTGCAAGAAGTCCATGGGAAATGGAATTACAAGTGAAAAAAAATTGGGTGCAAAGACTTACTATTTTTTTATTTTTAAAATTTTTAGCTGCTTTTCAACAGATTCAATATAGTTCATAGATGCAATTCTGAGAATATAATGATATTCTCTTCCTCCCTCTCCATTTCTTTTTTTAGTTTTTGAGATAACATATTTTAAGTTTATATTACAGTAGAAAGGCTTAATGCTTCACCAAATAAGAAGTTTAACAAGTACAAAAGTGAAAAGACCCTAGTTTAGTGGGACTATGAACAATGACTGTCAACAATCATTGGATGGAAGGTGACCTATTTGACCCATAGACAGCATACGAAAATGGAAAATGTTTTGTTATAAAACAACTACACATGGATTTCAAAAATGGGGATACCAAAATTAGCTTATCTTTTAATTCCACTTTTTCCATAACCTTTTTGCAATACCCTCATGTATCAGTATGGACTTGTGGGTACTTATGAACGATAATTAAGTGCTATCATTATTTTGATGCTCAGCTCGTTCCAGTTTTGGCCATCGGCAGCCCCTTTTAATTAGATGCTGCATCATTTTGACATGCTCTCATCCTTTTTAAAACACTTGTTTTTCTTATAGCAGTGAATGTTCCAGGCTCATATTTTCCCTGTCCCAGTCCTGGATTCAGCCATTTTTCTAAGAAGCCCCGTTTCTTTTCTTGAAGAATGATATTTAGAAACCAAGATTTCAGTGCTACTGGGTACATTGCCTCTAGTCCATCCCAGCAGAAGGAGCTAGATAATATCTGTATATATACTCCCCAGACCCACACTACACCATATTTAAGATTCATTTGCATATCTCTGTGAGTGTATATGCATTTATAGATGAGTGCATTCTAATACCTCTAATTCCAGTTCAGTACCACAAGGCTCCCTTGTAAGCCTCTTCCCCTTCCTTACTTGTAACCTCTTTGTCTAACAAAGACTGGCTATCATTATTTACATCCTGGATTACACATAATGTAGTTAGTTATTGAATTGCTAACTCGTACCTCTGTGAGAAGTAAATTTACTAACTAGAATACATATTTGCTTACAGTTCCTTTTGGTTTTATCTCACAATATCCAGTCAAAATGATGTTTTTCAATGTGTCGTAAATTAAATTCTTAATTACCATCCCCTTCAGTCTGGTTTATCATTTATCTGGGTTATGTTGTGCATTTGCAGTACTATTGGATTCACTTGTTGCTGTTTGTATTTCTCTTTGGGGTCCCTCTGCTGTGGATTCTGGGGAGTAGGTAGAGCATGGGTATTAAAAAAGAAGATACCCCACCCCGATGCCCACCTACTGTGCCTCCTTGTTTCCTCTCCTTTTCTTCCAACCCCTAAAGTGAAACTGTCTTCTGTGGTTCTGATTCCCCCTTCTCACAGTACCTGTGCACAAATCTCTCTTATGTCTTATACAAAGGCTGGCGGCATGCCGTATGAACTCTTTTGAGCATTGCTTTACTCCACGTAATAATTTAGAAATCATTCTAGGTAAGATCCTAGTGATTCTCCTTGTTCATTTTTTACAGCTGCCTAAGTGTTATGCTATGTGAGGGTAGCATCTTTTATTCAGCCACTTTCCTGTGTGTGAGCTATGTGCATTCTTTTGCAATTACAACCAGTGCTCCAATAGGGAAGTGTGTATATAAGTAATTTTGTATTATTAGATCTGTATTTTCAAGGCAGATCCCTAGAAGTGGAATTTCTCAGTCAAAATTAAATTCATATATGCTTGTACCTTTCAGTCTCTCTATCACCTATGAAAGTGCCTGTTAATGGGTTCATGTATATCCTTGATCAGCATGCAAGTTACTGAACAATAGCTTTTAATTCGCATAGCATTTTGAAAAGTTAGCTTTCTTCATTAGTTGCACTTAACCCATAAAAAAAGCTATTAAGATTGCGTTGGAATCAGGAATTAGCCTTGCATAATTTATCCCTTTTCAAGGCTCAATAAATAGCATTGTAATGTGTCACTAGTTCCTAATGAAGACAGTAATCATGCATTACATTTACAACCCTATCAACTCAGGTTCAGTCTCCAAGTTCATGAGCACTGACAGAGAACGAGCAGTTCAAGAACTGTAGCAGCGACATGTTGACTGAGTACTTACAGAATGCTTTCATTTGCCCAAAGCTTTTTATTTTTCAGAAGTTTTCTAAGTCTTTTCATTTCCTATCAACTGTACCACTGCAGGAGAGTTTGGGAAAATATCAAATAAATGAATCCATTTGTGGAGTACAAAGTCCCCTACTTGTCTTATCCATGTACGCCACAAACCAACCCTGTGAAGTAGACAAAACGTGTAGACAACATCTGCATTAGCCAGGTGAAGAAGCTGAGATGCAGAAGAGTTAAATGCCCTCCTGAGGTCAGGTGTCTAAGAAGTGAGGCTAGCACTGAACTTGAGATGATAATGACCGAGTTTCATAACGAACTCCAGGACGCCATATGGAATCAGTTACAGGCAGAGGGTAGACGCTTAGCTACCTATAATCTGTAACATTGAAGTCTTAAGTGGTGGTAAAGACATACGAGTACATTCTGAATGTGTGCAGGCTCCACCCTGCCCTCGGGTGCTGCTGCACAACTGGGTGAGTGCTAGCTTTGGAGCCCAACAATCTGTTTGCATCCGAGTTCTCCCTTTTCTGGGAGTCAGGGACCAGTTTTCTTAGCTCTGAGACGCATATCATTCTGCAGGGACACAGAGAGCTTGCTCAGAGAGGCCCTCTCTGATAATCCTGTTCTCTTCACCATGGCCAGCCCTCATCCTTCCCAGCAGCCGTCACATTGTAGCAATCTATTTGCTTTTCATTTCATTCTTCTTTAAATTTTATTTGTCACAAATTCTGCATGTTGGCGTGGCATCATGGGATGTAGTGTTCAGTGGATAAATTGTGTAATGTTGAAATTGGGGTAAACAGATGGTCAGATATGTGTCGTTTCTGTATGGTGAAAATATTTAAAATTCTTTTTTAAAAAATTTACAGTACATTATCATTACCTATAGTCACAGTACAATAGAACACCAGAGCGTCCTATTCCTGTTTAGCTGTAACCTAATCACCGTTTCCCAAGCCCTCCATCCCCCTATTAGAGCACGCTTACTTTGATGCCTGTTTGCATCTCATCTGTCTTGTATACTTGAAGCTTCATGGCGTCAAGGCCTGTGCTGGTTTTTGCTATTCCATATCTGAAGTGGATCTTGCCATTCCCTGTACTTATTTTTATTTCAGCCACACAGAATGACCTGTGCCTCCCCACCGCCAAATCCCCTGCTGTTTCTCATCTCTCCACCTTGCACCTACTGTCTCCTGTGCCCAGCACACTTGCCCTGGCTCGTGGTTCTTCTGGAAAAGGCTTTTTCATACCTCAAGACCTCGGTCAGCCCTCTGTGAGGGTTCCCAAGGGATCCCTCCTCCCATGAGGAGGGCAGTCCCGTGCCTCCTGACATGTCCCATGATAGATCTAGCCACCTTGTTGTCATTGGTGTGCTCCCCAAACGTTTCCAAGGACCCACTCTGTACCCAGCCCATGCTAGGTGCTAGACAAACAGCGGTGAATAGGAATTGTCACCCTGATGGGGGAAGAGGGCCACAAAAAGATAAACAAAAATAATAGCATTTCCAATAGCAGTAAATGATAGCGTGATCGATTCTGAGGATCTGACCTTTGACTCGAGGTCTGAAGGAGGAAACAGAGTTAGGAGTGGAAAGTAATGGGGCATGAGATCGGGTTGTGTCTGCATATTTGGCTGTTGCATCCCCACCTCCCACCTCCACTCAGCCGGTCTCTGAACCCTGAAGATCTTTGCCTCCCCAGAGCCCAGCTCAGGCCTGGTGTGTACAACACAGTTCTGATAGGCTGGTGGTGCAGCCTATGGAAGCTGTCAGCTGCCTGGCCCATGACCTGATGTGTAGCCCTGGCTGAGAGCTGACTCCCAACTTCAGTCCACTCCCCCACTCACTCTCCTGTGGTGCTGAGAAAGTTGTTCACGCGCCACGTGACTCAGTTTCTTGATCTTTAAAGTGAAGGAACAGTAACACTTCGGAGGGTGACTGAGAAGGAGAAAGCAGGTAATGCACCTGAAATTCTCAAGCCAGGGCCTGGCCCAGCAAAAGCATTCAGTGATGGTTGGCAGAAGTGCTCTCGCGCTCCTCAAATGTTGATGGAATAAATGAATGAGTTAAGCAATAGCAAAGTTTAATTCTAACTCCATTAAACAGAACTGGGTCAAAACAAAAACCAAATACCCTGATTTATCTTCAGTTGTGTTATTTATTATATATTTTAATTGGACTAGAAAGCAAAAAGAAAAGAAAACACTAAACCCCAGAGATGTTAGCACCCAGAGTTGATAGCTGTTGACTCTTAGTTTACTTATAAAGCAGCCCCTGAAACCATCTCATATCATTTGATTTACCTTTTTCTGAACAGTAGAAGGCTTTCATGTTCCAGCCCCAAACCTCAATAAAAACAACCTGCTGACCTGGGACCGTCTTACAACTTGTGCTTTGTCTTCTTTGAAAATCATAGTTTGAGCATTTGGCATTGAGAAAGGATTTCTTAGATGTATCTCCTACTTTGCTTATCTTCAGGATATCATAACCAATGGAAGTTTTGACCATACCAGGGAGAACAACAGGTTTCTCAAGTCAAGGACACCAGTGGAAACTCAGTCTATTACCCAAAGATGTTATTCAGGGCACTTCAGCAAACTGGGAAACTTTTGATGCTCACTTGCAAACATGAGAGCATTAACACACTGTTGTCAAGCGGAATTAAAAAAGAAAAAAAAATCCTTCTTCTTCTATGGTATTCCATTGGAAAACGCTGGAATCCTGATTGTTTTTGTAAAAATTAGATGTCTGGGTTCTTAGAGGTGCCTTGATACTGAAGTTTGTGAACCTGAGTTTTCTAGTTAAAAAGAAAAAAAGAAGAAGTACTATGATTATTAGCAAAGAGATTTTGCCAAGTGTTCTTTTCTATGAGCGACAAGAGTTAATGTTTATTTACACAGGTAATTCACTCAGTTCTTAGCAATCCAGTCAATGCATTTTGGAAAATATCATTCACCTTTAACATCACAGAAATCAACTCATGCATGCTATCTTAGGACGAGGACATAATTAGGGTTTTTACTCACATAAAGTTATTCTGGCTGGAGGTATCGAATTCTGTTTTTATGCCCCGTGGATGCAGAGGTGTCTGTGTCTAGCAAATTGAAAAAACTGTGGAAGTCACAGGCACCATTTGGTCGCTCGGGCAGCCTGACGGGTTGTGGAGCTTTGGAGGATGCGCGGTGCACAGCCTAGGTTAAGGGATAAACGTTTGCCTTTTCTGAGTTGCACAGCGCTGAGCAGTCACGAGGACCAGAGATGCCGTCATAGCTTTCAGATGGCAGGCTTCATTTTATATGTTAATAGAAGGAAGACTTTGATATGGTGAGGAAATCCACCGTAACAAATGCATTCCCTTTACGGCACTCTAGCATGGCAGCAATTAAATTCAACTGTATGTATAATGTACTCTTAATTCCTAACAGTCCAAACAAGGACTGATGTGAAAAATATTATATACTCTCACATTTTACAGGTCATGAACAGATGGAAATAATTATGCCAATTGGTAAAAAAAAATTCCCATGCACTGTAGCAAACCTCAAAATGGTGTTTACACGGGTTTTTCTTGAAAACAATTATTAATGTTATCTTGGCTGGGGTTTCTTTGTTGCAACTTATAGCTGTCATTCATTTTAATGTATTCCTTCTGTAGGTATGAATGTTTGAAAGTGCAGGTAACCTTGTAGTGAGTAAAACTGATAAAAGGTTATATCCAATGAAAGAGAAATTATGGAATGATTATTCACTTTGCAAAAGGGTTTGTCATAGGGCAAGCTCTCCTAAAGCATTTCAAATTTAATTTGGTTTCTAAAACATTCATTTACACACAACATTTCAGGAACAAATTTAGTGAGGAAATGAGAGAAATCGTCATAATTAGATGGAGGTCCCCGATGCCGCCAGCATTAATGCTTCTGCCTCTCTGTCCCTCCCTGCAGCACTGATTGCTATTGGGCGCTACAGCATGACCATAGAGACTGTGGATGTTGGATGGTGTAAAGAAATCACAGACCAAGGAGCCACCTTGATTGCACAGAGCAGCAAATCCCTGCGGTATTTGGGGCTGATGCGATGTGATAAAGTAAGAGTCGCCCATCCAGTTCTGGTTTTTTACCTGTCAGTACAGTAAATAGCTTGATGTCATATTCCTTTTCCTTTCCTTTTCTCTCCCTTATCCATATCTATACCCACACACACACACACACACACACACACAGGTATGTATGTATATGTGTATGTGTATGTATGTATATGCAATTTTGATCTAATTTTCTAACCTGTGCATTTCTGACTTAATAATGAGTTTTGTGCTTCAGCAGAAAGAAAATGCAATCATACACACAGTCAACTTGGATGTTGACATGCTACTCCTAAGTCCATGGACCAAAATTAAAAGGTTGCATGGCAAACTGCAATTTGCAGGGTCTAACAGTAAAATTCAATTGTGAGTTCCCAGTTTCCTACAACAATAGAGTGGAAAAAAAATACCCAACTGGTTTTTCACAAGTGTGTAATTTCAGGGTCCCACATCTATGAGCTGTGGCCTTGTGTGGGCAAGAAGGGACCAGGGAGGAGGTGTGTGGGAAGTGGCGTGACCCCACACTTCAGATGGCACTCCTAGCACAGGACGAGACATGGTCCCAGAGGCTGGGGAGAAGGCCTGTGCAGCTGGCCAGGGACAGTGTCTACTGGGGGCCTGTGATGACTGGGAAGATAATAGCAGTTATATAGATGCCCAGGCCCTGGCCCTCGAGGGGTGTCTTCCCCTTTGTGACTTCCATGTCGTCCCATACAAACCTTAGAAATGGTTATGTGCACTGTGGAGGGGAGAAGAAAGACCAGGCACTGGCCCCAGGCTGCTCAGCCAGGACTTCACCCCAGGCTCTCAAAGACTGGGTCCCATGCTCCTTGATGAATCTGCAAGCAGTGTCCGGCCATGGAGCCTGCTTCCTTGGTAACGGACCACTTCCGGTGCTTCCTTGATCAGCAGATCCTGGCATCGTTTCCGAGTTCACACACGTGTGCTGCCTTGGCAGTGGTGATTAGGGGTGCTTCTACAAGAGCAGGCGTTTTCTAAAATGGGGCAAATGTAGGGGCAATAGAAGAATGGCTGAAAGCCCTTATGTGCTTTGTCATTTTTGTTAATTGGCTGAATTCTTTGCTCAGAATGCTTTAAAATCCCAATTTATACTGGACCTTTTTCAATTAGTTATGTTTAGAGAGATTTTAGCATGTATTCTTAGCCCAGCCTAGAAAGCGACTTACTCTGTAACTAAGCAACAGCACTGGGACCCAGGGGTTGCAAGTCTCGCTCAGCTCTCTACCAACCCGGCTGCTTTCAAATGACTTCTCTGAGAACAAGTTGAAGGGTCCACAACGGGCAGGGTGCTAGAAACACGGGACAGGGACAGCAGAGCTCCTCAGCTCCTGGAAGGAATTGCTACGCGAGTGCTGCCTGACCACAGACACAAGGCTGTGTGCATGCACATGTCTTTGTGCGTCTACCAGCATTCTCAGAGATCACCAGATTTCTACTCCGTACCCTTGTAGATCTGTTGAGAGCAGCTCCACCCCCCAGAGGTGAACTGTAGAAGTTGTATGTTCCTGTTGACACAGCAGAGTGTCCCAGACAGGTTTGCAGACCAACATCTCACTGATTGGAAGTTTAGGCATGGGTGCATTTCTGCGCAAGTGCAGGTAAGTCCAGAATGAGACAGGGAGAGGCTGTTCTGCTTAGCAGTATCCCTGGAGGTCTTAGCCTTTCCACGGGTGGCCTCTGAGTCCTGTCTCCAGCTAGACAGCTGCTTCGGCAGCCCATTGGCTCTAGCGTGAGGTCATCTGGCCAAGAGCTACCCCAGGGGATGCTGGACCCGGCCTTAAGGAGATGCATCTCCTTAAGACTTAAGGCATCTCGGAGCCAAACAGGAGAGGTTCCATGAGAACAAAGACGTTTCCAAGCCACACACAGGGTGCACAGAAAACACAGTGAGGCCCATCATTGGTTCAGTTGGATGGAAACCTAAAGTAGCTATTCAGCTTTCAAAGGTTGTATTTTGCCATTCATCTCCAGATTTTCAGATATCAGTGAGATTCAAAGAGAAATGTGAGTAGTGAAGGAAAGAGGTTGGTAGACAAGGAAGACATGGTCCCTGGAGCCACAGTGCAGGCACACATCCGGGCTCTGTAGTCAGGTTGGCCCTCACTGTCCATTTCCTCATGCCTAACGTGACACAGGTGCTACTACCTGTCTTGTAGGATGGTGAGCCATTGAATGAGTTAACTTACATAAGGCTACTTGAAAAAGTTTGTGCAAAAATGGAATTAAAAGGTAAGTTTATTTGGGGGGCCAAAAGTTTTTGAAATTCATGCATTGCTATTTCAAAATACACATTTTCCATGGTATTTTTTGAAGACCCATCTTACAGCTGACATTTTTAAGAGTGCTGAAGGAATTACAGAATACTTAGATAAATAAGAGACATATGATGCTGTCGGGTTGGAAAACTCAATATGGTTAACATGCCAGTGTTCCCCATGCAAACCAAGTGTGGGAGGACCTGGAGCTGGACATAATATCTAATATCTGTCGCTCCCCCTGGCCACTTTCCCCACTTCCGCGGGGGAGCGGCACACCGCTGGCCGGCTCTCTCGGGGGCTGCACAGGTGTTCCTTCAGATGTTCCTCTTAGATGTTCCTGGTGCATGTTGTCTCTCTCCTCCTTTATAGTCCTCTTCCACCAATCCCAACTCTGCTACCCACACGCCGAGTACGCTGCTCTCCTCCAATCAGGAGTAGGTCCTACAGTTTATTGGTGGAACTGGAGGCAGCTGTGTAGAAGCTGTTTCTCCCTTCTCAGCGCCATATTGTGGGAGAGCAGATGCATAGAATAAGTCTTAATTCCAGTAACTTAGTCTAGTCCGAGTTGCTCCCAGTTGCTCCCCACAATATCTGTTGTGTACACGAGGGTGCCTCAATTACTTTATTAAAACCAATTTAAAAATAAGTGTATTTAGTGCAAAACAATGTTGAAATCCATGCATAGTGCTTTTGCAATATATATTTTCCATGAGGTGTCTGAAGACCCTTTTTATAGGAGCATTTAGAATAATGTTGATTAGATATAAAATATTGTTACTGATTCTTCTCATCCTCAATGTCATTGTATCAACCTGTGCTGTGATATTTCCAGACTTCCAAACAAGAAAAAATTATGTTGCCTACTATCGCATATTGAGAGGAAATTAAAAACGGTGGAGGAGGAATAAACTCAGATGAGAGACGATGCACTTTCTCTTCCCCTAAATCTAAAACGAGGGTTATTATTTTATATACAAAGATATAAATAGTTGTACTTTCTACACACTTTGTGGTGGAAAACTAATGCCTCCATGAGATATTGTATTTGGAACCAACTTAATAACCTCCCCAGGCACAGGGACAAAGAAAGGCTTTTAGTAGGGAGAAAGGGTGAGTGAAAGATACGGCGGTACAACTGGGGAGGGAAACTGAAATCAGAAAAATAAAGGTGGAAATAAGAATAGAAACAGGAAACAGAAACACTTTGATCAGGGAACAGAGAAGTAGATTCTGTGCCTATCTCAGGCTGTGACCATCTGTGCCAACCAGGTGTTCAAGGTGTTAATTAATGTGGGCCTCTTTTCTCCCCATACCTTAACCAAATCTGCTAACCACTTAGAAAACCCATTCATTTGGCTTTTTCCCCTGCTGGCTACCCTCCAGAGCCAAAGGAGAAGGCAAGAGACTGGAGCCCTGCACGGTGACACCTCAGGTCAGGAGTGTGGTCACTGGGGTCCCTGCCCCTGGGGTCCCTGCCCTGGGCAGAGCTGAGGTGTGTGAGGTCTGTGTGGCCCTGCATTCGTGTCCTGGGATCCTGTGGTCCTGAAAAATACTGAAGTCTGTATTGTATTTTCCTTCACGTGCAGTTACATTGAGGGTTACTTATATGTGATTCGGGGGCTATGCTTTCCCAACCTAGTGCTTTTTCCCCCCTTCACTTTAGCTTTTGAGGAATTGCAAGAATAATCAGACGCATTGATTTTCGGGGAAAGTGGCCCATCATCCCCTCTCTCCTGTTAGGTAAGCAGAGAACGAGCAAGAAAATAGTAAACCTGTTCTTTGCAGAGAAAAGCAACATATACTCGTGTTCATAAACTATGTCAAAGCTAAACTGCAGCGAATGTGTTTGGCTGTGGCCGTGGTGCGTGCCCCACCATTCTGCACAAGCAACACTGCCCGTGCAGCTGCAGAGTTCAGACTTGCACCCAGAAGCCCCTGTTGGAGTAGCTTTTCCGATTGCTGGATGGATAAGCATGTTAGTGGGTTTTGAAGCTGACGCCACTTAATCTCCTAAACTTCAGTGCATTGAAAGAACCCAGAGAAGAAAACGCTGTGTGAGACGGCTTTGATGAATTGGGGTGAGCTTCCATTCCTAAAGACTGTTCAAAGGCTTACTTAACCTTGGGAATTCGAGCTGACCCGAAATCACCTATCAACTTAACTCGCATTTATTTGACGATTTAGTTAAAAATACTTGTACAATCAATGGGATCCTCTAATAAGAGCAATATGTCTACTCTAGTCTCCACAATAATAGACGGTGACTCAAGTAATAGAAATTGTTTTCACAACTTCAGTGAATTCTAGCCTCCCTGTAGATCTGTTCCTTCTAATATGATATTTTCCCCTCATTTCTCACAAGGCAATTTGGATGAAGAACAAAACTGAAAAGAAGGGGGGGGGGGAACCACGGGCAAGCTGTGGGGCAAGTGGAAATGCTATGTTTGAGGTTAATGAAAAATGTTTGGGGGAGCAAGGTTAGTGGGAAAGGAGGGAGCAGGCATGGCATTGGCTGAGAAGCCGGGGCCTGCCACAGGCAGCCCGGCTGGTGTGGGCAACCTCTGCAGCGTGTGCTAATGCAGAAGTTGGGAGACACAGAGCCCGGATTATGAGCAGTGACTAACATCATAAACGTAGCAATTCTCAAATGCCAGATCCTTGTGCAAAGCAGTTGGATGGAGAAATGCTGGAGCCTTTAAAAGCTCCCTTTCACTTTCTGGTTTCATTTTTTTTTTCTTTTTCTTCCTTTTTTTTTTAACTTCATGCAGAACTAATTTTATACACTGTTCATTTGATTTGAAAATGCCAGCGTCTGGGGTATCATTAAAGAGCGTTATTGAGGGAGCCACTGTTGGCAAAGCCTCCCGCTTAGAATGCTTCGTTCTGATGCCCCTGCGGCGTTACACTTGGGAAGTACACAGCCTACCTCAATTTACCTAACGCCTCTCCTCTACCTTGGGCCCTAGTGGGCAGAGAGCTCTCTTCTCCTAGGTCAGGAGAGGTGCCTGGGGCAGGGAGGGGGGGGTGTGCCTGGGGGCCACATTACTTAAAGAATAGACGGAAACTGATTGTGAAAGGTCTGCCTCAATGTCCTATGACCAAAGCCTCTTGGAATTTCTTTGATTTCCAGTTGACATAAATTAGAATTACACAGGCGTGAAGGGTCCGCCCAAGAAAAGATCAGAGGCACTGCCAGGGGAGGGGGCGGCCTCCGTGTGATCCTATTGATTATCTGGCTGCCTTCAGGCCAGGGCCTCCGGGGAGCCTGACTAGTATTGATCCACACCATGAAAATAATCAAATTAATTCATTTCTCATCAAACTGCCATTGCCAAGACCTTTCTCCTCCGACTGCCTCCCGTCCCAAAGTTCTCAGCTGAGGAGCAGAACAGGTGACTCCTACATGTCGCTCTGTTGCTCAGGACGCACGAAATGAGCTCCTCATTTAAATGGCAGAGAGATTGTGCGGAATCAATTCCACGAGAAGCCAAGTACACAAGCAAGTAACGGAAACCAGTCAGCTCTGCTTTTATGACCTGAAAATTTCAAGGGCCAAGTTTTGTGTGCCCAATTGAATGGGAAAACATTCAGGAAGAACTGACCACTGCGTTTTTCAGGAAGTAATTATGGTAGGAGAAAGCCTCAACAGCCTAACTATTTCTGTGGAGAAAATGGAGTTTTTATCAGCTTGCTTAGGAGTCATGGGCAGGAAAGCCCTATGGGGAAAATAATACCCGACTCTGTAACTAATATACAGAATAACTGGAAAAATCAGTTTAAGGGAAAAATAATTTGTGGGGCACTGTGTCCAGGGCCGTTTGGGTCGAGATTCAGCCATGAAACAAAGGGCGGACCTGCCGGGTCCCGCCGGCTTCCCTGCCACGGTTGCACAGCTGTTCCCAGGTTGCCCAGAGCCAAAATTTAAGATTGAAAAATCGGTGCCGTATCAAATAAAATCAAGTGAAAAAGAAAACCTTCTGTGCTAACGAGGCAGGAGCGGGCTGACGCCAGCTGATGGCGGAGCCCCCTGTCCTGGGCCACATAGCCCATCACCCCAACCGGGCGCGGTGCACTGAAGAACGCTGGGAGTGTGGCTACGCCTCTAACATCTGAACTTAACGTCCTCCGCTTGAAGCATCAGCATCTTGTTCCTTTTGCTGATGGAACAGTTTCTCCAGGTGATTTTCGCATAGGAGCACTTTAAAGCACATTTTTACAACCCTCTCCTGATTATTCCTGGTAATTGAAACAGGGAGGAACACATCAGCTGAAATTCAGGGCTCGACTCGCAGCCTCACTGTACTGCAGCGCCTGTCTTCTCTCCTCCCAGCCTCCCCCCGCGAGATGAACTGCGAAGAAGTGGAGGCAGGAAGTCCTTGGTGCACTTAGATAGGAAACCAAGAACCACTGGTGAGGAACCTTATGGAACAGGTGAATGGAGGAGCCCCGTACCCCGCCGCTACGATCTCAACGCCTGCATCTTCACTTGACTGTCTGTGACACCTTGGACACCCCGGTCTCCGGAAGCCTCAGATTCACCATCCGAAAAATGGGAAGAATAACAACAACATTTGCCCCACAGGCTTGTTCCAAGGGGAAAGGAAATATTGCAATAAAAGCACTTAGCCCAAAATCAGGCACACTAGGAAGCACTCAATGTTAATCATTTGTTACTTTGTTTATTCAGATCCTGGTATGGAATCTTACACTCCATGTATTAATCACCTGCTCCAACAGTTAATAATATTCTAGTGATGAATATAAACTCACATGCTAAGATCATAGAAAAACTCACCTCCTAGGGGCTGGTGTGGTGGCATAGCAGGCCAAGCCTCTTCCTGCAATACCAGCATCCCGTATGAATGTTTGACACCCAGCTGCTCCGCTTACAGTCCCCCTCCGTGCTAATGCACCTGGGAGAGCAGCAGAGAATGATGCAAGTACTTGGACCCCTTCACCCATCTGGAAGGCTTGGAAGAAGCTCCGGGCTCTTGGCTTCAGTGGATGGAAGATCTCTGTCTTACCTTTCTCTGTAACTCAGCCTTTCAAATAATAAATGAAAAAAAAAATCTTGAAGAAAAAACAAAACTAACCTCCTCAGACTCAGGCAGAAATTCTTTTTAAAAAATTAATAAATTATTTATTGGTTGAAAGGCAGACAGAGAGAGATCTTCCATCTGCTTGTTCACTACCCAAATACCCGCAATAGCCAGGGCTGGTCCAGGTTGAAGCCAGGAACCTTGAACTCAGTCTTGGGTCTCCCACGTGGCTGGCTGGCACCCAGCTCCTGGAGCCATCACCTGCTGCCTCTTAGGGAGCATCAGCAGGAAGTTGGGCCAGAAACAGTGCCAGGACTTGAACACAGGGACTTCCATATGGGATGCAGAGTCCCAAACTGTGTCTTTTTTTTTTTAAGATTTTTAAAAAATTTATTTGAAAGGTAGAGTTAGAGACAGTGAGAGGGAGAGACAGAGAAAGTCTTCTATCCGCTGGTTTACTCCCCAAATGGCCACAACAGCCAGAGCTGCGCTGATCCGAAGCCAGGAGCCAGGAACTTCCTCTGGGTCTGCCCACGCGGTTGCAGGGGCCCAAGGACTTGGGCCATCTTCTGCTGCTTTCCCAGGCATGGCAGACAGTTGGATCGGAAGTAGAACAGCCAGGACTTGAACCCAGGCCTATATGGGATGCTGGCGCCACAGGCGGAGGACTAACCTACTGCGCCACAGCACCAGCCCCCAAACCATGTCTTAACCACTGTTCCAGACACCCACCCCACAGGAAGCAATTCTTAAAAATAGTAGAATCGGATTTTTTCATTGTTAGGACCTATTAAACTACAGTCAGATTTATAGAAGAAAAAGAAACCTGGAGAGACCACTAACCACTAGTCCCTTCTTTCTGTTTGCTTCTAAAAAAAAAAAAAAAAAAAAAAAAAAAAGCAATACCTTTATAGACTCTTTTAAGGGAATGGGCTTACAAGTGGCTCCTTATGCTTAATTTGCCTCTGTTAAGAGATTGATATGTGGCGAAACTGTGTGTGTGTGTGTGTGTGCGTGCGGAGGGGGAGAGAGCCAACCATTCCCTGAATACCGAAGGGCAAATAAAGTAGTGTGTTGTCGTTCACCGGAAGGCACCCTGGAGCATCATTGTGCTGTAGTAAATAATCTCTTTGGAGCCCGGATTTGGCTTCCGTAATTACATGAAAGAATTAGGTTGTACGTTCTTATTAGTTTTCTAATTTAGAAATAGAAAAGGTAAAAGCAATTTCTTAACAGAGCTCACGTTAGATCCCCGGACTCCTAGGCACCTGACTTCACCAGGCAAGAAGCAGGAAGACTGCGCTGGCCCAGGAGACCAGGGGGTTCCTGTAGGCGAGGCCGGGGCCGTCCTGCAGCCAGCTCTCAGGGCCTGCCTTGCTGTGTCTCCTGAAAATGCTGCTCCCGTTGGCAAGTAGTTGGCCACGTAAGCCTCCCCCCACAGCAGCCTTCTTTGAATTGTTTTCATATATTTTATTCATTTATTTGAGCACTATCTATTGAGTGGCTTACCATGTTCCCATCACTGATAGGTGACAAGTCAGAAGAAAAACCGTGAACAAGATGTGTGTGGTTCCCATCCTGTGGCCCCCTCAGCTCCTGGGAGAGGCAGACAAGCAAACAGGAACTATCGTACTGCTGAACTGCTGTTTCAGTATTTTTTTAATGACATCCGAATTATGTTTCTTCTGAACATCGTGTCCCTCGTTGGCTTTTCAGCCGCGACCCCCCGGAGTCCTCTTTCTCAACTGCTGCACTCTGAGATTTCTGAAAAGGATGGCCTTGGGCCACTGGTGTTTGCTTTCACAGTCACGGTCGAGTTTCATCCTCGCCATGCCACAGGTCACCACTAACCCCTGTATCACCAAGTGCCGTGGCCACTTCTCCGTCCCCAGCTTGCTCCTTGTGGGGAATGCCTTTTGTCACCACCGCTGGCTTGTCTGCCTTGCTTGTCTCTCTTCATTGCCTCTCCATGCCTGCATCCTCTCATCTGCAAAGTGGGAATAATAACAGCACCTATCTCACAGAGGTAGGGAGAGGGCTCGCTGGGGTCATTTGTGTAAGGTTCCTTTTAAGGAGTAAGCAGCTAATCCTAACTCTCACTCATTGCAGTTGTTAATTCTTACTCCCATTATGAGCCTTAGAACGTGGGGTCTGTGGTCCTTCTAGTTTGTATAACGAGGACCTGCCACAGTGGCTGGTCCCTACTTACTAGTCGACAAATTCATATTGGATGACAGATAGATAGATGGATGGATGGGTGGATGAATGGGTGGATAGATGGTGTCTTTCATCCAAATTCTCTTGGATCTGAGCAACCACACTCTTATTGCTTTGTTTATTTGACATCAGAAGATCGGGTTTGTAAAAGTATCATGTACCTAAAAGCAAATTTGAAGACCATGAATGCTGGTGCCTCTTAATAATTGTCAAGATTACAAAATTATCTGCACAGAGGGAAACACACAGATGAGAGAGGAGCTGATTGGGATTCCACGTGAGTTTCCTGCAGCTGAGGGCTCCTTAGGCCAGACGAAAGCCCCCAGGGTTCAGGACAAATGAGGCTCAGGCCTCCACTGTGTGGTGGGACGTAGCATCCTTGAGAGTCCAACCCCGAAGCCATCTGACTTCTGTAGACTTCTCCTTCTGCAAACCAAAAATACCACTTACGTTCAGGCTTTTTAATCTGCAGATTTACTGAGCACACTGAGGCAGAGTAAACTTTTGCTAATCATAAATTTGTTTTAGGAACCGGGTCAAATCTACAAATCCTACCTAATGGAAACCGTGATTTTGGGAAAGGCATTCTTCCCTCGGGTGCCCACTCGGAGATGTCCTGGCCTTTATGAGCGAGAATAAAAGCTGAAACCCAGAAAACCATTAGGCACCAAAGGAAGCAGGTTTTTTAGTTCAGAGAGTTGTCCCCCAGATTATAATGTTCAGTTTAACTTCTCGAGCTAAATTTAGAAACGCCCAGATGTGTTCCATAAATACATTGCACTTCCCACTCACTTAGTGACAACATTGATTATCTTATTAGGGCTCGGTCTTTTTCCAAGAGTTGATCTTTTGATGAACCACTTAGAGCACTACAGATGACTCCCCTCTGCCTCCCCGTAAGTTTCTCCTTCGTGGTGTCAGCGCACTGCATGTGAAATGCATCAATTTGGGTGATGGGTCAAGTCCACGGCCAGCGGTTTGTGGTCTCGGAAGGTCCCAGGGTGTGGATAGAAAGCCTTGCACTTGGCTTGAAACATCTCTCTTGGTGGAGGATCGCGTGGTGAGACAGGGAATGAGTATGTCACTGATTTCGCCATGTGACAGTCTGGTTGTCGGACTTGCTGTCACACTAATCTCTAATTAGAGGCTTCCGGTTGGCGAGCCCCGATTCTCACCCAACACTGCAGGCATTTCTGTGATCCGCATCGTCCCAGGCTCCTCACTGCCTTCTCACTGTGCTAATTCAAGTGACTAGGAGAGCGCCCGTGTTAACAGGCAGCCTACATTTCCTGAGAAAGAGACAGCACGAAGCCAGGCCTGTTGAGATATTGACAAGAGCAGAGCTCTTCCAAATCCTCCCCGTTCTGAAACGGAATGACCGCGTTTGACAAAGTTGACTGAATTGATGAGCCTGCCGCGGTCAAGTTCATTGCATTGTCCCTATCTGTCTCTTTCTATGCTTTCAGACTTTTACATGAGCTGGGTTATTTTTCTTTTTTCCCTCTTAGGGATTCGTGTGTCTCTGGGGCGGGGGGGTGGGGTGGGGTGGTGTTGTCTTTTAGGTTTTTTTTTTGGCCACCCCAGAGTACCATTTCTTACCTCTCTCTATATAAAAACAACCTGAGAGACCTGCTGGTGTGAGGTCCATACACCAGGCACAGGGCACCAAAGTGCATTCTGTAGTCAGCTGACTCCCACACTTGGCAGTGAGTTTTGGGCTCCAACGAGGCACCTCATGTTTCTTCTTGAAATCAGATGAAATACCCGGCACGAGTACCCCCCCCCCCCCCACATCATGGTGCTCCCTGAGGAAGCACTGGGTACCCGTGAGACCTGGCGTTAGGGGAATATCTCTTCCCTTCTCGTTGGCTGTGGGGGCGGGCCCATGGCGGCCTCCTTCCTCTTTGCCCAACCAGAGTTGTTAAGACTGGATGTTGGAGCAGAGGAACCCAGTCTGTCTTTACCCCAAGAATACTCCTTGTGTTTCAGACAGTGATGGCTACTTGCAAAATGACGGGGCAGTAAGCTGTAGGACAAGCATTTCTGTTCTCCAGATCACGGGACTCAGAGTTGGTGATGAAGGGCATTCTGGGAAGTGGGTAGGCGCTTGCTACCCTTGAATGAGGAGCTTAGTTCAGATCTTACCCTCCCAGGCCAAGTGCAGCGATCGAGTGGGCTCTTTGGAAGCTTTTCCATCAGAGGCTGCAGACCAGCGGGTCTCAGCAGAGCCATGCATTGGAGGCTCCTGGGGAGTTTCAAAACTGCTGATGCCCAGGTCTCTCACCGCCAAGCTCCCCATATAACGGAGAAGATCTCCAGGTGCTTGTAATGAGCGACTGAGTTGAGAATTACCACCTGAGGTTACTTAAGAAAGTGCATATTACAAAAAAAAAAAATACGTGGATTTCAAACATGCTTTGCTCCCAGATAATCTTTTAATTCCCTGAACTTTTTGAAATACCCTCATATTCTTGTTCCTGTTCTTGGCTGCAGGTGCAGTTCAATTCTACCCACATTAGTAAGCCTGTAGCCTGCATTTGTTCTTCGTGAGTGGCTGCGGGGTCCTTGGCAAAAGGCCTGGGTTCGACTGAGAAAGGAAGGGGGAACGAAGGGAAGGGGAGGCTGTGGATATGGAGCAAGGTGCTAAGCTAGGAAGCTTCAGCTGGCCTCTGAAGAGCATGCTGAGGGGCCGGCGCCGCAGCCTAATAGGCTAATCCTCCACCTGCAGCACACCAGGTTCTAGTCCCGGTCGGGGCGCCGGATTCTGTCCCGGTTGCTCCTCTATCCAGTCCAGCTCTCTGCTGTGGCCCTGGAGTGCAGTGGAGGATGGTCCAAGTGCTTGGGCCCTGCACCCCATGGGAGACCAGGAGAAGCACCTGGCTCCTGCCATCGGATCAGCCACGGTGTGCCGGAAGCAGCGGCCATTGAACGGTGAACCAATGGAAAAGGAAGATCTCTCTCTCTCTCTCTCACTGTCCACTCTGCCTGTCCAAAAAAAAAAAAAGAGCACGCTGAGGGTGAGGGAGATGGGGAGGGAGGCGCCAGATTTCTGGCTCCCAGCTCTAAGAGTAGGGAAACCCCAGCCGAGTGCGGCCCAGCGGGGACGAGAGAAGTCCGGCTGTGAAGGGGGAGACATGGAAGCAGAGAGCTGGTGCGTGGTGTTGGCTGTGCAGGGTCCTGGAAAAAAATCAATGTGTCCTCTGCTCTTTTATTCTTTTCCTTCGTGCCTTATTTAAAAATATTTTAAACAGCACTTAGATGACTCATCTCATTTACATGCAAATTCGGGGTGTTACTAAAATTCACATTACCCTTATTTTAGCCTTTTTAGCATGAGCCCGTCATGGAGCACTCCTTGAAAGGGCAATGCGTCCCTTTGAAAATGTGTTGTGCCCCTGACGGTTGCTGGCTTTATGGTAAACAGCAGGTTCCGCGGCCACCCGGGACAGTTTCCCAGACAGCCGAGGCGCTCACAGAGCGGCAGACTGCAGAGACCGCACTGGGCCCCTGGGCAGCCACGAGTCAGCCTCTGGGGTGATTGGCAGTGAGTGACATCGCCCAGGGAGCCCCTGGAAGAGTGACAGGCCAGCATCCTTGCTCTGCCCACCTGCAGGCTCGGGGCTCTTTTTCTTGGTGCCTGTTTGGGACATGAACTTGCATCCCCAGTACACAGGAGTTTGTTGAATGAGGCAGGGACACACTGCATAGCCTACTGAGTGAAGGACTGCTTAGTTGTTTTAGTCTGGTTCATGAGCTGGTTTCCTTTCTCCACTGCCTAGTGTGTTCTGTTTATTGCATATGATACACAGGCTCACGCCCTCCCTGACCTTCCCTAGTCCATTTCAAGGTCACTTCCAACGCACCAACAGTTCAGGTGCCTACTGCAGGCTTCCTTCCAGGGCAGCCTGACCTACCCCAGAAAGCACTCCCCCAGCCCTGGCATTGCCAGTGTCGCTGCCCCTCTGCCCAGCCAAGTGACCAGATGCAGGGGGCAGGGGCCTTGCCCGCCTTGCCCACCATTCTGCTTCCGGATGACAGGCACCTGTTTCCTGGGAGGCACACAGAAGAAGCAAAGTGCCAGTTTGGGGTTTAGGGGCAGTTGACCCTGCCAGAGGTCCCTTGCTGATGCAACAGCGTTTCCGGGTCTCGATCCCACGCAGGCACAGCTGCACCTGCACCTGCCACCCGCAGAGAACCCCACAGGGAACCCTGTTGGCCAGGAGGCCGCTTGCGGTTTTCCCTGCCACCGAGCCGCCATCTTGGGAAGATTGTCCAGGGCTGTGAAATGGATTCCTAGGCAAACAGCAATCTTTTTTATTGTTGATGTGCAGATAGGAGGGGCATGTCAGCGCTCACTGGACGAGTGATCAGCTGGGGCCATGTGGTTCCGCGCGGAAGCCGGGCTCCGAAATGCAGACCCTGGCCACCATCGCCGGGTAGTTGTGTGACCTCAAGTGAACCACTAACTGTCGGAGCCCCAGGGCAGTTACCCCCCTCCCATCCTCTCCTATCCTTTCTGCAGTGGAGACTTTCATTTTGCCTTTATTGGTCATTAGGATTAAAAATTATTTTCCCCCCAAATATATTGCCAGAAGAAGCCGTGCTAGAAGAAACACTTAACCAGTGGCTTCTTCAGCCAGTTTGATCAGAACTTGTATTTGCTGAGCAGTCAGTGTCATCAAGGACAGAAGTCCGGCCTAGGCTTACACTTATCTGGAATTTTCTGGGGAAGGTGTTGATAAGGAGGTGAAGAAACACGATGGTGTAGATAAACTGGCAAAACAGAATCCCTGAACTGGGGAAGGCTGAAGGTTCTTGCCTCTCCCTTCCATGGTGGCAGCGGCAGCGGCAGTGGCAGCGTGGCGTGATTTACCTTAATTAGCATAGCAATTTGCTGCACATTTTCAAAAAGTGCTAATAGATGTTAACTCAAAATAGATTAAAATACCAGACAAATTGCTACTACCTTAAAAAGAGTTATAATAATTTTGAAAATGTAAATTATGGTTATACAGTCTTGAGAGAGAACTATAAAATCCAATCTTTCTTATATTTAAAAAAAAAAACATGTGGCGCATGCTTTTTTCCCCCTTTAATCACAGTAATTTCGTCAAATGACACTGCTGCATATTTCTGTGGGAAGACACGCTGCATTTTTCAAATCTCCTGTGTAATAGAGGAGCTGCCATTGATAGTTTTGAGCAGGAAGAAAACAAATTGAGCACAGAAAACCAGGGATCGGGGAAATCTAAAAAGAAAACAAAATCTTCCTCTTTCTGTTCCCTGTTTTTAATGCATGCATTTTGTGAGTTGGAGCGGCGAACAGTTCTTTTCATTCTAGCAAGTGGCGTTAAGCATGTCAGAATGTCTGCAGAGATGTGTCCATTGGCCTAACAGCTTTCCACGATTTGGACTCTGGTGGTATCTTCCCCGAACTCCTCATCTCTGGCACTGGGGGAGTCTGTACAGACATTTGTACTTGTGAGGAGTATAAATGAACACAACTTGCAGTATCCAATGCATCGAATTTCGTGGCTAGGAGACGGTATTAGGAAAGGAGTCAGCCTGCCCTTAGAGGGAGCACCCTGATTTCCAACTGGATAACCTTCACCCAACCACTGCTGCTCAAATGGGGTATTTGCATGTTCCCTTCTGCTTTGTTTTCTGGAATTTACAGAGCACAGTTAGCAAAAGGATTGCTCCGAAGGCATGTCGTGTCCACAGAGCGTTACTGGCGCCATTTTTCATCCAGCCCCATGCAACCAAACCCCAGGCTATTCTTACCCATCCCTGTGAGAGCCAAAGAATTAAAGCTCATCAGCTAAGGCCCTGCTACAGGTATTCCTGACTGTATGCAACAGAAGCAGATCAATTTCACTTTGGGAAATCAAAGGATATGTAAGACATTAGGGGAGCTGACAAAATAAATTAACCCCACCCGACAGTCGTTACTCAGTAAATCTGTGTCTTCTTCTATCCAGATTGCTCAAGATAAATTGTATGCCTCTTCCTAGAAAACAGTTATCACAGGGACCAGCACAGTGGGTTAATCCTCCACCTGCAGTGCTGGCATGGGTGCCGGTTCTAGTCCCGGCTGCTCCTCTTCCAGTCCAGCTCTCTGCTGTGGCCTGGGAAAGCAGTAGAAGTCAGCCCAAGTCTTTGGGCCTCTATACTCACATGGGAGGCCAGGAGGAAGCTCCTGGCTCCTGGCTTTGGATCGGTACAGCTCCGGTCATTGCGACCACCTGGGGAGTGAACCAACGGAAGCAAGACCTTTCTCTCTGTCTCTCCCTCTCACTGTCTGTGTAACTCTGCTTCTCAAATAAATAAATAAAATCTTAAAAAAAAAAAAGAAAGAAAATAGTTATCACATAGAGAGATATTCTGTTCCTATAACTTGGCTCCCCCAGCATGGGTGTTTGACTTCATGGTTAAGGCATAGTTTGGGACATCTGCGTTCCATGTCAGAGTACCCAGGTTCTCCGCCTGTGTCGGGCTGTTGACTCCGCTTCCTGTTAATGCAGACCTTAGGAGACAGGAAGTAATGGCTCAAGTGATTGAGTCTCTGCCACCCGTGGGAGAGATGCAGATCGAGTCCCCAGTTCCCGGCTCCCGCCTCCCTGGTTGGTGAATGGCACCAAAACAGGTAGAAGCACTCTCTCTACCTCTGTCTGGCCAGCTAGCTAGCTAGCTAGTAGTTTTCACTGCCTCTCAAGTAAATAAAGAAAAATTAAAAATAAATGAATGAATAAAAATCATCTAAAACAAACTGCCTGTCAAGCCCAGGGACAAAACTTTGTACAGGCTCATTTGTAGATTGGAAAAGAGAGCCGTCGTCCTCTTGGGGAGCTTAAATGTTTTCTCTTTCCCATTCTTTTCTCACCTATATTTTGTTATTAGTTCAGTGGCTTGGGACTGCATTTACCTCCTTTGCAGTGGGATGCAGACTTTTCCAAGGGTCTTCTCTGAGGAAATGACTTCAGCTGTCTCTTCGTGAAAGCCATGTCCTTCAGGTTATTTGGCAGGAGGTAACACTGGTGATAGAAAAGGGAAGATTTCCTATGATACCTGTACTATGTTATTAAGGAAAGTCCTGGTATCACCTTCCGAGAGCACTAAAATGCACCGGATTCTTCTTGTATATGAATTTTTAGAGGAAGTTCTAAGCATTACTTCTTGCCCTGTTTTGTTTTTTATTTTGAATATTACTATTAACAGGTTTTGTTTCTGAAATATCTGATAAGTGGAACGATATTGATCAGCACTCAGCATGTCGTTATCTCTTGGTGTTCAATGACTGTTCACTGAGTGCCAGCTGCAGTGACAGCAGCCGCTCTCCAAGAAATTTTTGTGTCAGTCACCGTGCTAGGCACGTTATTATATCACTCCTTTTAACAATCGTGTGACATAAGTGCTTTTATCCTGATCTTACAGTTGGAGAAACCAATCCTTAAAGAAACAAAGCGAAAGCAGAATCGCACCTGTTTCTTGTTGGCTCCCATGTCTATGGAACGAGCCACAGTTGCCATGTTCCTCCTCTGCTTTGGGCAGAGCTTGCTCATGTTGAAGTTGAAGGCAATCTGTCTGCAGGGACTTTTATTCAGGTGGAAGAGATGGGGAAGTGAAGAGATGCATGGATGCTGTGTGCAAACGCTCTGAGACAGACCTTGCTGGTGCCCCTCCCCCTCACCGTGGGTGCACAGAGAATGGCTAACCCAGCCTTAGGGGGAGACAGAATTACTTCGGGAAGGCTTTTCTTGAGAAGGGGTGCTGAGATGAATGGAAATTCCTCAGGAACCTATTGGTCTTCGTACTTCATGTTGGCAGTGTCTGGCTTTGCCTTGTTCTTGGATTTCTGGATTTTATTTGTAGTTTGTTATTGTCTTATCATTCATTCACTAATAACCATGCTGGGCTCATGGATACAAAAATTTTCATAGTTCTTGTAAATCTTACATTGGGGCAGGAAAGTAGATATTAAACAGGGCAATTATGAACTAACTTGATAGTATAGTAGACTGTGAAGGAAAAGTAGTCAGAGTTGGAAGAGTGAATGACCTGGAACCTTAATTTGAGGCGGGGAACAGACAAGGGGCAGTGGTCAGGCTTCTTTAAGAAAATGTCATTGTTGCCAAGAACTCAAAAACGAGTAGGAAATATGTACACATGAGGAGAGGGGTGGTAATGGGAAAAGGGAGTAAAGAGAATTGCAGGTGAACAGAATTGCACGTTCAAAGTTTCTGAGGCCAGAAGGAAACTGGATGGGTCGATAAACTGAAATAAGGCCAATTGACTGAATTGTATTCTGCTACAAGCTGCATGAATTCAAACAAGACTTACAGAATACCTTTAAATGTTTTAAAAGGTATATTGCTTAACACATCTTAAAATCGTCGTTTTAATTCATATGCTCAACTCTAACTTGTGTATCTGTTTTTCTTTTTTAATCCAAAATAGTTTTTGTTGCTTTTGAAAACAAAATGTTACATATCACAGCTCTATCACAAAAAAGAACTAACTTCATGCCTTGGTTGAATTTGGAATAAAAGTTGATTTAAATATCAGCAAGTCTTGAATAGTGAAGTGTTCTGACAAAAAGTATCATCAGTGCAGTATTGAAATATCCACTCTCGATTGTAAAATAAAGGATTAATATATGCCATAGTTTTCCAGGCCAGCTCCAGACACCTTCTTGTTTTGGAAAAGTGCAGGCAACTGAACTTCACGATCATCATACTTCGAAGCAGGCTTTCAAAGCAAATAGCAAGGGTTTGAGGTTGCTCCTGGTGGTCCTGATCTTTCTAAATAATGGACATTAAGAGGGAGGCTGGGAACGTGTATTACAAGTAGCTTCCTTCAGACTAGCTTACTCAGTATAAATGAAATATTGATGTATTTGAAAATGCCCAAGAGTTCAATAAAGGTTTTAAATAAAGCTACCTAAAAGTTGTGGTTCTTAGGTTAATCATTTATTTATCTAAAGGATGAAGGAAGCTGTCTACTTCTGTGATATGAACTGCAATCAGCTTAAAAATAATTGACAAATTAATCCCTTCACAGCACAGCAATTGTAAAGGTGTTAGTTTTAATTAGGCCTGTCTGATTGCCTTGTCTAATCAAGAATCAAGGTGGTATCTTTGATGGTTAAGGTCTATTGGGGCCATCCCTGACCTGCCAGCCATGTATGTTTTAATTATTGATTCCTCACTTTTCAGCCCTTCCCACAAAGGGACGTGAAGTTTGCAATCCCTTACCATTTACAGGGAAGAAAAAAAAAATAAACATTTTCCCCAGCACTTCTGTCTGGAATCCCGTGTATCCTTTCCCGATTCTACAGTTTGCATCCAAACAGGCTGTCAGATTGATGACGAAGTCGAATGTGTATTGGGATGCTATTGTTCTGCTTTCTCACCTCCCCAGCGCCAGATTTGCAGTGGACGTTGTTGAGAGCTTGACAAATCACTGTCATTTATGCTTTAGGAAACACATTTGGTTTCTTTATATCGTGGCTTTAAAAAAGACAAAAATCCCCAAGGGCAGATGTAGCACTGGGAAGTCAGAGGTTAGACCAAAGGGGACACAGATCTCGCAGAACATTTCCTCGTGGTGTTTGCGAAGAAGGACCCAGGCGAGAGCTCGTGCGCCATCGGAATTAAGTGCAGCACACACAGGAGCAGGGGCAGCCGCTGGGCATGGTGGTCCCTGAGTGTGATGTTGGTTCTTCTTTGCTTGCAGGTCAACGAAGTGACGGTGGAGCAGCTGGTGCAGCAGTACCCCCACATCACCTTCAGCACTGTCCTGCAGGACTGCAAGAGAACCCTGGAGAGAGCCTATCAGATGGGCTGGACCCCCAACATGTCGGCCGCCTCCTCCTAGCACCCCTGCCCACCAGGATTAGGTCCACCAGGACCATTCAGCAGGCCAGAGGGGAGTTGTAGTTTTGGGGTGGGAATCTCTTGAATGGTTTTAACTGTCACCTCTCTGCGTGTGTACCAGAGTGTGTATATTTGTGTCTCGTTTGCCTTCTGCACAGCATAAGCCCACATGTTCCTTGTTCCTGAGTGAGCTGGCCTTTTTTTTTTCTTAACATTTACAAATCATGAAAGCCACAGACATTTTCATTTTTAAGTTCAAAGGCTTATTTCTCTTAAAAAAAGATTTTTAATATACAGTCAACAAATTGGGTGGATTATTGTGAGTGTCTATTTGCCGACACTTGGAGGTGCCCAAAAACGAAGGCCACCTTTTTCATGGGGTAGAAATGTGCACTTGCCGTGGGGAAGCCACAGTCATTGGGTTGATGCACTCACTGGAAGCCTGTAATCCAAGTACACGTAGTTATGCTCTCACTGTCACACTCCGCTCTCTCTCGCTCTCTCTCTTTCTCACACACACACCCCAGGTCAGCTTCCTCCTGGATCACTTCCTGACAAAGGGGCCTTCCTGCAGGCTGCTGAGGGAATGTGTCAGCCACTGTGGCTCTGCCTAGCTCTGTGGAGCCACAGGTGACCAACTTGGTATCTGGTGGGTGACTTGGGGAGTTGAGAGAAGAAAGCCTTTTTTAAATTTTTTATATGGAGGCAACAATCTGAACTCCCCTGGCCAGCTCGCAAAGTTAATTATTCATTATTCTACAAATGCATTCTGTTGAGTACTAAATATTTTAGTTGGTTTTACGTTAACATTGTGTTAGCTTTTATTTCATAGATAGTAACTGGTTGGGATGTATTTTGATGATATTTGGCACTAATCTTAGCATTATCCACATTGAAGCCACCAACATAACTACTGGTGTGCAGGTTTGATAAAAGCTACAGATCATTTCATTGTTTTGTTCATTTTGGGAATTATGAAAGTATATTTCTGAGATTCGGGGGTAGTCACATTAGTCAAAGATTAATAAACGAGCTATAAGTAGACAATCTTTCTATTGAATTTTTGTTCTTTTGCTTTGCTTTGGTTTCGGGACAGGTTGTTTTGGATATATGCATGTTATTTTTTGAGTAGTTCTTATGCTACTGCAAAGATCTATTGCTAGCTAGTGTATGAGTTAAGAAAAATTAGAAAAATCTGTTTGTTAAGGTTCCGTTTACAATTGTCCTTGTTTTATTGGATTGTGGGCCTTCAGTTAAGACAATACCTATCAGTAAATGAATATATGTCTTGATTTCACACATCTTTACAATAAATTCATGGTAGGGACTGGGGCTCAGATAATCTTTCCTGCATCTAGATTTATAATCAAGACAGCAGGGAGCCTTTTTAAGTCAAAGAGTGATTATCTTTCACTGTAGAACTAGAGATAAAATCCTGACTTGTGAATTTGCTATTTATTCTTCCCTGGTGTGGACATAACTGTTAGTTGGTCTTTAACAGATAAACTGATTTGAGTGCTGTTTTCTCTTAAGCCCCAATGTTACTAATACGATCCATCCATAACAAACTATAGATAGCTTTACATTGAATGCCATGGACATATTTGTGATGACTTTTTTTGGTAAACACCTGTTTCCTTTGATTATGTCAACATGTTGTTGATGTGGCATTTTGTTTTTGTTTTTGTTTTTAAATCCCAATCAGTTAAGAAAATCTAGTCAGTAAGACTCAGAATATTTTTCCCATAACTAAGTGGATTCCTAATTTAATTTGAAGGGAGTAAAATTGTATCCAAAAAAAAAGCTGTTTGTCATTAATCAACTGTGAATCTTCCTTACATGTCAAACAACCGTATCATTTTCATACCCATTTCTCCGCCACTGAGATATCTTATTTCACAATGTTTTAACTGATTTTAACCCAAAACTAATTTATAAGACAGTATGTATAGTAATAGTAGCTTTTGAGTGAAGAAACAAAAGTTTAATTTTTATATATGTCACACTATATTTTACATAGTTAAAAAGAGACAAAAGAAGGGAGAGCCACCTGTGACATACATGGTACCATTTCAGTTCAAAGTTGTAATAATCTTTGGCGTGCTATACTTTGGGTGTCAAATGGTTTCTGAGTGTCTAACGGATATTCTTTTTATGCTGCATTGTTCGAGTCTGAAGCGCAGCACTGTAACATGCTTTAGCTGGGGGGTGGGGGTGGGGACTTGCACTTATTCTCCCAAATGTTGACTAATTCCAGAAAGCCTGATGCACCATAACCTGGAAACGTGCTTTGGTACATTCGTAGAAATCTGTAGAAAATCTCATATCCAAGCCTCAAAGCAGAAACGCAAAACACAGCCAGGAGAAGCATCCCTCCCCCGACCCCCACCCCCCACCCCGCCCCTGTCCCCGGGTGAGCCTGCGTTGGTTGTTGAATGTGCTCTCATTAGATGCTTTGAAATGAGGCTTTCAATAAATTTCTGGGCAATATAGTTTCCTTTTTTTTTAAGCTTAGAATGTCATAAATACATGTGAACACATTTAATGCAGGGCTTTTTATCCTCTCCAAAATGTCAACAGTATTTTCAGAATAAAGACTATGAAATATATTGCTGTAGTGGAAAATTCTGGTCCTTTGTCTTTAATGTCTTTTTGAGTGGATAAAGAAAATTCACCCGGTTTGTAGTTTCTATATTTCCGTGAATCTTTTGACCTTGCAATGGATTGCAATAAAAGAGAAACAAAAGACTGTGTCTGTGTTTTATTTTAGAGACAATAAACGGCTTCCCTGATGCGGGTTGGGTGTGATGTGGGCAGTGGGCTGTATCCTTGTGTGTTTCTCTGCACACTTAGGTAGCTTTGCCTGACCCAGAATAGTAAATTAGGCAGGCTTTCGGAGGTTCTGATGTGGCCAATGATTGCCAAGACAAGATTAAACCCTCTGTTAGAGACACAGCGAACAAGGGCTTTATTCCCCAGCCTCAGTGACTGGGCGCTGTCTCTCTGTTCCTTCCTTTCTGACATGCTCTGTCCCCAACAAAATCTCGCTATCTTGAAAAAAAAAAAAAATTAAAACAAGGTGTAAATGAATGAATTATTTAGAATCCCGTTCCCTAAATAGTCACTGCTTTCCTTAGCTATGATTCAGTTTTCCAAAAGCAAATAAATAAAGGAAACATGTATTGAGTGATATGTATGTGCCAGGCACTGGAGATTCAAAGGTAAATTAAACTCATTCACCCCCACCTTCAGGAGGCCCATAATCCCACAGATGTACTGATATGCGTAATTATGGGCGGCACCCTTAGGCGCAGGCAGCAGCTTTGGGAAGGGAGAGCTTCATGGGGACAGGGCTGTTAATAAGGGGGGAAAGGAGTAGAAGAGATTTACCAAACTTACTGTGCACAGAGAAGGGAAGACAACGTGGAAAAATGGGCAAAGGCACAAGGGAATGAGAAAGCAGGACAAGTTCAAGGTTAACAGTGATAGAAGAGGGCCTGCTGTGTAGGGACAGCAGGTAGAAACCACTCGAGAAAAGCAATGGCAAATCATCTCGTGGCCTGCTCAGAGCACTGGCCACTGTGGGAAAGATCAGGTCTGCTGGCCAAGTCTTACCTTTCAACAAGTGGAAGTGTTTTCCATTCTGCTAATAGGGTAGCCTGGAGATCCTGAAAGATTTTCTGCTGGGTAGCATCTAAAATTGTTCATTGAAGTTGTTTTTAAATTCTTTGGAATGACTGGATATCCCTATAAGAAAGCAAAAGGAAGCCCTTATATGCAGGACCTGAGTGGGAACAGCAGTCCAGAATCTTGGGTCAGCAAAGGGTGGCCCCTGGACCAGATGTGGCCAGATGCCTGCAAATCACGTTTTGTTGGGACTCAGCCGCACCATTGGTTTAGATATTCTCCATGACTGAGTTCATACTACAACAGCATTGCTGAACAGAAGGCCACGTGCTCCACGAAGTTAAAAATATTTACAGCAGGTGAAGCCACCCCTTGGGATGCCAGCATCTCCTATCAGTGCTAGTATGAGACCTGGCTCCACCACTTTCCATCTAGCTTCCTGCTAATGTGCCTGGGAAGGTAATGGATGATGGCATAAGTACTTGGGTCCCTGCCACCCTTGTGGGAGACCTGGATGGGGTTCCAGGTCCCAGACTTTGGGCCCGGCCTAGGCCTGGCTGTTGCAGCCATTTGGAGAATGAGTGAACCAGTAAATGGAAGATTTCCCTTCTCTCTCTCTCTCTCTCTCTCTCTTTCACTCTTTCTCTCTTTCTCTCTTCTCTCTCTCTCTCTCTCTCTCTCTCTCTCTCTCTCTCTCTGTCACTTTGCCTTTCAAATGAATTATTTAACATTTTTTACAAAATGTGGAAAATGGAACTAAAATAATTTTATGTTTCAAAAAAAATATTTACAAGCTGGCCTTTCACGGAAGCTCAGTCTGCAGGAGTGGTTCTGCACGGGTGGGAACTTGTCAGAAAGGCACATTCTAGAACCTCACCCCAGACCTACCCACCCTGGACCTCAGGGAGTCAGACCCACCTCTTCATTGCTGCAGATCTTCCCGGGGGCTCCCCACAGCCGAGGGGAGGTACAGCAAACAATTAGTCATCAACCCTGAGTCCATCTCACGTGAAGCCTGGAATGTAGAAACGCTAGGTATTTTTGAAGAACAGTGAATAAAACCAAACCAAACCAGACAAACAGAAAGAAGAGGCAGAAAGTAAGAAAAAGGACTGTTGTAAGCCTTGGCTATTTGAGGATTTTGTTTTAGTAGTAACTGGCTGACACTCACATGGGTGTAGTGGCTGAACCCACCCTGTTTGCTCCATGTGTGGTGCTGATAATTGTATTTTTAGAGGAGTCACGTCAGCAATGCTTGTGTCTGACAAAAGCGAATCAAAGTGATCCCTGGAGAAGGATGCCCTCCATCCAAGTCTCAAAGGAAACCTCCCAGATGCAGGACCAGAAAATCCAAACTCACCATCTAAAATCACACAGGAAAAAGCAAATAGTCAGGCATTAGTAGCATTAAGTGTCAATAGAAACAACACACAGGACGCCCATGTCCTGCAAGGCTTCAAGATTAAATCTGCAGCTGTGTAACAAAAAAATAAATGTTTGATGTAAAAAGCTGTTTCAGAGAAGTGTAAGAGGGGCCAGCATTGTGGTGCAGTGGATTAAGCCGCCACCTGTGATGCCAGCATCCCATATGAGCATTAGTTTGAGTCCCAGCTGCTCTACCTCCCAGCCAGCTCCCTGCTGATGTGCCTGGGAAGGCAGCAGATATGGGCCAGGTACATGCACCCCTGCCGCCCACATTGAGACCTGGATGGAGCTCCATGCTCCTGGCTCTGGCTTGGCCCATTCCTGCCCCGTATAGCCATTTAGAGAGTGAACTAGCAGATAAAAGATTCTCTCTCTCCCTGTCTTCCCCCACTTCCCTCTCTCTGTAACCCTACCATTTAAATACATAAATAACTCTTTTAACAAAAAAAAATATGTATAAGAGAAAAATCACTAAAAATGAACGGATACATTTCTAAAAGAACTAAGTAGAATTTTTGGAAATGAAAAGTGCAATGACACAATTATAATGGAAGACGTGAATAGCATATGAAATGCATGGGGAGGGAGAGTTCATTAACTGAAAGATAGGGAGCCAAAAGTTCATGGAAACTGCATATTGTGAAGCAGCTTTGCGGAGTTCAAAAATTGTTTTGCACCAAAATAAACTTTTCTTTGATTCCATTTCCCAGGAACCTTTTGAAGTACCTTCATAGACGTCAGTAAAGTAAAAACAGAACTGGAAAAAAAGGGTGTTTTTCTTCTGAATGGATGATTTCCGTATTAAGACAGATGGAGTATGGTTTGAGACTTTACAATATCTCATCTTGCAGAAGAAAAAAATAGAGTAGGCGAAAGGCAATGGTTAAAGAGATAACGGAATTTCCATTGGTTTGTGGAAAAGAATGTAAAAAAAGGTTTTGGAGGAGAATATCAGAAGTTCAGTTTGGGATAGATTCATTTTGAGATGGAGATGTTTAATGGACATCCAAGTGAGCGCACTGAGTATGCAGTTAAAAATGTGAGTTCAGGCAGCTGGCATTGTGGTGCAAGCCACCGTCTGCAACACCGGCATCACATGTGAGCACAGGTTACAGTCCTGGCTGCTCCCATCCAGCTCCCTGCTAATATTCCTGGACAACAGCAGAACATGACCCAAGTCCTTGGGCCCCTGCACCCATGTGGGAGACCCAGATTAAATTCCAGCCTCTTGCCTTTAGCATGGATCAGCCCTGGCTGTTGCAGTCACTTGGCAAGTGAACCAGCAGATGGAAGATTCTGTCTCTACCTACTTCACTCCCTTTCTCCCTCTCTCTCTCACTGTCTCTTCCTCTTTCTGTAACTCTGCCTTTCAAATAAATAGGGACAGGGAAGATGAAGAGAAAGGTCTTCCATCTGCTGGTTCAATCCCCAGATGGCTGTAACAGCTGGAGCTGCACCAACCCAAAGCCAGGAGCCAGAAGCTTCTTCCAGGTCTCCCAGTGGGTGCAGGGGCCCAAGGACTCAGGCCATCTTCTGCTTTCCCAGGCCATGGCAGAGAGCTGGATCAGAAGTGGAGCAGCTGGTACTCGAACCGGAGCCCATATGGTGTGCCGGCACTGCAGGCAGAGGATTAACCTGAGCTACAGCACCGGCCCCAATAAATTAATCTTTAAAAAGAAACAGAACTGTGAATTCAGTTCACAGGAGTGGGATATTGATGGCAAACAGATGGCATCGAAAGCCATGATGCTGTCTGAAATCATCGTGGCCATCAGCCGGAAGTTTGGGTAGAGAAACAAGATGTCTAAGGACTGTGCCTTTGGATACTCTGCAACTTGGAAGCTGGGGAGATGATGACAATTCACGGAAGGTAAGGAAGGATTCATCTGAGAGGGAGGAGGAGAATCAGGAGTGTAAGAAATGAAATTTATTAGCTAATCTCACTCACAGACATGATGCAAACCTCCTCACAAACCACCTGCAAGCTGAATGGCCAGAGTAAGTTTAACACATTGTCTTGGTCTGCTTCTGCCACTGTAACAAATCGTCACCCACAGCCATTCATGAAGAACAGAAATCTGTTTTTCACCGTTTCGGAAATTGAGAAGTTCAAGATCAAGACACCAGAAAAACTTGATGTCTCTGCTTCCAAGATGGCACCTTGCATGCTGTGTCCTCATTTGATAGAAGGCGGAAGGGCGAGAAGAGCCTGAGCAGTTCGCTCCAGCCCTTTTATACAACACTAATCTCAACCACGAGGCCTCACCCGTTAGTACTGCTGTGTTGGGAAATTAAGTTTTAGCACATATTTTGGAAGGGACCCAGTCATTCAAACTGTAGCACGCAATAACAGATTAAAGTGAAAAATGCATGTATGGATTTCTCATTAGAGACAATAAAATCAAACCTGAGAAAAGTCAATATCCATTAATGATAATCTTAGCAAACTAAAATATCCTAAACCAGGCATGGGATAGATAGGACCTATACCAAAAACATCAAAAAATCACTTCACATGGAAACATTAGAAAGATTCTCTCTGGCCCCCAGACAAGAATGTTTACCGTTATTACTACTTCTGTTTGACATGGTAATTGGGGAACTAAACCATCAGAGAAAGATTAAAAAAAAAGTAAAATAGTGTGAACCAAATGGAAAAAATAAACTCTGAATTATGGATTGCCAACAGGAATACCTATAGACAATCAAAACCCAAAGGAATATGCAAATTAGATTAATAAAAGTGTAAAAGTTAGATATCAAATATACTACTCACTTACATTTCTATGCAATGATGTAGAAAAACATACCTTCAAAAGCCATGTTTTATGAAAGCAATGAATCTATAAAGTAGCGTGACTTTTATGATTAAATTACATACAACTATGTTGAAAAACAAGAAAATATAGAGAGCTAGAATGCTCACGGATAGGAAGTCTCAATGGCCTACAGGTTATCTTGGGAAAAGGTTCTCCACGGACCCCTTGTATCTGCGCGTCTTGCCAGCTGAGCTCCTCGCCACTTTAGCCCTGCATTACCTTTTCAAGGTTGGTTTCATGGCAAACAGCCTTGGAAGATACAGTGTCTCCCTCCAGAGGCTGTTTCAGTGTGCACTACAAAATGGTCACATTTCCTGGGTTCAGTGTTCCTCTCCTGGAACACACCCCATTGCACATTCAGGCATCACCCCACCCCTCTTCCTAGTTCCCGGTTGGAACGAGGGCTTCAGAAGGTGCACGAGACCATGCTGATACGTGGCTACTGCCGTTTCCGGAAGAGCTAAGTCCTTTGTCTCTGAGCCAGGATTCTCGTGTGTTCCATCAGCATCCCTGAAACACTGTCAGCTGACTTGCAAATTTGCAAGTGGAGTAAAATCTCTGTCTTTCACAGTTCTTACAATAGCAGCTCTCCCTGAACCCATCTACTAATATCATGCATTTACAAACAAAATCCTGGTAAGATTTTTTTTAATCAAACTCAACAAAATCTTTCTTACACAGAAGCAAATGGTTAAGAATAGTCAAATCAGGCCGGCGCTGTGGCTCACTTGGCTAATTCTCCGCCTGCGGCGCTGGCATCCCCTATGGGTGCCAGGTTCTGATCCCGGTCGCTCCTCTTCCAGTCCAGCTCTCTGCCCAGGTGCTTGGGCCCTGCACCCACATGAGAGACCAGGAGAAGCACCTGGCTCCTGGCTTCGGATGGACGCAGCGCCGGCCGTGGTGGCCATTTGGGGAGTGAACCAATGGAAGGAAGACCTTTCTCTCTCTCTCTCTCTCTCTCTGTCTCTCTCTCTCTCTCACTGTCTCTAACTCTACCTGTCAAATAAAAAAAGAATAGTCAAATCACATTTTTTAAAGAATTATTTTATATTATTTTATTTATTTTGAAAGAGGAGTTACACAGAGAAGTAGAAGCCAGAGAGAGAGGGAGGACTTCCATTCTACTGGTTCACTCCCCAAATGATCACAATGGCGAGAGCTGAGCTGATCCGAAGCCAGGAGCCAGGCGCTTCTTCCAGGTCTCCCACATGGGTGCAGGGGCCCAAGGAGTTCTGCCATTTTCTACTACTTTCCCAGACCATAGCAGAGAGCTGGATCGAAATAGGAGGAGCCAGGACTCAAACCGGCTCCCATATGGGATGTTGGCACTGTAGGCTGTGGCTTTAACCTGCTGCGCCACAGCACCAGCCCCAAGAATAATCAAATCACATTTAAGGAGCACAATGCTAGAACTTGCCCTACCGGTTATTAAGACTTACTAGAAATCTATAATAATTAACCATAGTAATTAAGACAGTATGGAAAGGGTTTAGGGATAAATAACCAATGGAGCAAATTTGACAGCTACAAAACATATTCAACCAGTGTATTACAGAGGTGATGACTCTTAGAGACACTTGAATGAAAAAAGCAAGCCCTAGGAGAATACATAACAGCTCTATATCATTTTATAAAACCCCCAAAGAGCAAAATTTAACAATTTATTATTTAGCAACACAAGTGCATTGAGGAAAAAGGAAAATGGAATGACCACGAAGTTTCAGAATGGTTGTTACTTTGCAGATTGGAGACCCACACAAAAGGCTTCCACCAGATCTGTAGGTTCTGCCTCGTAAGTTGAAGGAGGCTTCCCCAATATTTGATTTATTAATATTAAATATGTATTTTCATAACATGTAAAATGTATAGCAGTAATATGTAATACAACATTGTACACGGATATAACATGTATGTAATGAATTATTTTACATCAAATATTAATGTTTAAATGAAAAGTTTTCTTTTTAATTTTGTCCATTTATTGGAAAGGCAGAATGACAGACACAAGAGAGATCTCCCGTCCACTGGTTTACCCCCAAATGCCCACAACAGCCAGGACTCAGCCAGGTGAAAGCCAGGAGCCTGGAACTAATCCAGGTCCCCCACATGGGTAGCAAGGGCCCAAGTACTCCAGCCATCACCACTGCCCCCGTGAGCGTCGTGGGGCATTAGTGGGAAGCTGGATCTAAAGCGGGGACGTGACACAGCCCAGGCATTCTGATATGGGATGTGGGCAACCTGAGCTGCATTTTAACCTCTTCTCCAGTCTCTCATCCCCTGAAAATAGCTTTATACCTTGTTTAAATCAATGATTGGATTTTTAGAACTGGTAAGCCCGGACACAAGGCCACTCACCCTTATGGCAGTGGGGGCTGGCTCTGTGTGAAGCAGAGCTTGTACACAGCCACGTCTGAACAGATGGCAGAGTTGCGAGAACCCAGTGGTCTCACCTTTCTCCTCTCCTGCTGGAAGCAGAGCCCTGCGGAAGCTGCTGGTCTCCATCTGACCCTCATTGGGATTCTGGGCAGAGCAGCTGTTCATGTGGCTCCGAGACAGCTGTGCGGATGCGTGGGGCGGATCTGTCATGTCGGAACCACGGGAATCAAGGCACCACCACACTGGTTTTGTAAAGAGTGCGGGGTGCTTTCAGTATCACTTCATTGTTAATTACACTGATCAATCCGGTATCAAAACCTTTTGGCAATGCAGAGGCACATTTGATAATGTAATGATAATCCATACTTGTAACAGAATTCCAGCCAGGGTCAAAGCTAGTCATTTCACTGTGGAAGTAAACCCCCATTTACCCATGCCGCCATTGGTGGTTATCAGGTTGTTTCCCATTGGGGCAGTACACTTCTTAGAATCCATCAGGGTTTCTTGATCTAGTCAGTAAATGCAAAAGCAACTTGGGAGACTTTTTAAGTCCCTGCAATGCAATGGTCTCCAGGAAAACAAACATCAGACCACTAAAACCATCTCTAAGAAATAACCCTTAAAAACATCCCGTTCTAGGCCGGCGCCACGGCTCACTAGGCTAATCCTCCGTCTTGCGGCGCCGGCACACCGGGTTCTAGTCCTGGTCGGGGCGCCGGATTCTGTCCTGGTTGCCCCTCTTCCAGGCCAGCTCTCTGCTGTGGCCAGGGAGTGCAGTGGAGGATGGCCCAAGTGCTTGGGCCCTGCACCCCAGGGGAGACCAGGAGAAGTACCTGGCTCCTGGCTTCAGATCAGCGCGGTGCGCCGGCGCGCCGGCAGCGGCAGCCATTGGAGGGTGAACCAATGGCAAAGGAAGACCTTTCTCTCTGTCTCTCTCTCTCACTGTCCACTCTGCCTGTCAAAAAAAATAAATAAAATAAAAAACATCCATTCTTATGATTTTCCTTAGTTAATAAAACTTTGCATGGATGCCAGCAGCCCAAAGAAGGAGAAACCCCCAAAAGGCAGGCCTTGTTTGACTCGGTTGTTACTCACCATGTGATAGGGGATTTTCAGGCATTTCTAGACCTTCTTCCACAACTTGGCATCACTTGAAAGATCTGGAGAGCAGAGGCGTCAATGCCAAGTGGTCTGAGGATTCTTGGATACTCCAGGCCCATGAGCATTTACTAAGTGCCTGAAACCTTCCAAGGGTGTGGCTTGGGGTGGGTGTGTGTGTGTGCGCGCGCGCGCGCACGCGAGCACGCATGTGCACCTGCACACACTCCCAGGTGTACCAGCCAACCATAAATGATGATCACAGGATGCAGTCTCTTCAGCCCTCTGTAATTCACATAATGGAAAATGAAAAATTCATCTATGAAGACTTTTTAAAAAGAATTATCTTCCAAATAGATGCTGCCTGGATGGGCCTGGTAGCCAGTGACAATGGTAATTTTTATGAACGATGGCACAATGAATGGGAATGGGGAAAACTTAGCAAGCTCAACTTGGTTGACAGAAATTATTCCACTGCTTTTTTAAGCAGCATCTTGCAACTGAGCCACTAAGAAAAAATATCTTGATCATTGAATTTCAAGGAAGCATTTATTAAAGACTTTCTTCAAATCCAAATCAAAAGTTGCATTACAATACAGGATTCATGGATGCACAGAGGCAAATACTGAGAAGCACTCTCGTAGATAACTTAAATAATTGAGCTTAATGTGAAAATTAAGCTACTGGCACCCCACATTATTACATGATTCAGATGACTGAGTTTGCTGTAAAGTAAATCATAAAGTAGGAAGCATGCTTGTCTTAGAATAAATTTATACTAATGGGCATGTAGTCCACTTGCTTGTTCTCTCCCCCTGTGGCTGCTGCCGAATGGCCAAACCTATTTCTTCCCAGTGTTATTTAATTTTTTAAATTAACCGAAGAGTCTAAGCAAATTGTGAATTACAAATCACTACCTAGAGGTAGTGATGCGCTGGAACATGACACCCAGCAGAACCAGGGAGCAGGGAGAGGGCGATGGCAGGAGAATGAAATGAATTCTGTAAGACAAGGATGCTTGAATACATCTTCTGTGAGACATCACACAGAAGTATATGACAGTATATATACAGTCATACTATGAATGTAAAGCAAGCACCGTGCAAGTGCCATCGGGGCCATGGGCACAGTTTCCCCTTGTACACTCACCCCAGACACAGGCATCACCCCATCCGGAGGTAACCTCTCTTCCATCCTCTGTAGAAATGATCTCCTTGGTTTATTTGTGTAGTTCCATCCAGTGTGCATCCTTAAAAGCATAGTTTGATTTTTGCCTGGTTTGAGCTGCGTATGAAAGAATCATGCTGTGTATATTGTTTCATGACTCAAGAGTGTTCATAAGATGCATTCATGTTCTTGTGTGTGACTTTAGTTTTCACAGTTTCATTGCTATACAATTGTCTCAGTCCATCCGGACTAATATAAAAAATACCCATATACCATGAGGCTCATAACAGAATGGAGATCTCACAGTTTGGGGGGCCTGAAAAATCCAGGATCAAAGCGCCAGCAGATTTGGCACCTGCTCAGGGCCAGTCCTCATCTACACAGCCTTCTGTCTGTGGCCTCCTGTGTTGGGAGGCTCAGGCAGGTCCAGGAGCCTGGTGGGAGGGGCGCTAATGCTATTCGTGAGGTTTTGCCCTTGTGACACAGTCACCTCCCAGAGGCCACACCTCCCAGTGCTGTCCCCTTGGAGGATAGGATTTCAACACAGGAGTTCTGGGGGGAAGACACAAACGTTCAGACCAGAGCAATAATATAACATTGTGTGGATGTGCTATTCACTCATTGTACCATTGAAAAGCTTTTGGTTTTTTTCCAGCGTGGACCACTGCAAATATTGCTGCTAAGAACATCCTAGTGCACCCAAGCATATGGCTCTCCAGAGTGAATACCTAAGAGAGTACTTGCTAGTGTTTGCATATCTCCAAGTTTATTAGGTGATGTCACACCATTTTCCAAAGGGGTACAACCAATTCACATTTTCACCAGCAATGGATGCAAGTTCCAACTGATTACCCATTTGCCTTCTGATTGCCACGTGAGGATATTTTTATGTGGTTTCAGTCTGTATTCTCCAGAGTATTTTAAAAAGCCGAGCATTATTTCATGTGTTTATTGGTCACTTAGGAAATAATATTTGTAACAATCTTTAAGCCAACATTTGCCAATCCATTTCAGAAAACACAAAGAACATAGACTGAAAAGGATTAAAAGGATTACCATAGTTTGCTTGTGGTTTATAGCAAAAACTATACAACGAGGGAAAGGAAGTTGAGGGACTCTGTATTGATTTAAAAGGTAAAGTTTTCTTCTTCCTTCACCCTCTTACAACTTTATTGGGTCTCAGTGTAAGTAGGAGATCATTATCTTGGGTTTAAATGAGAAGTGGCATGTATCTGGGCAATGCTTCAATCAAGACTGTATGGTTACTGGGATGATGTAACGTAGCTAAATACTATGTAACCCAGTGAAAGAAGGGTGGGAAAAAGCGAGTTATCTTCCCTCTGCTATGAACACAAAGCTTAAATGCTTTGCAAATCTACATGAAAGGCGTCACAAAAAACCTGTCAAATTAGTTACAGGGCACCTAAGATGTAAAATGTGGAAAAAAATTATAAAAAACTTAGATGGATTTTGCGTTTAACATGCTTAAAAACAAGTTTAATTTCTGACTCTTTTTAAAGAAACTGAGTCTAGAAATCACAAATAATGTTTTATAGAGATGATTTATACAAGAATAACAATATGAAATGCAAATGAAAGAAAAAAGGCTTTTAGCAATGAATGTGCATCTATGCTCTAGATACGTTTTATATGAAAGATAAACTATTGAAAGAATTTCAATCAACTTTTTCAATTAAATAAACAACTATAGGGTTTTTTTTACCAAACTGATAAGAGGGTTTTTACTGTATTTGCCCAAGAGGTAGAAAATTATATTGGAAAAGTAACATTTTTTTCAATTTAGGTATAATTTACCTAAAGTAAAATGCACATAGCTCACGTACAGTTCCCTGCATTTTGACAAATGTCTAGATTTTTGTAACACCCCAAGCAAACTATGAAGCATTTAAAAATCAAGGTATGCTGTGTGTGCATGTGTGTGCATATGTGTATGTGTGTATGTGTGTTTGTGCATGTTCCTCAACTCCCAAATTTCCCCAGTCCTTACCCTGGATGGGCAATCACTGTTCTGATTTCTTTCACATATTCCTCTCACCTTGGACATCTTATAAGTAGACTCATATGGTATGCGTCCTTTGCTTTGGGCTTCCTTCTCTCGTGGGATAGTTTTGAGATTCATTCATGCTGTTTTGTGTCTCAGTCATTGGTGAGTAGTAGACCATCTATGAATATACCACAATTTATGGATCCAATCTACTATGAACAGACATTTGGGTGGTGACTTGTTTTTGACTCATAAATAAAACAACTATAACTATTTTTGTACAGTTCTTTTTGTGGAATATAACTTTCCTCTTGAGTAAATAAATACCTAGGAGTGGAATTCCTGAGTCAAAGGATATGGACATAAATATAGATAATTCTAAGTAACTGCCAGGTTGTTCTCTAAAGTGCTTGTACAATTTTCAACTATTATCAGAACCAATGAGTGAGGGTTCCAGTTAATCACCATCTCACTGATTTTGGTGTTGTTAGTCTTTTAAATTTAGCCATTTACAAAATGTATGTGATTGTATCCCATTGTGAATTTCACTGCCTTTTGTTAAGCACCTTTGCTTATGCCTGTTATCTAACCCCATTCTTTCTTTGTGATGTATACATTAATGTCTTTGGTCTATCTTGAAATGGTGGTTGCACTTTAGCGCCAGATGTTTTCTCATTGAATTGTGTTGGAACTTTTACTGTAAATCAGTTGACTGTTTATGTGAGGATATAACTCTGGAGATTCTATCATGTTTCAGTTATTTATCTATCCTATGACAATATCACATTATCTTGTTTGCAAAAGCTTTCTAGTAAACCTGGAAATCACTGGTGTGAATCTTCCAACTTTGTTTTCATTTTTTTTTTTTTTACTAATCTAGGCTCTTTAACTCTCTATGTAAATTTTGGGATTGACTTGACTTGTTAGAAATTTGATTGGGACGTGTCTTAATGTCTGGATTAATTTAGAAATAATTGACCTCTTAACAGCACTGAGTCTTCTAATCTGTGAACAAGAATGCATTTCTTTTGTAAAGTCTTCTTTAATTACTCTCAGCAATGTTTTATAGTTTTCAAAGTAGATATCTTGCACTGTTTTTATTAAATATATTCTATGTATTTTATTTATTTTTATTCATTTTTAAGTTGTTTGCTATTAGTAAGAAAATAAAAAGTACCATTGTATTTTTGTATATTATCCTGGTATCTAGTGATCTTGACAATTCACATGTTAGTTCTAAGTTGTTGTTTTTCACAATTCTTGTATTTTTTTTAATCCAAAAGTTATGTCATATACAAATAAAGACAAGGCTTATTGTTTTCCAATATTTATGCCTATTTCTTTTTTTAAAAGATTTATTTATTTATTTGAAAGTTACAAAGCACACACACACACACAGAGGGGGAGAGAGAGAGAGAGGGAGGGAGGGAGGAAGGGAGGGAGAGAGAGAGAGAGAGAGAGAGAGAGAGAGAGATCTTCCATTTGCTGGTTCACTCCCCAAATGGCCATATTAGCCTGGACTTGGCCAGGCCAAAGCCAGAAGCCAGAAACTTCTTCCAGATCTCCCAGATGGGTGGGTGCAGGAGCCCAAGGACCTGAGCCATCCTCCACTGCTTTCCCAGGTGTGTCAACAGGGAGCTGGATCAGAAATGGAGCAGCCAGGATGGGATGCTGGCATTGCAGAAAGTGACTTTACCTGGTAAGCCACAACAATAGCTCCATGCCTATTTCTCTTACTTGTTTTATTTCCCTGGTTATGACCATCAGTCCAATACTGAATAGACATGGTGAGCACTAACATCTTTGTTCCTGAGCTTAGTGGGCAAGCGTTTACTCTTCCACGGGTCAGTATGATCTTATCTGTAGGGTTTTGTAGATGCTCTTCATCTTCATAAAACTGAGAAGATTCACTTCAATTTTTACTTTGTTCAGATTTGTTATGACAAATGGATGCTAAATTTTGTACATTTTTTTCTTAGTCTTTAGATATTTGCAGTTATATTTACCATTTCTGGTTCTCTTCATTATTAATATTTATGTAAATTTCTTCTGGTATTTTCCTTTATCCTGAAAAACTTCCTTTTATTATTTCTTGAAGATAAATTAATGTGATTATAGAAATTTTCTCTTCTATATTTTTTGTTATACTGCAGCCTCTTAATAATTCTCTATTTTCTGAAGTTTATGTAAAATTGATATTACTTATTTCTTAAATGCTTCACAGAAGTCCCTCAGTGAATCACATGGGCCTGAAGTTTCTCTGAGAAAAAGTTTACAATTTTCTGTTTTGTGTGTGTGTGTGTGTGTGTGTGTGAGTTAACTCTTCATTGTGTCTGAGTTGTAGAGTTTATTACCATAAAGTTGTTCATGGTCTGCTATTTATTTATTTATTTTTATTTTTTAACAGGCAGAGTGGACAGTGAGAGAGAGAGACAGAGAGAAAGGTCTTCCTTTGCCGTTGGTTCACCCTCCAATGGCCGCCGCGGCCGGCGCACCACGCTGATCTGAAGCCAGGAGCCAGGTGCTTCTCCTGGTCTCCCATTGGGTGCAGGGCCCAAGCACTTGGGCCATCCTCCACTGCACTCCCGGGCCACAGCAGAGAGCTGGCCTGGAAGAGGGGCAACCGGTACAGAAATCCGGCGCCCTGACCGGGACTAGAACCCTGTGTGCTGGCGCTGCAGCTGCTATTTTTTCTTAATGTTTACATATCTACAATGATGTCCTTCCATTCAGCTATTAGTGATTTGTGCTTTTCTCTAACAAAGCAAAAAAACAAATTCTCCACAAATTCAAGGTCATCAGCAAATAACCACCTGATGAAAAAAAAAGTCAACACTCTACAGAGGGAGATAATAGAAGCCACCTCTATAGCATGTGATCTATGATGCTCTGTGTGCTATTAAAACACACACACACACACACACACACAAAACTACTTGATATGTGAAGGAAATGAAAATCTGACCCACATTCAAGAAAAAAAAATCAATTACAATAAGTGTTGTAGGTATTGGAATGAACAGACAATGTCCTTAAAGAAAACGCTTATAAACTGAGGGCTTTGAGAAAAGAAATGGTCACAGTGAGTGAACAGATGGGAATCTGAGCTGAGAAGTGGAAACTTATATTAAAACATGGAAATTCTAGTACTGAAAAGTACTATATCTGAAATAGAAAATTCATTGAATATGGGCTTAAGAGCAAGTGCAAGTTGGCAGAAGAAAGTGTGAGTGAATGTGAAAATATAGTAATAGTAATAGTCTAATCTGAGGAACAGAGAGGAAAAAGATCGGGAGATAGAGAACAGAGCCTCAGTAGCCTGTGGGAACATGTCAGGAAGTCTAGTATTTGTGCAATTTGGATCCCAGACAAAAAGAAAGAATAGAATAGGGGATAAAAATATTTTTAATTTTAATTTTTAATTCTTTTTAACAGATTCAATGTGATTTGTAGATAAAATTCTGAGATCATAATGATATTCCCTCCTTCCCTCACACCCTCCTTCTCGCTCTCTTTTTTTTTCTAGTTTTTGTGATAACATATTTTAAATTTACATTATAGTAAAAAGGCTTAACACTTCACTGAATAAGAAGTTTAACAAGTAAAAGCAAAAAGGCCCTAGTGTAGTGGAAGTATACACAATGGCTATAAAGAATAACTGAATGGAAAAATGACCATTTTACCATATGCAATACATTTTACAGTAATCACAGATCATTAAAACTACACTTGTATAACATTCTTAACAAAGGTATAAAACAAAGTTTTTCAATACTATATTTGCACCAATACTGAGGTGCACAGCTATTTCTTTATGTTCTATTTTGTTTGTTTGTTTTTTAAATTTTAGCCCCCACATGTAAAGGAGAAAATGCGGTGTTGTTTTTCTGAGTCCAGCTTATTTCATTCAACATAATGTCCTTCAGCTGCATCTGTTTTGCTGAAAATGGTAGTATTTCATGTCTTTTATGGCAAAATAATATTTCATTATGTATACGGACCATATATTCTTTATCCATTCATCTGATGATGGATACCTTTGGCTATTGTCAACAGTGCTGCTATAAACAGGATGGTGCAGGTATCTCTTTGTTACAATGTGGTCAAGTCTTTTGTTTATATACCCAGCAGTGGGATTGCTGAATCATATGGCAAGTCTATTTCTAGTTTTTTTTAAAGAAATTTCCACACTATTTTCCACAGTGACTGCACGAATTTACATTCCCACCAGCAGTGGGTAAGTGTTCCCCCTTGTCCGCATCCTCACCCGCATTCATTAGTCTCTCTGTTTTGGATTTGAGCCATTCTGAAAGGCATGAGGTGACACCTCATTGTGATTTTGATTTGCATTTCCCTGATGGCTACTGATGTTGAGCATTTTTCCATATAATTGTTGGCCATCTGTATTTCTTCTTTTGAGAACTGTCTATTGAAGTCCTTTGCCCATTTCTCACCTAGATTAGTTGTTTTTTTCTTGTTGAGTTTTTAAGGTGTTGATATATTTGGGGTATTAATCTTTTGCTCTATAGGTGGTTTGCAAAGACTTTTTCCCATTCCGTTTGATGTCTCATCACTCTATTGACTGTTGCCTTTGTTGTGCAAAAGCTTCTGACTTTGATATAGTCCCGTTTGTTTAGTTTTGCTTTTGTTGCCTGTGCTTTGGGTGTCTTGTCCAAGAAGTCATCTTGGAGTGTTTCTCCTATGTTTTCTTCCAGGAGATTCATGGTCTCAGGTCTTAAATGTAGGTCTTGGATCCAACTTCAGTTGGTTTTTGTGTAGGTTGAGAGGTGGATCCAATTTCATCCATCTACATATATACATCTACACGTTGCCAGCACCATTTGTTGAAGAGATCATCCTTACTCCATTGTATGGTCTGAGCACTTTGGTCAAAAATCAGTTGGCTGGGGCCAGTCTGTGGTGTAACGAGTAAAGGCACTGCCTGCAATGCCAGCATCCCACATGGGTGCTGGTTTGAGTCCCAGCTGCTCCACTTCCAATCCAGCTCCCTGCTAATGCACCTGTGAATAGCAGCTCAAGATGGCTCAAGTGCTTGGGCTGCTTCATCTGAGTGGGAGACCCAGACTCCCGGCTTCGGCCTGGCTCAGCCTTGACCATTGTGGCCATTTGGGGAGTGAACCAGCAGATGGAAGATTTTCTCTCTCTATCATTCATTCTCTCTCTCTCCCCCTCCCTGATCTGCCGCCCCTCTGTAACTTTGACGTTCTTTTTTTTTTTTAAGATTTATTTTATTTATTTGAAAGAGTTACAGAGAGAGGTAGAGACAGAAAGAGAGGTCTTTCATCCACTGGTTCACTCCCCAGATGGCCACAGCGGCCGGAGCTGAACTGATCCAAAGCCAGGAACCAGGAGCTTCTTCCAGGTCTCCTATGTGGATGCAGGGACCCAAGCACTTGGGCCATCTTCTACTGCTTTCCCAGGCCATAGCAGAGAGCTGAATCAGAAAAGGAGCAGCCAGGACTCGAACCGGCGCCCATATGGGATGCTGGCACTTCAGGCCAGGGCTTTAACCTGCTGTGCCACAGCACCGGCCCCAACTCTGACTTTCAAATAAATAAATCTTTAAAAAATCAGTTGGCTATATGTATGTGGATTGATTTCTGGGCTCTCTATTCTGTCCCATTGATCTATGTATTGCTTTTTATGCCAGTCCCATGATGCTTTAAATACTATGGTTTTGAAGTCAGGTATTGTGTTGTCTCCACCTTGATTTTTGTTGTTCAGGATCACTTTGGTGATTCTGGGTCTTTTTTGACTCCATATGAATTTTAGGATTGCTTTTTCTAATTCTGTAAATATCACTGGCATTTTGGTAGGGGTTTCATTGAATCTGTGGATTGCTTCAGGTGGTATAGACATTTTAATGATTCTTCCAATCCATAAAAGCAAGGAGTATCCTTCCATATCTTTGCATCCTTGATGATTTTGTTCATCAATATTTGATAATTTTCATTGTAGAGATCTTTCATTTCTTTGGTTAAATTTATTCCTAAATATTTGATTTATTTTTTGTGGCTATTGTGAATGGAATTTCTTTCTGTGAGTTCATCATTAGCATACAATAAGCTACTGTTTATGTTTATTCCGTAACCTGCAACTCTACTGAATGGGTTTATCAATTCTAACAGCTTTTTGGTGGAGCGGTTAGGTTTTTCCACGTACAATATCGTATCATCTGCAAACATGGATAGCTTGACTTCCTCTTTCCCAATTTTGATGCCCTTTGTTTCTTTCTCCTCCTTATTGCTCTTACTAAAACTGCCAGTACTCTGTTGTGTAAGAGTAGCACAGCTGGCTCTGTGGCACAATGGATAGCGCATTGGACTTGTAGCTGCGCCTGGGTTGGTGAATAAGAGTAGCAACAGTGGACATCCTTGTCTTGTTCCAGATGTGGAGGAAATGCTTTCAGCTTTCCCCATTCAGTATGATTTTGACTGTTGGTTTGTGATATATAGCCATTATAATGTTGAGGAATGTTCCTTCTATACCTAGTTTGTGGAAGGTTTTTATCATGAGCGGTGTTGAATCTTATCAAGTGCTTTCTCTGCATATATTGAGATGACCATATGGTTTTTGTTCTTCATTCCATTGATGTGATGTATGACATCAATTGCTTTGCAAGTGGTGAACCACCCTTGCATTTCTGGGATAAATCCCATTTGATTCTGATGTATGATCTTTTTGATGTGATTGTTGATTCATTTTGCTAGAGTTTTGTTGAGAATCTTTGCTTCTATGTTCATTAAGGCTATAGGTCTGTAGTTTTCTTTTTGTGTTGTGTCTTTGGTTTTGGTATCAAAGTAAAACTGGCCTTATAAAAAGAGTTTGGCAGAGTTCCATCCTGGTCAACATTTTAAAAACAGCTTGAAGAGTGTTAGAGTCGCTTCTTCCTTGAATATTTTGGAGAATTCAGGAATAAAGCCACCAGGTCCCAGACTTTTCCTTGAAAGAAGACTTTGATTACTATTTCAACCTCATTGCTTGTTATGAGTCTGTTTAAATTGTCTATATATTCTTGATTTAATCTTGATAAGTTATAAGAATCTAGGAATTTATGTATTTCTTCAAGGTTTTACAGCTTATTAGCATATAGTTCATAGTAGTTTTTATGATCTTTTGTATTTCAGTGGTGTAATGTTGCAATGTTCCCTTTTTCATCTCTAATTTTACTTGAGTTTTTCCCTTTTTTCATTGTTTATCTATTTTAGTTTGAGGTTTATCTATTTTGTTTGTTTTCTGAAAAAAAGAAACAACTTTTTGTTTTGTTGATCTTTTGTATTTTTTTACCTTCTGTTTCATTTTGTTCTGCTCTGATCTTTATTACTTCTTGCCTCCTGCTGATGTGGGGTTTGGCTTGTTCTTGTTTTTCTAAGTCTTCAAGATGACTCATTAGATCTTTAATTTGAGACATTCTTCTTTTATTTCATGTAAGCACTTAATGATACAAATGTCCCTCGTAATACTGCTTTTGCTGTATCCCACAGGTTTTGATATGTTGTGCTTTCATTTTCATTTATTCCACGGAAGTTGTTTTTATTTCCTTTTTAATTTCTTCAATGACCATTGATCATTTAGTAGTATGTTGTTTAATTTCCAAGTATATATGAGTTTTCTATTCTTCTTCTTCTTGTTGATTTCTGGTTTTATTCCTTTATAGTCCAAGAGGGTATATGGTATGTTTTCAATTTTTTTTATGTTTGCAAAAACTTGATTTGTGTCCTAATATGTGGTCTATCTTAGAAAATGTTCCATATGCTGATAAGAATGTTTACTCTGTAACTGTTGAGTGAAAATGTCTGTTAGGTCCATTTGCTCAAAGTATTTTTCAGCTCCATTGTATCTTTATTGATATTTTGTCTGCATGATCTGTCCATTGATGAGAGTATGGTGTTGGAAGTCACTCACTATTATTGTATCAGAGTCAATCTCTCCTTTAGGGCTAGTAGTATTTTCTGTAAATATCTTTGTGATCTTGTCTCAAATTAAAGATCTAATGAGTCATCTTGAAGAATTAGAAAAACAAGAACAAGCCAAATCCCAAATCAGCAGGAGGCAAGAAGTAATAAGGATCAGAGCAGAACAAAATGAAATAGAAGGTAATGTGGGTATGGATGTAAACAAGAACAGAGGAAAAGTCTAAAAGCAGCCCACAAACACCTTGAATAGAGAGCAGCAGTTTGCAAAGTGTGTTACTAAGCCTATACCCTCAAGGGCTCTACAGGAAGCTTCGGGAGAGGTCTTTCCTGGACAGGAAACACCATCATGTTGACCTGCTGAGAGCTATGGAGAATCCGTAGGGAAAGTCAGGAAAGGCTGAACTGGAGTGACTACACTCCAACACTTACTTGATATTCTTTGGTCCCCAAGACTGACAATCCAAAGAAATTTAGTGTGCGATTGGTAGACTCACCATGTCCTTTATGGGTTTGTGTTTACTTCTAACGCAGGATGCCTTTCTGAATTTCTTGTAAGGCTGGTCTAGTGGTGGTGAGTTTTCCCAGTTTTCACTTATCTGGAAATTATGGGATTTATTCTTCACTTTTAAGGTATAGCTTTGCCATATATATTCTTTTTTAAAAAATTTACTTATTTATTTGAAATTCAGAGTTACACAGAGAAAGAAGGAGAGGCATAGAGAGAGAGAGAGGTCTTCTACCTGCTGGTTCACTCCCGTTGGCTGCAACAGCTGGAGCTGCGCTGATCCAAAGCCTGGAGCTTCTTCTGGGTCTCCCATGTGGGTGGGTTCTGGGGCCCAAGCATTTGGGCCATCTTCTACTGCTTTCCCAGGCCATAGCAGAGAGCTGGATCAGAAGTGGTGCAGCTGGATCTCGAACCAGCACCCATATGGGATGCCGGCACTGAAGGCGGTGGCTTTACCCGCTACGCCACAGCGCCAGCATCAGATACAATATTCTTGATTGGGAGTTTTTTTTTTTCTTTTAAGAACTTGAATATATCATCCTACTCTCTTCTGGCCTGTAGGGTTTCTACTAAGAAGTATGCTGTTAAACTAACTGATTTTCTTTTGTATGTAACTTGACGTTTTTCTTTTGTTGTCTTTAGGATTCTCTGCTTGCCTTTAATTCTTGACATTTGACAACAATATGCCTTGAGAAGACTTTTTTTTTTGGTTGAGTCTGCTTGGGGCTCTTCAAGCTTCTTGTGTCTGGATGTCCATGTGTCTTTTAAGACCTGGGAAATTTTCAGCGATTATTTCATTTAGCAGGTTCTCAATGCCTGCTTCCTTTTCTTCTCCTTCAGGAATGCCTGTAATACGGATATTTGGTTGTTTAATGGTCTCCCTTATTTCGCATAGACTTTCTTAATTCTTGTATGATTGGGTTATTTCCAAATTCTTATCCTTGGGGTTAGAAATTCTTTCTTCCTTTTGGTCTATACTACTGTTGAAGCTCTGAATCGTGTATTTCACTGATTGAAGATTTTATCTAAGGGCAATGCAGCCTCCATGAAAGTAATGCACTAACAAAGACAAACACATTCACTGTGGAGGATTTTTATCAGGGAACGAAGGAGATGAGTGCAGAGGTCATTGTGGAGGCGGCCCCAGAGCCTTTGGTGGATTCTCCCCTAAGTTCAGGGCATGTAAGTGTCCCAGCTCTCTGCAAATCACTCATCTGGGAAAACCTGTCCGATCACAGAAAACTCACCCTAACCCAGAAAATACAGTTGCAAATGTGCTTCTTGGATTGTAACCCATATTGTAGTGGGCATTCTCTGACTGTCCTACCTGCTGCTCCCTCACAAGCAGAAGGCAGCAGTCACCCTGGTTAAGCAGGGATTGCCACTGCAGGTGCAGCGCTGGGAGTAGAGGCCGTGTCACAGCAGTTGGCAGCCTCTTCCTGAGAGGCCTGTGCACCTGCTCTAGTGAACCTCTTCACCAACGGGACACAGAGCTCATCAGTCCCCCATGGCAGCAATTAGCCTGCAAAGCAGGAGACTGGAATTCAGGTCTGGGGCACATTCTTTCCTTCATCTGTGAAAACATGTCGTCATAATAAAATGACTCCTATTTTTCCTCTCCCAGTTTCATGGAACCTCTCTATGATATAGGAAGCATTTTTTGCTATTTTAAAACATTATGGGACATTTATGCATATATGTCAAAGTTTTAGAATTCGATTATGATTCTTTGTGTATAAAGAAATCTCCCTTTACTCCCCATTTCCTTGGAATCGTTTGAGACCAAGGTCCAGGAGACTATGTTTCCATTGATCAGGGTACCTCTCTGCTTACACATATTTCCCTAATTTTTTTGGAAGAGGCTGGAACTAGTCAATGGCACAAATCAAACCAATCCAACACGTTTCCAGCAGTGCTGAGGCTGGGCACTGTGGTTGAGACGGTGAAATGGTTTTATTTTCTAGATGACTGTTTTTCAAACTCGAAATATGTTTTGCATCAGTGATGTGTTAAGGTCAAGTCAAGAAAAGAAACAATATGTCCCGTGTCACGGAGACCAGGATAATGAGAGTGTTCTCTGGGAGCCGGCGCTGAGGCTGCTCATTTCACCAGCAAAAGGTTACACCAGACAGATTGTTTCTCGTTTGATGTCTTAAATTAATCCGCTGACATGGCCTGCCTCAAAGTAAGACGCATACGTGTTTGCCAAGCGGACCCTCCAGAAAAGCCTTATTGGAGAGAGTTGGCTCCTTGTGCTGCAGCCTCGGAGGCTCTTTTGTTTTTAAGGTGTGCTTAGGAATGAAAGTCAATTTCAGCTGCAGCACAGCTCCTAGGGTGTGGAGGAGGGGGGCCCGGTGGATCTGAGGCTTGCTGGTTTGTCAAAGCGTTAGGGGGTAGAAGCTAGACGTGTGCCTTGTTCCTAAGCAGAACTTAGAACCTGACACACACGCTGCACACGTGAGATCGAGGAAGAATTACTGAGGCGTGGAAGAACCGAGTGGTACAAGATCCTTTGGCCACTTCCTCCACGCTGGCCCGAGCATGCCCTCTGCCCTGGCCGTCCTCACCTGTCACCACCAGATCTAATAGAAGCCCAGTTGGCAAGGGGGCTGGGCACAGACCGTGACGTCAGCACCTCAGGTTCTTTCGCAGGCATCGGTTGGAACAAGACCCCAGACCCCAGATGATTCCGACAGCTGTGGATGGGCTTGGGTTTGGGGGAGAGCAGTGGATCCTGCTCTGTCGCCCTCGCTCGCTCCTTGTAATGGGGAGGAAGAACAATAAACAAGCAGACAAGGAACTGTTGGTGTTTCTCATAGTGATAAGACCAGGGACTTCGGAAAAGAAGTGGTGACTACTTACAAAGGGTATTCAGGAAATCTGCACCAGACGGTGGACATTCAAGAGCGATGTAAAGGCGATGAGGGAGCAAACCAGGGGGTCAGTGACCCTCATTTCAGCTGTGGACCTCCCTCTCTCCGTGGATTGTAACCATGCTTCCTGGCCCGTGGTCTTGGCATCTGCTGGAGTCACAAGGAATGACAACACGTGTCATGACTAATTCCCCGGTGCCTGGCGAGGATCAGGTGTGGCACAGGTGAGCGCACCTGCTCTTAGAAACGTCTTCCAGGCTCAGGGCTCCCTGGCCCTTCGCTGTGACTCGCAGGAGGTTCAGACTGCTGGGATCTAGAGTTGAGCCCCGAGTACCTGATCTGAGTCTTCCCTGAGGGTCACAGCCACGACCTGTGGCCTCACCGCTGAGAGCAGATGCCCTGTTCCCTGACACGGGCCTTCTCTCACTGGACACCTTCCCACCCGCCTCCTCCTTTTCACATGGCCCAGGTCTTTAATGCCCACTCTCCTCTGGCATCCCCAGGCCACCTTTCCCAGGCTGAAGAAGTCCATGCCCAGAGCAAAGGACACTTCCAGTGACCCCTGGCCTCGAGTGTCCCTCTTGACTCTTGCCAAGTTACCAACGAAGTTGTTACCCTTCTCGCTCCCATTGGGTTGGGATTCTCCAAGGCATACAGTGCCTGTCTCTCTCTTCGTGGAGGGTAGCCCCAGGGTATTGAAAGAGTCCCCTATGAGAAAGGGGATATAAGCTCTTCAGCTCCTCTTGGGGTTGCAAATCAATCACCAACCTGGGAAAACCTAGTGAACCATAGAAAAGTCACCCTAACAGAGACAAAGTGCAGTTGCACGTATGCTTCCTGGATTGCAGTCCATATTGCAAAGGCCAGCCTCTGGAAGTTGCACCTGCTGCTCCCTTACAAGTCCAAAGGCTGTACCTAACGGACAGCCACTGCAGGTCTGTTACACATTGTATAGACCTGACCCCCTTGCCTACTGCTTCTTGCAATGGGTTCATTGGGTCTCACTCTGCTCTCCACTTGCTCCAGTAAATTTTTTTTTCTTTCTTTATTTTTAACCACTTGTGCCTCAGGCTCTCAATTGGTCAACTTGCTCCCCCTAGAGCTGCTGTGAACTGAGACTTGGTCATCAGATGACAGGACAATAGTGCTGGCATGCCTGGACCGTACCCCTCCAATGCGGCGTGTGGAATGTGTTCCCCACTAACAATAAGGTTTTTTTTTTCTTTTCTGGTTAATTTGAGAGTATGTCTGTATTTGGTGTTTCTGTAATTTTATTTTGTGTTTCAGTTGAGTAAGTGTTGCTGAATATCTGTAGAATGTGTGATAATTTTTTTGTAAAAAACTCAATAAAAGAGACATTAGCATAGAAAAATATTTTATGTTGTGTAAAACACTTGGCGGAGGGAATGTTTTAATGCATTATATCAACATGCCACAGACTCCCCGCCGTCAGATTACAAGAAGGAGCTGTGGTTGGCACCGACGGATTCCCGGCTCCACACTGCCAGGTCGGAAGAAGGGCACTGGGGGAGCCTGCAGCACAAAGACAGAACACTTCGACGTTTCTCTCCCTTGAAACTGCCGTTTGTCCAGCACCTTCCCCACCAATCATCGTTCCGGATTCCTTGGAAGATGCATTCGTGACAACTGCATCAGAACCGCCCTCCCGCGGCTCGCGGGCCAGACAAGGGCTGGGAAGCAGTGCCAAGTGCGCTTGGCCTGTCTCTCCGGGCGTTAGGAGGAGCAGGGCACTGCTGAGCAGGACATCAGGACGAGAAGACGGCGCGGTGCGGCCCCTGCCCTCTCTGGCACTCGAGGGGAGAAGCCACGCTCACGAGTCGCCATAAAAGAACGCCCCATATGACAGGAGCGCTGGGTTCGGGCATGAATGATTGCACACGGTGCTTTTAAAGCCAGCATCTCTCTGAACTTTGAAGCCTCGTGTGATGGACTTCAATTTTCGGAGTTGCGTGACCTCCAGAGGTGCGAGGGTCACGTTCGCCCTTCGCTCTCCGGCTGCCGGCTCCGCTGCCCTGGCCTCCTCACCCCTCGGCCCCGGCTGCTCAGCTGACTCCATAGCCACGTGGGCAGGCCCCCGAGCTCTCGACCTTCCTCACGACCCGAGCTGCCTGGCACCCACGCGCTGCGAAGGAGAGGCTGGCTCAGCGCCGTCGCTGTCCCTTGGGAAACAAGTTGGCTTGCATCAGGCTGCCCGTGCCGTGGCCATGAATTGGCAAAACGCAGCCCACAGGCAAGCAGACATCTACTGCTTCTTTGAAAATATTTCTTCGGGAAAGGTGAAGGCATAGACCACCAATTCCACTCCTAGAACTCTCGGCCAGGAAACCCGAGATGTCACCAAGAGGATCGCCAGTCCCCCGGAGCCAACCGGTCCGGATGAAGGCTGTGAATTCTCGCAGGCTTGGAGACACTGGCTGCTCTACATCTACACTCTTCCTGCACGTTAGCAGGAAACTGAGCCCTGAGTGACCTCTCCTCCCAGCTCGCTGGAGGAACAGCAGAGCGTCTTCGCCCATTTCTGAAACATTGCTGATCTCCTGACCTGCACAGAAGCAGCAGCGATGGAGAAAACGCGGGGAGTGGCCCGCAAGGGAGGCCTTGCGCACTAGAGTTTTATAGGATTTAAGAAAAAAAGTCCTGTGACTTAAAAGCATCCATTTTTCCCCCTCGTTTTGCATAAAAATAATCTAACATCGGAGTAAAGGAAATAGGAAGTATATCAATTTTTAATAAATACAAGCCACAAAATAAATTTAATAAATTATAAATGATAAAATTATTGAAAAATTAAATATTAAACATTCCCACATAAAAACGTAGAACATTTATTAATTAGGGAACATTTTCAGAGTAATACTTGCACTTTAAATGCTCTTAACTTTTTAAACATACGATGTTGTAGACCTATGGAAAGTGGCCTTGCTGTGTTTGTACGGCTGGTCGCACCTAAGGATGACACACTGGTCAGCTCCCCTTAGGACAGCCACTGCGGGTGGGCTTAGGATGGCGAAGTGGGGGAAGGGAGACAGGGTCCAGAGGGCGAATTCCCAGGACTGGCATCTTTGAAACAAGGTAACAGATTTCTCTTTCCCTGGTTGCATTTTGAAATGTAAGAAAAGACTATCATCACATAAAAATTTTTTAATTCTTTTTTATATTTTTTAATTTTCTATTTATTTGACAGGTAGAGTTACAGAGAGAGAGAGAGAGAGAGAGAGAGAGAGAGAAAGGTCTTCCTTCCATTGGTTCACTCCCCAAATGGCCACGACAGCTAGCGCTGCGCCAATCCGAAGCCAGGAGCCAGGTGCCTCTTCCTGGTCTCCCATGCAGGCGCAGGGGCCCAAGCACTTGGGCCACAGCAGAGAGCTGGACTGGAAGAGGAGCGACCAGGACCAGAACCTGGTGCTCCTATGGGATGCTGGTGCCGCAGGCGGAGGATTAACCAAGTGAGCCACGGCACTGGCATCACTTAAAAATTTTTTTAAGTGGCTCACTCCTTAAATGCCTGCAATTGGCCAGCGCCGCAGCTCAATAGGCTAATCCTCCACCTTGTGGCGCCGGCACTCCGGGTTCTAGTCCCGGTTGGGGCGCCGGATTCTGTCCTGGTTGCCCCTCTTCCAGTCCAGTTCTCTGCTGTGGCCCGGGAGTGCAGTGGAGGATGGCCCAAGTCCTTGGGCCCTGCACCCACATGGGAGACCAGGAGAAGCACCTGGCTCCTGGCTTCGGATCAGCGCGGTGCGCCGGCCGCAGTGGCCATTGGAGGGTGAACCAACAGTAAAGGAAGACCTTTCTCTCTGTCTCTCTCTCTCTCACTGTCCACTCTGCCTGTCAAAACAAACAAACAAAAATAAATAAATAAATGACTACAATGGCCAGGGCTGGGCTGAGGCAAAGAAGCTGAGTGCTGGAAACTCAACTGGACTCCCCTCTTGGGAGGCAGGGACCCAGCTACTCCAGCCATGTCCACCACGGCCTCCTGGGGCCTTTCTCAGCAGGAAGCTGCAGTTGGTAGCCAGAACTGAAGCTCAAACCCAAGGACTCCAAAGTGGGCCTCCGGAGTCTCAACCACTAGGCTGAACATCTGCTCTGAGCAGCCATAACTGGATTGAGCATTTCTGGCAGATTTCTGGAAGGAGGGTCCATGTGGAGATGTCTGGTTCTTCTCCAGAAAATTTGGGGAAAATCCCGAGACTGTGTGTCCTTGTTTTGGGACTTGAACCGGAAAAGATGGGAAGAGAAGACAATGACAGGGGGTACCTAGAGAGGAACAGCCTTTCATTTTTCTTCTCCTTGAATGTGGAGCTCCCATCTCTTGCCTCCTAATTTATATGCATTGATTCTTTAGGTCCTCCTCCTGTCTTCTTCCCCACTCCACAATGGGAAAATAGAAGGGTTCACTATGTGGCACTCCCACCCACCAGGAACCCCAGTGTGTGCAGGACGCATGGCCGTGTCGGGCCCTGTGCAGTGTCCTCGTTGTTAACTGAAGTCCTTCCTCTTGGCTGAGACACGTACCCCACACCCACCTCTTCCTGTGTGGCCCAGGGACTGCGCACAGCTCCAGCCTCAATGGCAGAGGGTGCTGCTCCCATCATGCTCTCCAGGGAGAAGAACCCACAGACAGTGCTCACCCCAGAGCGCCCCCGCTGGGTTGCCCAAAGCTTTGCGTGGTCTGATTCACAGCTCGTCTCCTTCCTCTGTCCACTCTTCCAGCTTCTCTTGCTAGGAAGCCCTTCCTAACAGACACCCTCCCTGTCCTCAGGGTCGGTGACCGCCTCCGGGCAGCCCACCTTGTGGCAGTTGGTGGCAGAAGGCTGAGAAAGCAGGTGGTTGGGGACGAGATGGAGTGCTGAAGCTGGGCACGCCCTGCCTGGCTGGCAGGTAGGGCCCGCCGGCCTGGTGATGATGAGGGGGAGCAGCCTGGCAGCAGGTGGAGGTCCTCTCGGGAAAACACCCATCCCAGGTGAACTGAATGGTGTGTAGGTTGGAAGGAATGCCCCAGAGAGCAATCCTTCAGGCTCCTGAAGCATAAAGAAGCAGCAGTGCAGATAATGGGATTGGATCGTCCACTGCTAAGTGTCCCTGACGGTGAGTGACAGCAGCAGAAAGCCAGGGAGGAAAGGCTGAAGTCCCTGGGGCTGCACACAGCGAAGCTGGCATCCTCTGCCAGCCCAGGCTGTCATGGCAGAGCAGCTGAGGCAAGTGGGACAGATCTGTCTACCCAAGGTCAGGCCCCTGGATGTGGACCCAGGACCTTGTCTTATGAAATAGGGACATCTGTGGAGATGACCCCAAAGAAAGCATGGCTGGCTCCAGTAGGGTGCCAAGGTGGCTCCCGAGTTGTCATGTCATTTTCAGAGAGTGACACACCTGGGGCTGGCACTGTGGAGGAGCAGGTGAAGCCACCACCCAGTGGTGCCAGCATTCCATGTGGGTGCCGTTTCCAGTCCTGGCAGCTCCACTTCTGATAAAGCTCCCTGCTGATGCACCTGGGAGAGCACCAGAAGATGGCCCAAGTCCTTGGGCCCCTGTGCCCACATGGGAGACCCAGAAGAAGTTCCTGGCTCCTGGCTTCCGCCTGACCCAGCTTTGGCTGTTGCGGAGATTTGGGGAGTGAACCAGCAGATGCAAGACCTCTCTTTCTCTCTCTCTGTAACTCTTTCAAATACATAAATATATATTTAAAAATAAGAGTGACACACCTTTTGAAATAGGCAAAGTCTTTGAAAGACTCATGGAAATGTGTATTGTGAAAATGCTATGCGTGGATTTCAAAATTTCGTGTCTCTAACATAACTGATCTACTTCAGCTTTCTGTGAACTTTCTGAAGGGCCCTCGTATGTGGAAGCCCCAAGCGCCAAAGGTGACCTGTGGGAGACACTGAGGAGCACCTGCCAGTGCCCCTTCAGGGAAGGACTTGTCACCTGTGGACAAGGCAGGCAGAGCACTCCTGTGAGTTTTGTCACCTGCTGCCCGAGCTGCAGAGGACTGCCTCGCTCAAGGCTGCTCGTGCCCTTCCCTGGCACCTGTCATCCGGTGACTGAGGGAGGTCGAGTAGTGTGAAGACCTGGTCATCTCAGCCCAGCACACACGGGCACTGCTCACTCCACAGCACGCACCGGGAGGTTCATGGCTCCTGCATCATCATGTCCCGTCTCCCTCTGCCTACCCCTCCTTTCTCTGCCTTCCTTTCACAACTGTTGTTCTTTTTTTATAAGATTTATTTATTTATTTATTTGAAAGGCAGAGTTACAGAGAGGCAGAGAGAGAGAAAGAGGTCTTCCATCCGCTGCTTCAATCCCCAGATGGCCACAACGGCCAGAGCTGGGATGACCTGAAGCCAGGAGCCAGGAGCTTCTTCCAGGTCTCCCACACGGGTACAGTGGTCCAAGGACTTGGACCATCTTCTACTGCTTTCCCAGGCCATAGCAGAGAGCTGGATTGGAAGAGGAGCAGCTGGGACTCTAACCGGTGCCCATATGGGATGCCGGCACTGCAGGCGGCGGCTTTACCCGCTATGCCACAGCACCGGCCCCACAACTGTTGTTCTTTAAAAATTTTTGTGTACCTCCCACTTCATCGAAGCTTCTGCTTCTGCAGAACCCACTCCATCTGAAGCTCTGGAAGGATCCCTGGCCCCAAAGCCACGCGTTCAGGGACAGACATGAAGATGGCCTTGTGCTCCTTGTGGTGTAGGCTCAGGAAGTCACCTTGCAGGGAAGGGACTGACCTGAAGCAATTGCTGGCTAGAGATGGCAAAGTGAAGCTCTAAAGAAAAGCACCTGTCCCACCTCAGGGCATCACAGGGCTCAGTGAGCAAGGCCACTTCCAGGGCTCAAGGACCATGGCTGGGAAGGTTGGTGCACACAGCACAGGCTCAGCCTACTGACCACAGCTATGGGTGTGGTGGGAAGAGAGGTGTCCTGGAGAGAATGTGGCCAAAAGCTTCAGGGTGTCTGCAGATCCCAGTGGCTGCCCTGGAGGCCTAGTGGCCTGTTCATTTTTCTGTCTTGTTTTCCTGTCCAACTGCACAGTCTCTTTTTAGATGGCAATGACTCCATGTTGGGCCTTGCAGCCAACACAGAAAACCTGCTTCTAGAAAGACTAAATTAAAACACAGAAATACATAGAAAAGGAGGCTCTGTGGCCCAGAGGTCTCTCTGCTTTCCAGCAATGGCTTAAAGGAGTCTCTGTGAACTCCTGGAGGTGAGAATTAAGAGAACCACCAATGACCGCTGGGAAGATCTGATGGAGCTGGCATTGAGGAAAATCTGTATATGACTTAGATAAAACTCCAGGAGTTTTTGCTCTGGGAGCCATGGTGGTATGGCCTAAGAAATAAGTGTTATACTTGGATGGATGGGTGGATGGATGGATGGATGGATGGACAGATGGATGGATGGATGGGTGGATGGATAAGTGGAAGAGACAGAGAGAGAGAACAGAGAGACAGGAACCCTCCGCAGTAGTGTATTGGCTAGGATGCTTTTGTCTGACAATAGTAAGAAAGCTAGCTGAAAGTGGCATGAGGAAATGTTGACTATCTCACATACACAATCTGGTGACAGAGTTCCAGGTATCCTTCTACGGTTAAGCCACATCACCAAGGACCCTGCTTCCTTGCATTTCTGCTTCCCAGGGTTGGTGTCCCCCACTGCCTTGAGTTGATCCACGGTCTGTCCCCTCGTGATTGCAAGATGGCAGCAGCAGCCCCAAGGTAGCATCTGGAATAGGAAGAAGTGGCTCTCCCTTGCATCTGCTGTCTGTTTTTAAGAACAAGGAAAGCTTCACCAGACACAATGGAACACTTGACGTTGCAGTGACAAATCTCGGTGCCATCAAACAACGAAAGTTCATGACTTGCTCTTGCTGCAGATCTGCAGGCTACCACTGTGTACCCAGGCTGACGCAGACTCGTCCAGGGAGCTGGTGACCAGAAAAGGAAGAGAAGACTCGAAGATCTAGCCCCTGCTGAGTATCCTTTGGCCAAAGCGATCCATGGATTTCTTGAATTGCATTGTCCAGAAGCCTATGATGGCCCAGCTTACCTTCAAGGGCTGAACAGGTACAGTTCCCCATGCTCCTTGAAGTAGAAGACAAGGATGGCATTGACAGTGTACTTCACAACAGCCTTTCCTGGCAGCCCCAAGCCTCTTCCCTCTCTTTGGCCAAGATTGGGCCATGTAATCATTATCAATCAAAAGCCCTGTCAAGTGGGAATGGGATTAGTATCAACTCCCTGGACCAAAATAGGATTTATGCCAGCAAGCCAGGAAAGGGGTGATTTGGGTTGGCAGCTGGTCGCATCCACTGCCTGTCATGAGGAGACTTAACAAGATCTGTGAGTCTAGGAAAAGGATCTTCCTAAGAGGGTGCCCTTTAGGTTCAGAGAACAAGAGCTTCCAAGGGCAGCACCTCACTCAGTGGACAGCACCTTCTCAACTGACTGTCCCTTAGTCACCAGGACAGCCTCAGACCAAAACAGATCCTGCAAAGGGTGCTTACTCTAGGGATTTTACCATCATCCTCTAACACACTTGAGGGATAAATGATGGACTTTTGACAACAAGAAAAACTAGCTTGTCAGTGTTAGTCTCTCCTAGAAAATAAATACAAGCAAACAACCTAGAAAGAAATCAATAATTTGCTCACTCAGAGTTAATAAGGGACCATGGCATTCAACCAGGCTCCTTTAGTTTCTTCCTTCTCCCCTTTCTCTCCACCAACCCCTTCCTCCCATAAAAGAAGACAACACAAATAAAGCACCAGTGTCTTCTTTGGCCATAGTCTCTATCCTCAGCTGTTTATGGTTTTGTGGTAGCGTGGGGGCAGTTTAGGTGAGTGGTTGAGAGGGAAGGGGGGAGTTGCAGCAGATGGATGAAGCTCCAGAAACACCCTGGCTAAGCCAGCCTCAGCACCCCCCACTACGATGAGATTGCTCTGTTTCTGGATGGCTACAAACCTGGGAGCTTTTTGCCCATAGCCCTCATGAAAGGAAAAGTGAAGGGTTAGAATAAGGTCCCAAAGTGTGGATTACCATCTCGATCCCAGCCCCCAAACAGGCATGTGGGTGTGTGTGTGTGTGTGTGTGTGTGTCACATATGGCAATCTGAAATAGTTAAACATATGAAGAGTGTTTTTTCATTCACAGATGGCATAAAAAAAGGCATTTCTTTTTTCGTGTAACACATTCCCAGAATTGGGAGCCAAGAGCCTCCAAGGAGACTCAGAAATCCGCTCAGTGCCCCCAGCCACTTGGGCTCTTGTGTGATGGTCGCCTCAGTGGGATGATGCGTAAGAGCGAGGTTGAGCCACACAGCTCCCTGTTGGCCACGGGGGCATAGGGGCACCGGTTATTAGAGAAAGGCCATCTGAGAAAGTCCAATTCATGACATGTGCAACCTGGTTGAGGCAGCCAAAGGAACAACACTTATCCACTGGGCTAAATCCTTCCGATGGGGCGCAGCCAGAGCCTGGTCCTGCAGCCCTTCTGAGAGGGTTTCCAGGGCTGTGGAGGGGAGAGTGGGCGGGGTGCCCTGGGACCACTGCCCTGCCCCTTTCCCCAGTGAAGAAGGGGCTGGTGTTTTCCAAGGGCCTTTTCTGGGGCCATGAGACCAGATCAGGACCCAAAGTGCCCAACCAAGGCACTGTGCTCTGCACGACTCACAAAGACAATTCCTCCACTGGGGCTCCTGGTATTGGGAAGGGAGAGTTAACCACATCTCTGGAGAATTTTGTCATATAACTATGTATTTTAGAACTGGTGCCACTATGCCATATTTTGGAGTGCTGTAAATTCTTTGTGACTGTGCTGCATGATTATCAGAAATTTTCATAGACTTCTCGAACTGAAAGAGTTTTAGAGAGACGAGCAAATCCTTTTGATAAAGAACAAACCTCAAGAGATTATGTGACGGATTAGGAGGCTGCAAGTCTCCTGGCTCAAAAACCTCATGCTCTCGCCATTTCATTTGATTTGTGTTTTGCACCTAGCGGAAGGCTACACCGGGTGCAAATAACAGATGGCCCAAATAGCCCCTGAAAATCTCTTTTAGGGAGTCGCCGTGCTGGTGGTGAACATGTGTCTGCCCTTGAGCCCAGCACAGACAAGTTTGCCTTCAGAATCGAAGCAAATCATTGTTTCTTATGTTGTGCATCAACTGAAGAAGCAAGCTGGGGCTCAGGAGCCCTGCTGTGAGAGAAACAGGACGCGGCCCGTAAGGGCGCTTCCCCCGGAACTGAGACCAGCACTGACAGTTGCATGCATCAGGGTTCACCAAGGGAAAAGAACCACTCAGATGTTATTTTAAGGCATTGGTGTACTTGATCATGGAGGCTGATGAGTCCCAAGGTCTGGAGTGGACAAGCCGGAGACCCAGGAGATCCAAGCGTGGATAGCTCAGTGCAAAAGTGGACAGGCTGTAGACCCAGATACATCTGAGTCAGCTCCAGGATGAAAGCAAGGGGAAAAAAAACCTCATGTCCCACCACAAAGACAGTCACATAGAGAGAGTCAAGGAGAGAAGGGAGAGACAGAGAATTGTTCCTTCCTCAGCATTTCGTTCTACTCCCATTGGAGAGAGCACTGTGCTTTCTCCCAGTTACTATGTTAATCTAGGGACCAGCGCTGTGGTTTAGCAATTGAGCCTCTGCTTGGGATGCCAGCATCCCGCATGAGTGCTGGTTTGAGTCCTGGCTGCTGCTCCACTTCTCATGCGGCTCCCTGATGGTGCACCTGGAAAGGCAGTAGCAGATGGCCCCGGTGCTTGGGTCCCTGTCACCTCCCTGAGAGACCAAGCCCCTTGAGAGCATGGGGGGTGGGGTGAACCAGCAGATGGAAGATCTTTCTCTGTTTCTCCTTCCCTGTCACTCTGCCTTTCAAATAAATAAATACATCTTTTTTAAAAAATGTTACTCTGTCCAAATGATGGAATAACATGTCATGCCTGTTAAACTGAGAAGAAATTCTGAGATGGAATAATGAATAAGACCCTGTAAGAATAAAGAGCTTATTCAAGCAACTTAGAGATGGGATTGCAGAGCTGGGCTGGCAGGTGATCCGGGCAAGGTTGCATCAAGGTTTTTCCTGCACAGGGCAGCAGAAGGGAAAAGATTCCATACATTTACAAATCAACAGGTTGCTGGGGTAGCAGCTTGTGTTACAACATTGCTTTATGGGTGCTGTAGGAGTTAGCCCCTCAGGTGTCCTACTGGTCTCTCCAACCACATCAGAAGGACTTGCGATAGCACTTAAGTTTCATTGCGGGACCACATAGGCTGGCTGATGGTCTGCATCCTTCTAAGGAATGAGGTTAAATGGAGAGGTGAGACTCCAGGTGGTTTGATGTCACATGTGATCTTACTCAGAAACACACTCATACCACATCCAAAACCATGTGGGACCGGGCATCTGGACGCACAGTGACTTGTCACGTTAACACATGAGCTGAACCATCACAACTGTCCCTTGCTGCCTGTTGCCTGCTCTCTGAAATCTTCTGTTTCAAATATCTTGTCCTTTCATTGTTGCTGTTTAGGGTGAGAGAGAAAAACTCAGTTCTTCTTTCTTGATTACAGTTGGGAGTGGAAATCTGATACATGTATTCATATTATGAAGGTTGTTGTCAACTTACTTGACTCCGAAGTTTTCCGTTTTGCATTCTAACAAACAGCAAGTGGGAGCACCTCTTTCCAACAGAATGTGTGATGCAGCTTTTGGCTTTGTCAGTCTCATGGGGGACACTGCATCTCTTTAAGGTATTGGTCTGCTTTTCTCTTGTCAGGAGTGACACTGATAGTTTGATGTGTGTTTGGCATTTGTGTTTCTTTCCCTACACACCGTTTGTTCATGTCAATTGTTCGTTTTTATAATTGGGTCCTTACTTGTCTTTTTCTTTTCTAGGAGTTCCTTATATAGAGAAATTAGCACTTTGCTTGTATGTGAGTTGCAATTATATTTCTTTTCCTCTTTTGATTTGTCTTTGCTACTGTTTCATGGGGAAGGCTTTTTAATTTTTTGAAATCTAGTCAACTTAATCAATTTAATCTTTATGAATTTTGAATTTTTAGTCATACATGGAAAGGCCCCACTTAACCCAAGTTTATAAAAGATTTTTTCATGTATTTCCTTCATAAGTTTATGATTTCACTTTTCATGCTCAAGACATTGATCTTGTTGTCCTGTGGTAAGTATGGATTCAACTGTATCCGTTAGCCTGTGATACTCCGTGGTCTCCACATCCTGCGGAAAAGCCCATCTTTATCTACTGTGTATTTGATTCTTCATCTAAAATATCTGTTCTTTTCCAGTGACCTATTGACCTGAAAACACCACACTGTTTAAGCGTTGAGAGCTTTTTATCATGTTCTAATGTCTGCAGGGCTGGTCCCTAACACTCTTGCCCTTGTCAATCATTCTTCAGAAATCTCCAGGTTGTTTTTCTTTATCTATTATTTTGCTGCACATTCAGCTTGTCTAGTCCTAGACTAGAACTGCTGATACTTTTATTTTTCATGTTAAATCATAGCTCAGTTAGGGAGAACTGATGTATTTACAATGGAAAAACCTTTTTCTTTAAAGATGTATTAATTGATTCAAAAGGCAGAGTTACAGAGAGAGAGAGAGAGAGAGACAGAGAGTGAGACCTTCTGTCTACTGCTTCATTCTCCAAGCACCCACAGCTCCTGGGCTAGGCCAGGTTGAAGCAAGGAGCCGGGAACTCTTCCTGGGTCTCCTATGTTGGTTCATCTTCAGCTGCTTTCCCAAGCTCAATTGTGGGGACCTGGATCAAAAGTGGTGCATCTGGGATGCCAGCCAACACTTACATGGGACACTGGCATTACAGGTGGCAATTTAACCTGCTGTACCATAGTGCTGACCCCCTAAAAGCTTCTTGACCAAGAACTTTTTGAAAATCTTCATTGGTCCAATGTTCAAGGGGATCAGGATGGTTTCTGACCACTGCAATCCAGGCTAAACAATGAATTCTGCTGGACAGATGTTAGGAATGTGGCTTTATTTATTTATTTATTTATTTGAGAGCGAGAGAGAGAGAGAGCAAGCACATTCTCATGCTATGGCTCACTCCCCAGAGGCTTACAACAGTCAAGATTGGACCAGGCCAAAGTCAGGAGCCAGGAACTCCATCCAAGTGTCAGGGATCTGACGATTTGAACCATCTTTTGCTGCCTCCCAGGGTGCGCATCTGCAGGGAGCCGAAACTGGGAAGGGAGCCAAGGCTGGAAATCCTGCTCTCCAATAGGGGCTGTGGGCATTCTGAGGGGAGCCTCAACTATTGCACCGACCATCCTCCCAAGGACTATGTTTCACTTGAAGGAATAATAGCCATAAAGAGCTGGAAATGGTCGAGTGATTTCGGGTGTTTTGGTGGGGGTTTACCAACATCACTCTTAGTAAAGTGGAACTTCCGAGAACTCTGAACCAGTGAGTTATTCTGAACGGCGCATAACTCAGCGAAGCCATAAGTCATTGCTTTGGGATGATAAGGCAGACCCTAAACAAAAATTATGAAGTTTCCCATTGGGCATTCTCAGCCTTCCCATTTTACATCATTTCCCCCAGCACAGCTTTTCCCTGCCTGCCCTAGAGCATCTTGCCAACCATCGTCAACAACTCCCTGTGCCTATTTTCCTTTTATCGAAATCTATCCCTGGGAAAGAACCCACTATCAGTCATTTACACCTTAATATGAGATTCTTTCTGTCTGACAGTAGAAAGAAAGATCGCATTGATTGTAAAGGGGTTGGAGCACCTGGGAGCAATTGGAGGAGACAGGCGAAGGAGCCTTCCAGGTGTCCTTGAAATATGACCAGGTAGCTTTGCACCTTCTAAGACCTTACTTTCAGGCTTGGGAGGACCCGCAGACCCCAGGAGACGCTCTCATCATCTTCCTGCCCACACTCCAGGACGCTCAGGAAGGACTGATTTCATTGCGACCACAAATGAAAGTGAGGCTGTCCAAAAGGGATGGATTCCAGGACCTGCCAAGGCTTGGAGGTGTGCATCCAAAGTCCGAATATTCCCCCCCGGCTAAGCAGCAGCGGGGCGATGAGAGTCAGAAATATGAGTGCACTCCACTCAGCTTCTCCCCTAACACATGCGGAGTGATCAATCTCAACCTTGGAAGTCACGCCGGGGAGTCTGTCTTTCCCTTCTTATTTATCGACTTGCCCTTGGCAGAGCATTCATGTATTTGTTTTTGTCTTTGCAAGCTTTTTGCTTAAAATGCAGCCAGTCCTGTTTCCTTCCTGGGATATAGATGGCTCACCCACCGGCTTCTATGGCTGTTTGTGTCGGACACCCGTGCCATATTGGAAAACACAGCCCGTTTTAGTGGCTTGGAGTCTCCTCGGCCCTGCTGTTCAGTGTGTGCAAGAGCAGGGACCCTTCCCTGCGGAGTCGGGGGTCTCTCTGGCCCCCAGTGCAGAGTCTGAGGCTACCCAGGAGACCCTGACTTTGCTCTGGCCCCAGCCAGCCGACCTTGCTGCGTCTCCAGTTCCATCCTCCAGGGCTACCGCTTTGGAATGGAAACTGTGCTCCCAGACTCCACACTCTGCGTCTGAACACTTGAAAAACCCAGAGCTTCGCCCTCAGGCGCAAGGGGAGTCTTTGGAACAAATGTGAAAGGAATCGGTTAGTGAAGTTCCCGAGCTGGAAGTCCGCTGGCGGAGGACTGCACTTCATCTTGGACGCTGCGGCAGTCTCTCGGCTTCAAGAACTCACCGCGGTGCGCGCGATTAAAGGCCCGGATTCCCTCTGACATTGCCGCTTTTCTCTCAGCTTCAAAACGTAAGCAGAACTGTAAATGAGGCCTAGGAAGAGAGCGGGAGGCACAGTCTGACCAGAGGACAATGTTCTCGCCCCATCCTTGCTCCGGCCCTTCTCTCACACAGGCTGTGTGGTTTCATCTTTGCACTTTTGATGAGACGCCAACAAGCCTGCCCGTTGCAAATCGAGTTGCCAGAATTGTATGGGCTATTTCTCTTGAACTCTAGTTAATTTTGCACTAAGCCCCGACTCCGAGGTGGAGGAAGTGTATCCCCGTGAAGCTCAGGTTCCATCCACCTCCCTGGGTGCGTCTGCGTTCAGGAACTTAGGGAAGGCACCAGTGGCTGTCTGTCATCCTGCTGCTGCCTGTGTCCTGAGCCTTCGCGCCTGTGCACCTGCACCCCCTGTCAATCACCTTTCACAGCTTCCTGGGACTGCGCTCAGGGGCAGAGTCACCATTTTGCTCCTAAATGCCACCTGCCATGCGGCAGCACAGAAAAATCTCTCCAGGGCTGGGTCCTTCCCTGTGGGAAAGGCACAGGGGCCCTCTGGTCTCACACTTTGAAAAGCACAGGGAGATTTCCTGCCCCCACAGGCCTCTGCTCAAGGGGCAGCACCAGACCAGAGACACCGCTAACCTCTTGTCCTGCATGGATCCTCTCCACCAGCCCCGCTCCATCTGGCCCAGGGAATTCCTTTTAGTCTCGAGTGAAGTGGGGTGGAGGGGACTATATTCCTACACTTCCCCACTCACATCCCCAGCTCTCAACCTTTCTATTGTGTCCTCTCCCAAGGAGACCCAAGGGCTTGGCACTGGGGAGACAGAAGCCAGGACCCCACTCCGTGTCCTACCCTAAAGTGGCCCAGCCACTTGAATGGGTGCAAAAAAACCCACATGGATTCATATTTCAAAAAGAAATCTCCTTCTGCCCGAAGGATAAAAGAGCTGGACAAGCAAAATCCTCCCCTTGAACAGTGTCCTGTGCCTGCATGCGTTAGGGTAAGGCACAGCAGCCCAAGGAAGGAGCCAGGCTGTGGCTCCACATCTCGGCACTGCTTTTCAGACTTGGCTGCTCGTGGGCGCACTGCTGTTTGCCGCTCCTGTCTGAAGGGGTTGCTCCAGCCTGCCTGGTGAAGCCAGTGGCCAAAGATGCTCTCCAAGGCCACATTTCCAAGACGGTGACTGGCCAGGATCCTTCTGTCTTGTTCTTCTCAGTACACCTTCCCTGCTTTCTTTTCCTCTAGCACATCTTCTAAAGGTATTTTCTTTGTAATTTTTTCGTTTAGAACTCAGCATTTTCTTTCCAATACCTATGAGTGAATGCATTTAAAAAGCACTATGTTTATCACTTACTCTCTCAGCATATTGTCCCACATTTAACTTTTTTTTGTGAACAATTATTTGTTTATTTACTTCCATTTTATTTGAAAGGCAGACAGACATAGAGAGTGAAACAGAGAGAGTATTTTCATATCCTGGTTCACTCCCTAAATGCCTGCAACAGCCAGAATGGGGAGAGACTAAAACCAGAAGCCCAGAGCTCAATCCAGGACTCCCATGTGGGTGACAGGGACCCAGGTACTAGAACCATCATCTGCTGCCTTCCAGGGTACACATGAGAAGGAAGCTGGATTGGCAGTGGAGGAGCCAGGACTTGAATAGGACTTGGAATAGCCAGGACTCTGATGTGGAATGCAGGCCTCACAAGTGGTGATGTGACAGCTGCACCAAATACCTACCCCTGGATTTTCTTTTTGATTATAAATCCCTTTTATATATTCCACTGTAGATGGAACACTTATTTTTTATTAATTGCACCAATTATTTTAAAATTCTTTCTAAAAAGATTTATTGATTTATTTTGAAAGTCAGAGTTACAGGGAAAGAGAGACAGAGAGAGAGAGAGAGAGAGATCTTTCATCTGCTTGTTCACTCCCTAGACGGTTACAACAACCAGCACTGGGCCAGGCTGAAACCAGCAGCCAGCAGTTTCACTTGGGTCTCCCACAAGGGTGGCAGGAGCACAAGCACTTGGGACATCTTGCGTTGTTTTTCCCAAGTGCACTAGCAGGGAGCTGGATTGGAAGTGGAGCAACCAGGACATGAACTGGCACCATATGGGATGCCAGCATCGCAGACAGCAGCTTTAACCTGCTACACCACAAAGTTGGCCCCTTAAAATTCTTAAAAGTAGTGACAGCCACAGTCAACACTGAACTCAAAGACACATATAAAGATGTTGATCCACACACATGCACAAATTCCTGTAAATGCAAGAGGGTACTTCAAAAGGATCATGGAAGGATGGACTTAAAAGATGATTCTTATTTGGTACCAAAATTTGGGAAATCTGTGAGTATAAGGGTCCTTCAGAAAGTTCATTGAATATGTGCCTGGATTTCAAAACTTTTGTGCACCAAAATGAAGATCATTTAAAAAAAATTTTTTTTAAAGGATGTGCACAAGAGAGAGATTTGCTATCTGCTAATTCACTCCCCAACTGCCCACAGTGGCCTGGGCTGGGCCAGATGGGAGCCAGGAAGCCTGGAACTCAGACTGGGTCTTCCGTGTGGGTTGCTGAGACACAGGTCTCCAAGGGTGTGCCTTAGTAGGAAGCTGGAATTGAGAGCAGAGCTGGGAGTTCCAGCTTTCCATAGAAAACTCCAGTCCAAGGGACCGGTGCCATGGCGCACTAGGTTAATCCTCCACCTGTGGCACCAGCATCCCATATGGGCACCAGGTTCTAGTCCCAGTTGCTCCTCTTCCAGTCCAGCTCTCTGCTGTGGCCCGGGAGTGAAGTGGAGGATGGCCCGGGTGCTTGGGCCCTGCACCCGCATGGGAGACCAGGATAAGCACCTGGCTCCTGGCTTCGGATCGGCACAGCTCTGGCCTTAGCAGCCATTTGGAGAGTGAACCAACAGAAGGAAGACATTTCTCTCTGTCTCTCTCTCATTGTCTAACTCTACCTGTCAAATAAATAAATAAAATCTTAAGAAAAAAAACACTCCAGCCCAGTCACTCCAATAGGGGATGTGGGTATCCCAGGCGGCATCTTCACTGTTCCTCTAAGAGCCCACCCCAGGGGCCCACGCGATGACATGGAAGGTTAAGTGTCTACTTGCAATGCCAGCATCCCATATAGGCACTGGCTAGAGTTCCAGCTTCTCCACTTCCAATCCACTCCCTGCTGATGCACCTGGGAAAGCAGTGGGAGATGGGGGACACCTGGAAGAAGCTCCTGGCTCCTGGCTTTGGCTTGGCCCAGCCTGGGCTGTTGCTACTATTTGGGGAGTGAACCAGCAGATGGAAGATCTGTCTCTCTGTCTCTCTGTCTCTGCCTCTCTCTCTCTCTGTATTTCTGCCTTTCAAATAAATAAAATAAATAATTTTTAAAAAAGCTCACCCCAAACTTCTCTTTTAATTCCACTTTTCTGTGAACTTTGCAACGTGCTCTTGTATACAGATAGACCCCAAAGTGGAATACTACAGAGATGAGACGTGGGTAGGGAACAGAAGAGAGAAAGGTGCCTAGTGGGGAAAGAAAGGAAGGAAGCTAGCACACAGGGGCTGCTTAAAACGTGTCTGCTGCTTCACAGCCTGGGATGCAGAGGTTACCAGCTCTATTTGCACCCAGGAAACCAGGGCTTAGAAGAGCTTCCTAGCTTCCTGCAGCTACAGGACTGCTCAGCAGTAGAGCCGGGCTTTGAATTTAGGTCAGTGGGACCCTAAAATTTCCCCTCTTCACAACAACACATAATTGTGGTCGATTCAGTACCCACAGGAAGCCACCATAGGTGGTTGGGTATACTTACTTTCTGTTTTCCTTTGAGTTATAAAAGTTCATGCCAATGGATCAGCTTAAAAGCATAGGATGGAAGAAGACAGCCAGGGAGACAATCACAAACATATTGTATCCATTTCACACATGGAAGCGAGGTTGGTTACAACCAGTCTTGTTGAAGATACTGATTTGATCAGGGCAATCTTTCAAGATTTGATCCAGTTCTTTAGCAAGAACTATACTATTTTTGCAATCCAATGAGTGGTGACAGGAGTTCACTTCACACCATCCCAAATTTCCCAGGAGAGCTAACAAAAGCTTGCAGCTTGGTAACATGTGGGAAGGTACAATATTCTACTCACAAAGTAAAAGTAATATGCCACTGTTGCACGGTGCAGTTGTAAAGTATGTGTGCATTCTAAGTGATGTGCAGGTGGGCGGAGAAGGCCAGAACACTTTTTCCTACAGAGACTGTGTTGTGCACTTGGAAATAGCTCAAGATACAGCATCGGTGCACCCAGCCGCGTGCCATGAAGCCCCACCTGACACTGGGCCTAGCAGTGTGGGGTAGAATTGCCTTTGTTTATTGGGGCTGGAAACCAGACATTTTGATTTTAGAATTGATTTTCACAAGTGCCACTCATTTGTGATAATTTTTGTTCCTCTGGACTCGTGTGGTATTTCAGGGAAAAAAATAAAATCTACTGAAGTCTAAGTTTTTTGAAGATCTAAACTTTTCCATAAAACGTTTTGTTAAATATGCAAACCCTTATAACTAATACTTTAATGAGTGGCCTGAGATCTTTTTGCTTCTTCATTTCAACCCCCAACCCCCCAACCAACCAACCAACCAACCAATCAAATAAACAAACCCTCTTAGATGACCTATGAGCAAGCCAAACAGGACTAATCTTTCCAAACTTTTCTTTGATTTCAGTGGCTGTCTCTTTTCTCTAATTAATCAGTATGTTGACTTCCAGGCCTGCCAAGTGAAGGGAAAATTTTTAAAACGTGGTCATTATGTAGAAGTTGAACTGAGAACTAGTAGACGTAGCAATGCATGGTTAACCAGCTGTTCATCTACTGCCAGAAAAACTGTGCTGGGACACAGCCATCCTTCTCCAAGATATGTTTATCTTCAAAGTTGCAAGGAAGAAAGCAAGATCCCAGGAACGCTGCAAAGTTCTAGGTGAGCATTTTATGTTTAATTTTAAGTAAAAGGCAATGCTTTGGTGCCATAGTTTGTATCACTCCAGAGATACCTGCTACTGTCTTCAGTAGAAGGAAAAACCTGGACTCTCACGTCAGAAGCCCGGGTCCCCAGTCCCGAATCTACCACTTAACCAGCAGATCTCCAGAGAGCTGCTTATCTTTACCACATCTGGTTTCCTAACTCATAAAAACTGAGATCAATAGCTTCTGGTCTCATGGGACCAAGCAAAGTAATATTTGAAGTATGTTTTTATACTCTAAAGGCAGTACAGAATTTTTTTGGTAAATATGAAACTCACATCTGCAATGGTACGTATTCACAATCATGTAGCTTCCTTTGATTAGTTTTCTTTGCCATTGTAAGGATTTAAATTGGTTTTCACATGCCCCACCACAGAACAACAACCGCACATTTTGAAGATTTTTTTTAAATGGGAAAATATGTGGCTTGATTTCCGATCAAATAATTAGCCTCCCTGTCTCCTCTTTTAAACAAAACCTACTCATGAGATGGGGATGTGCCTGTGTAACAAAGGCCTGGTGCTGCCTGGAATACAGGGCCCTGCCCTAAAGCCACCTGGAGGGCCTCACTCTTCCACCTGCTTTCCAGGAGCAGAGACCATCTCTGCAGCTCCGGCACCAAGCACAGGGAGACTCCAGCAAGCTTTGCCTGAATGTCGCTGGTGAACGGAGTGGACCTGAACTGGATGCAGTATAACAAAGAAGGAGGGGGACCAGGCGAGGACAGGCATTGAGCAGGCCCTTCTGCCTAGATATAGCTGGCCCAGCCCTGATCACCCGTCAGCAGGCAAGGCTGGAGGTTGAAGTATGAAGGGTGTGAAGGCAGAATGGAATTCTGCTTCCTCAATGAGCCTGTGTGTAGTCTGTTATTTGTGTAACTAGATGCTGGAAAGTGGAAAGTGCAGGGGCTGGCATTAGCACAGTGAGCTAGGATTCCGCCTACAATGCCAGCATCACCTGTGGAGCGCTGGTTCAAATCCCAGCTACTTCAGCTCTGATCCAGCTCCCTGCTAATGTGCCTGGAAAGGCAGCAAGGGATGTGCCATGTAGTTAGGTCCCTGTCACCCACATGGGAGACTCAGATGGAGCTCTTGGCTCCTGGCTTCAGCCTGGCCCATCCCTGCAGCTGCAGCTATTTAGGGAGTGAACCAGCATATGGAAGATCTCTTTTGATCTGTGTCACTCTGCCTTTCAAATAAATAAATAAGTCATTTTTTCCTAAAGTATAAAGGACAGGGGCCGTCTCTGTGGTGCATCTGGTTAAAGCCCTGGCCTCAAGCGCTGGCATCCCATATGGATGCCAGTTCTAGTCTCTGCTGCTCCTCTTCCGATCCAGCTCTCTGCTATGGCCTGGGATAGCAGTGGAAGATGGCCCAAGTCTTTGGGCCCCTGCACCTGCATGGGAGACCCGGAAGAAGCTCCTGGCTTTGGATCGGTGCAGCTGCAGCCATTGCAGCCATCTGGGAAGTGAACCAGTGGATGGAAGACTCTCTCCCTCTCTCTCTCTCTCGCTGCCTCTCCTTCTCTCGCTGTGTAACTCTAACTTTCAAGTAAATAAATAAATCTTTTTTTAAAAAAAGTACAAAGGACAGAATTCAGATGGCTAGTTCCATGTGCAGGTCCAATTATGTGATATTTTAAGTGAAATCTACATTAAAAAAATCAAGAACCCCTTGCTTTCGCTAGTTGTAAAAGTTAAGCTACTTTTCATTCTTTCCAGATCCAAACCTTGCTTTGCTTCTCATTTTACCATAGCAGCCTAGAAAACAGTGTTTAAAGAGAACAAGTTATACATGAAGGAAAAAAGCAGTCTATTTGTAAATATATTAGTGTGTTGCAGCTCACTCACGTGCTTTCCTGGTCTGAATTAGGCTGGAATGAGGCCAGACGCTGAGCTGAGCTGAGCTGAGCTGAGGAGCTTCGTGCTGCTTTCGTGGGTGAAAGCCAAATAGTCCGTTTTAACTACTTGTTCCCATATCCTTAAACAATGCAACAAGCGTGGAAACATTGAAAATAGCTTCCCTTCTGTCTGATTTCACTTTAGTCAATCCAAATTTGGCATCAGTGCTTTCTGAAATATTTTCGATTGTCGAGCAGTTGGTGATTTTAATAATTTAGTACAGAGACTAAGAGAAAGGAATTAGAATTTAAAGCATAATGGAAACAAAGTTAAAGTGATGTTTGGTTAGAGAGAGAGAGAGAGAGAGAGAGAAAGAGAGAAAGAGAGAAAGAGAAAGAGAAAGAGAAAAAGAGAAAGAAAGAGAAAGAGAGGTTCCCTTGGAATGATGTTGTGTAATTGAACGGATTAAGGGACTGAAAGGAGCGCTGCCGGTGTCTCCGTGGAGGTCTCCAGAGTCAGCCCCTGGTCCTGGTGCCTCCTGTTAAACAAGTTTGTCAATTTTCCATCAGATTGATTTTGCTCACAGCTGTGAAGGCCTTGTCTCATTTCGCCTTATTTCCACAGGGGTTCTTAGCATTGCAAACATCCACTTCCTTTTGTTTCAAATTGTGAAGAGAGATTCTGATGGCCAAGACATCATCAGAGACGCCTCTGGAGTGGGACAGCCTTGTTCTGTATGGAGGCCACGGCGGCCGGCTCGGCTTTGCTTCCATTATTTGTCTCTATCAGAATCAAGTGCCCTGGAAGGGTCGTCCTGAATACCGGGTTTATCCAGCATTGCCTTTTGCATCCAATTTTCCCAAATATTCTCTTCCAGCAGAGGTTTCTGAAAAAGATCAGACAGGCTCCTGGGAAAGACAGACAATTCCTGGTTTTCAGGCCTTGGTCCCCTGGGTTCTATGGCTTCCTCCAGGATTCAAACACTGGGTAAAGAAGCCAGCTCCTGGCTTATACAGGGCTCACTTGCTTCGTGTTTAATATTGGATCCCTCAGGGTTTTTTTTTTTTTTTTTTTTTAATTGTGTTCTGTTAGTTCCAAAAAAGAAAATTCACTTTTACTCCAAAAGGGAAAAAAAAGTTCCTTAAAATGACTTTTTAGTCTTATGACTTCCTTTTGAGTTTTTTGGCAAGCTTATAAGAAAAACACCACATTTACATAAGCAGAATCAATTATATCTTCCAGTGCTGTCCTTACACGTGCGTTGGCTATTTCTTATTTAAATAGGAGGCCACAGAAATATACAAGTCGTGCATTTCTGTTTTCCTCAAAGTGTAAAACATGTGTCTTCACAAACATGATCTCTGTTGATCCTCTCCGCAGTGCTGTGGATCAGAAGGAGAAGGGAGACCCCCTACCCCCCGCACACACACACAGGGCCCTGGCGGGTCCTGCCCTGTGACTCAGCCAAAGCAGAGTTGATCCAAAACACAGCTCTCTGAGCTCCTGGGTCTATGCCCCTTCCACTGTGTCCTGCTGCTTGAAAGAGCTCACCAGACTATGAACCTTTCACATGGACTCCCTAGCATCCCTGCCCTTCAAAACAATGGAAATAGCGTCTTCGCTCTCAAGACTTTACCATCACTTAATCATGTAGACAATTATATTTTTTTATTTTTATTTTATTTTATTTTTTGACAGGCAGAGTGGACAGTGAGAGAGAGACAGAGAGAAAGGTCTTCCTTTTTGCCGTTGGTTCACTCTCCAATGGCCGCTGCGGCTGGTGCGCTGTGGCCGGCGCATGGCGCTGATCCGAAGCCAGGAGCCAGGTGCTTCTCCTGTCTCCCAAGCGGGTGCAGGGCCCAAGGACTTGGGCCATCCTCCACTGCACTCCCAGGCCATAGCAGAGAGCTGGCCTGGAAGAGGAGCAACAGGGACAGAATCTGGCGCTTCGACTGGGACTAGAACCTGGGGTGCTGGCACCGCAGGCGGAAGATTAGCCTAGCGAGCCGCGGCGCCGGCCTGTCTCCCAGTTTTTATGGGTCAGAAATCCAGGCATGATTCTCTGACTCAGGGTCATTCACCAGGGTGCCATTAACACATCAGCCAGGGCTGGGCTACCCTCAAGACTGAGCTGGGAGAGGATTCTCCCCTGGGTTGACTCACAAGAGCCACTTCCAAGTTCAAACACATGGCCTGTGGCAGGTCCCGGGTCCTCACTGGCCGCTGAGCAAGACATCAGTTCTTTGCCACATGGGCCTCTCCATGGAGCTACTCACAACAGGACGGCTAACTTCCCCCAGAGTAAGGTTCTGAGACTCAGAGAGCCGTGGAGGACGCTGGAGCGATAGGAATGTTGAGAAGGCAAGCAAGGCAGGGGCCAGCGTCTGTGGGACTCTAACCTCAGAGTTAATATCCCGTAACGTCTGTCTCATTCTATTTGCTAGATGCCAGTCACACAGTCTGGCCTTCTCAGGGACAGGGGATCGCTCAAGAGCAAGAAGACCAGGAGGCAAGACCATCAGCAGCCATCATGGGGGCTGCCTGCATACTGGCTGGCCAAAATGTTTTTGGAGCTGCCAATGGGGCCTCGAGATGCTGATGGGAGTTCAATAGGAAACAGTAGGAGAAGGTAAGTTGGGTGCAATATAATTCTGTGTGAAGCCGTTTTGAGAGCATGCTCCATGACAGCTGTGCATGAGAATGGGGCATGGCTAGGTGCATGCTCACTCACTTAGTGAGCACCCACCTCCCTCTGTGCCTGAGACACAGGGCCAGGCCTTCAGGGAACACTCTGCTGTGTTGCTCTCTTGTCCCTTAATGGATTTCACCTCCTACAGCCTTGTAGTCATTAAAGCCTGTATAACAGGGTTAAAAGTTGAGGTCACGAGCTCTTACAGGCTTCTGTAGTGGTGCCTAGCATGGCCAGATAAAGGCCAGGGGCGGGGAGGGGTGATTGTGACATGACAGGCAGCTCCATGTAACCTCCCACGTGAAGAACCAGGCTCAGGAAACGCATGGCTCGGAATCAGTGCTTGCAATCCTATACCATACGTGAAGAGCTTGATAGGCCACCTGTGGACTAGGAGCCCAAACCCACAGCTGCCTTCATTCAACTGAACTCAGAATAGATTGCTTTTCTGGAACCATAGTTTGGAGTATGGCAGGGTTCATGGCCTGCAAACCCAAATTATAAATAGGGGTACTTTATGCTTGTTTCCACTCAAGGTAGATTTCAACTTTTTCGTTTTAAAGAAGTGATTTTGGGGGACAAGCGATGTGGTGTAGCCCCTTAAGCTTCCTGCAACACCAGCATCCCGTAAGAGTGCCAGTTCAAGTCCTGGCTGTTCCACTTCAGATCCAGCTCACTACTAATATGCCTGGGAAAGCATCGGATGATGGCTCAAGTACTTGGGCCACCCACGTGGAAGACTCGGGTAGGGTTCTGGGCTCCCAGCTTTGGCCTGGCCCAGCCCCAGTCATTGCTGCCATTTGGGGAGTGAAACAGTGGATGGAAGATCTCTTTCTCTGTCTCTCCATATGTCTCTGTAACTCTGCCTTTCACATAAACAAATAAATCTTAACAGTAAAAAAAAGAAGTGATCCCTGAAAGCTATTTTCTAGGTAGTTTAAGCAGATTAATCTGCTTATGACAGACCCCATTACAATAATAGTGGCCTATATGACAGAGATTAATAATACCCAAATGACGATTCCCTTCTTACAAACAATATTCAATATTCAAAGTAATTAGGATAGTGCCTCCAAGTTTGTTGAAATGGAATTTTACTTGTAACCAGATAATTACGATGAGTCAGGGTTTTACTGAAATCTCCAGGTTATTGCTTTGCTTAGCCTCTTGGGGTCCATGTGAACACCCAAATCCCTGTGCAAGCCAAGGGAGGGTCCCAGGAGCCACAGAGACTCTGTAAGTGCCTCACACTCTGGTACAGAACTCAGTTCATTATTCAAGAAGCAAAGAAAGTACAGCAGTCCTCAGATAATTAAATGCCCAGTCTGTCAACACTCAATGTGATACATTAACACTTGAGAAACTATAGTGAATTACAACTTCCCAGAGAGATGTATGACTAAGGCTGCTGCAGCCAAGCTTTTTAAAAAAATATCACCAGAGCCAGGGAAATAATATCACTGTTCTACCCACATATAGCTCAAGTCCTTCCATGCTGCTAATTTAATTTATATACTGTTAAGTTCTTTCCTATTTCTCTACTCAAGACAGCCGAGTTGTAGGGCAGGTCATGGGAAGTGGGAAGCCCAACTACGGCGTGTCATCCACCCTACTCATTCTCTGACTTCACAGAACCTTCCAGATGTCTGGCCTTGCTTCTTTCTCTGATTCCATTCTCTTCTCTCTTCATGGCCCTCCTTATCCAGCTTGTCTTGCAAGTATCAGCAGTTGAGGTTATTGTTAGCACTAATACTCTGAACTGCTCATGTCTCCCAAAAATCCAGCAAGAAGTAGAAAGTGGTGCCCCACGCCTCTTTCCATTCTTACAACAGTAGTATATTTGGAACACCTGGACTGAGAACTCATGCTGAGCTGACACACGAGTATCATAATTGCACCTTCTATTTGCAAAGCATTTTGTACTTTTCCAAGTCTCCAAGTCTTTACCAGTTTTGTTTTCATTGACACCCAAGGAAAGAAGGATGGAGTTTGTATTTTAAACAAAGAAATGGACACAGAAAGTTGAGTCAGTTACCAAAATGCACTCACAGTTGGTGACAGGACTGGGATGATACATCACACTTTTCAAGGAAACTGCAGAAAATGAATTCCCAATCTCTCTTCCTTGTTTTCATCAGTCAGTGCAGCAAGCCTCTTAGTGCAAGGATTCTCAACCAGCTGGGACGTTCGTGTTGTCTGTAGCTGCTCCATCACTCCTTGTGAGGTGGTTTTTTGCTTTGTTCCTGACTCAGCCTGACACCATCAGCCCTTCTACCCTGCTGCCTGGATTTGCCATGTCTCAGCAAACCAAGGCTACATGGTTTTCTCGGAGTGCCCCCCTTAGCTCTTTCCCTCCATGGGCACTTGGGTCTTCCCCGGTGATTTCGCATTCCCTGCAGCCTTTCAGGCCTGGCTGTGGACTGTCTCCCATCCAGGGTGCTTCAAGGCCAGCAGGAAAGGCCAGTGTCCTCTGCTTCCCGCCGGGAGTCCTTGACTAAGCACAGCCCCGCCCTCTTTCTCAACAAGTCAGCTCCAGTGAGAACCAAACCTGCAGCTCTGTTCCCTGCCCCACTCCCTGCTGCTCCCGTCTGCTGACGTAGGTGTTCTTCCACTTTGCTTTTCTTCAGGTGTTTCATTATCCAACACAGAGTCTTTCAGGTATGTTCAATTCTCTGCAGCCTCTGTTTTTTCCTTCATGTTCTCTCCTGGCCATCGCAGCCTGTAGACGCTGTTGGTGGCTCAGCTGACACAACAGTCACCAGTACCACTGTTATCCTCACCACCACTGCTTCCACTACCTCTGTTACCATTACAGCTCCCACGACCTGTGCTTTATTGTTGCTGTTTTGTCTTTTTATTTTAAAATATTTCAAGTCATAAAGTATGAAGAAGAGTCCAATAAGAATACCTAGCTTTAACAATTTTTAACATTTAGCCTTATTTGCTTCATATATAAATATATATTATATTTTCTGGTTTTTGAAAGCAGAGGTGCATGTATTAATATCACATAATGAAAGGGGTACAATGTCATAATATGTAAGGGGTAAAATTCAGTATGCATTTATAAATAGCTATATACCAAGTATCTGTATACCAAATAATATGGCACGGGCACACACACGTACACACACACACATACACATCTCTACCTCAGTCTACCGTCTGATTGCATCTTCTGGTCAGCCCTGTGCTAAGTGCTTTGGTGCTTTGTATGAATTACATTTTCCACTCTTCACAACATACTGTAAGGAAGTTCTATTATTACCTCCATATTACAACTGTAGTTTAGGATATATGAAGACTTACTGTCTGAAGAATTCAGTATGTACATATATTAATTTTTTAATATCTATTTTATTTTCATCGACTTGAAAGTCAAACTGACTGAGAGAGATTTTCTTTTTCCTTTTCCTTTTTTTTTAATTTGAAAGGCAGATAGAGAGATGGAGAGGCAGAGAGAGAGAGATCTCCGCTGGGGCAGGCCAAAATCCGGAGCCAGGAGTTTCTTCCAGATCACCAGGGTGGGTGCAAGGACCCAAGTAGTTGGGCCATCTTCTGCTGCAAGGGGGCAAGATCAGAAGCGGAGCAGCTGGGACTTGAACTGGCGCCCATAAGGAATGCTGCTACTGCATGCTGTGGTTTTAACCCACTTACCATAGCCAGCCCTGAAAGGGAGGGAGGGAGGGAGGGAGAGAGAGAGAGTGTGTTAGACCCTCTGAGTGAGGATGCTAACACATCGAGAGGCACACCCCAAAGACTCAGAGTCCAGACCAGCTGATGCAAAAGCAAGAGGATTTATTCGGCGTCTGCGCAGACGGGCCTCCTGAACTCGGGAGTCCAGAGAGCGCCCCCAGCACAGAGCCAGACGGTTTATATACCCACAGCGACCAATCAAAAGCACTATAGTGTCCATGCACACAGCAGTCCAATCCGTGAGCTGATCATGTGAAAGGCATGCGTCTTCTATCCAATCAGCTACGGGATCACATGGGAGGCATGCACCTCGTCGCCATTTTGTTGTTTACTTCTTCAGCAGTTCCTTTCCCTGTCAGCGTCATCTTGTTCACCCTGAGGGGGACGACGTCTCGCTCCCTTCGTTCCCCTGGAGGAGAGCAGCGTCCCGCTTCCCACACTGTTATCTGAGTATTAGAAGGTATACAAACTGGGTTAGGTCTTAGCACAGCCAGGCGCAAGTGTCTCAGCTAGCTAAGCATAGGGTCCCTTATTTTTATAGCTGCACCTAATGTTAGCTCTGGGGGAAAAAGTTTAGGGCTATAATTTTTAAACTTTAATTTTATTTGGGGCAAAGGTGACTTCTTGTTTTTAATAGTGTTAGCTTAAGTCACTCCATCTTGGTTTGATTTGTAAGGTTCTTCAAGAGAGAAAGAGAAAGATTTCCAATCCATGGGTTCACTCTCCAAATGCCTACATGAGCCAGGAACTGGAAATCCATCCAGGTGTCCCATGTGGGCGAAGGAGCTCAAATACTTGAACAGTTCTTTGCAGCCTCCCATGCACATTAGCAGGAAGCTTGATCAGAAGCAGAGACGACAGAACTGCAGCTGGGATGAAGGTGAATTAAGCTGGAGCTTCACCTGCTGCTCCAAAGCACACACCTCAGATATGTAGATTTTCAAAACTCCTTTCATAGGCCTGATTTGCTTTCCCAATTAAATGCAAGGTCCTTGTGGGCAGGCACTGTGACTTACTCATCTTCGCATCTCCTGATCCTAGAACCCCGGCCCCCATGTCATAGCTCAGTTAGTCGTCATCAATGACAGAGACCTCAGCAATATTCAATTAAAATTTTAGTTATCAACTGCCTACCAGGAGTATACCAAACACTAGGGATATGATGCTAAGCAAAGCAAATAATTATTCTTTCAAAATTAATAGTAACATGATAAAGACATATTATTAGACATGCAGTTACAGTTAGGCACACATATTTTGGGGACCAGGACAAGAGTACAAACAGAGGCCCACATACCATATGCCTAAATGTTTAAAGCTACTAAACTGTCAAACAAAATATGCTGTATTTCCTCCCTTGACAATTATATTTCATAGATATGAAAAGAAAAATATGAGTAAAAGTATGGCCTTTCTATGGCTTAAAGTTGGCAAGATGTCAAAAATGACTAAATTAATCTTTGTTGCGCATGTCTAGATGTTCTGATGAAAAATGGAGATGTTTGAATAGATTTCATAAAATTTATTTTTTTCTTTATTTCAACAAAATCAGCAGTTAAGATTGAAGACCTTATATGCAACATTTTCCACATACTTTATGCTCTGTTGAGATGAATACCTAAAGAGCTCAACTATTAAGATACAATTATATTCAAATATAAATGAAATTTAAAATTGTTTTCTTATCAATTAAAGCTTTAGAATTTTTAAAAAATTTTAAGTGCCTTCTATTTTCAAAACAATTTCTTTTAGGAGTAGATGTTGTGTTGCTGCAGTTTAAGCCACAACTTGGGATGCCCACATCCTACATGGAAGAGCACGGTTTGAGTCCCACCTCTGTTTCTGATCCTATTAACGCCGAACAAGGAAAAAACAGAAGATAGCTCACTTTGGGCCAGCGCTGTGGCACAGTGGGTTAACACCCTGGCCTGAGGTGCCAGCATCCCATATGGGCGCGGGTTTGAGTCCCAGCTGCTCCACTTCCTATCCGGCTCTCTGCTATGGCCTGGGAGGGCAGTCGAGGATGGCCCAAGTGCTTGGGCCCCTGCACCCCGTGGGAGACTCGGAAGAAGTTCCTGGCTCCTGACTTTGGATCAGCTCAGCTCTGGCCGTTGCAGCCATCTGGGGAGTGAACCAGCGGATGGAAGACCTCTCTTTCTGTCTCTACCTCTCTCTGTAACTCTTTCAAATAAATAAAATAAATCTTTTAACAAAATAAAAAAAGAAGAAGATAGCTCATTTGAACCCTTGCAACCCATGTGGAAGACCCAGATGGAGTTCTGGGCTCCTCACTCAGCCACAGCTGTTGGAGGCATTTGGGGAAGGAACCAGAGGATGAGTTCTCATTCTTCTCTCTGTGTGTGTGTGTGTGTGTGTGTGTCTGTCTGTCTGTCTCTGTCTTTATCTCTGTCATTCTGTTTTCTTTCAAATAAATAAAACTAGAAAAAATCAAACAGCACAAAAAGGATCAAATATATGAATAGTTATCTTTTAAGAAGATTTATTTATTTGTTTGAAAGGCAGAGCGACAGAGAAAAAGAGGCAGAGACAGAGATCTGCCATCCCCTGGTTCACTCCCCAAATGGCTGCAACAGCTGGATCTAGGCCAGGCCAAAGTCAGGAGCCTGGAATTCCATCCTGCTCTCCTACATGGGTGGCGGTACCCAAGCTCTTGGGTACCTTCCCAGGCACTTTAGCAGTGAGCTGGATCAGAAATGAAGTAGCCAGGACTTGAACTAGCACTCTGCTATACAGTGTCAGCTTCCCAAGTAATGGCTTAATCCGCTGTGCCACAGTGTCAGCCCATGTAATAAAACATTGATTTTCATCACAAGAAGCACACAGACTATATACAATACACACAAACAAAAGCTTTAAAAAAAAGTACTTAATGCATCTTTTACTGCAAATTCACACCACAAAAGATACTACCTTTTAAATACATAATACAAACAGAAGAAAAGCATAGAATAAAAAGAATTGCTGATGGCATAGAGCGGCTCCTGATTGGGGGAGGGGGACTGGGGGATTGACTGATACCTGATACCTGCACCTAGCTTCGGAAGAGCTCAGAACACTCACAGAGGAAACCATGGTGGCGGAGGTGTATCAAAATCTGTTACACAGGTGGGTGCGGGAGCAGGTGAGACGTGGGCTGTGGTGATCTCCTTGGACAGGAAGTGAAGTGATGCTTGTGCGGCTTATGGGAGAGGAGGTGCTTTTCACGGGGTTTCAGTTTTGCAAGAGGAAAATGCTCTTGAGGTTCGTAGCAGAGAGAGGCTCCTTGAGTCCATGCTACCGTGCACTTCACAATGATGGACACGGTCAATGGTGCGCTGTTATTTTAGCACAATAAGGAAGTCATTTTTTTTTAAATATTCAACTGAGGTCTTAAAACTAAAAGGCACAATGTAAATGATGACGAATAAATGTCAAATTCGCAAGGAGAATTATTTAAATACAGGCTACATATTTTCCAAACATCATTTTTATCCTATCTTTTTGTGTTTCCTTTAAAAAAAATGATTTGCCCCTCAAGTACTCAATTTCCGTCGCGCTGTCTGTAGGCGACAATTGCATGCCTCCCGCCTGTTCCTGGAAGACCTGTGTGTGTAACCAGTCTCCAGCTCTGAGTGGCCATGGTGAGTGCCATGGTGAAGAGCTCTGGAATCCCCACTCGGAGAAAGAGATGGTAGCCGGGGCCCCGCTGGGAAATGGTGCTTTGTCATGCAAGACTCCACTTTGCTCCCGCTTGGGAAGGGAAGCCTTTGACAAGTTAATTAATTGGCCTTTCTCTTCCCGGAGTGCTTCCCCCAGGAAAACCTCCCTGTGCTCAGAGGCGGAGTCCACACCCTCTGCCCCCCACCGTGGCGCAAGACGCCCCAGAGGTCTTCCTGGCCTTCTAGTGTAGTCACGGTTTGTTTCCAGGACTAGGGCCAGAGATGTGACAAGTGCTTCCCTGGGACTTGCAGGTGCTCTTCAGGAGAGTGGAGGTTTAGCATCACAGCCAATCGTGTGCGGGCTTTAAGCCAAGCCTGGGTTGAGGCTGATACGGGACTAGTCTGGGAGATGAGATGAAGCCCAAGAACTGGAAGCCACACCTCCTAGTCCCTACGTAATCTCACCTGTATCCTCCCACCTGTCAATCAGACTATGTAACCACGCCCCTTTGCGAAGTGACTAAGGGGCTGGAGAGCGCTGAGCCCGCCGCCGGTTTGCCACCGCCCTTTCGCTGGCCGCCTCTGGCTTGCTCCCTGGAAATGGTTGGTATGGATCTCCCGGCGTACCTTTCTTGGCCTACGCTCCCTTAATAAAGCCCTCATGTTCCGTGTGTTCTCTCACTCTTAAATAAATCTTCAACCTACCATGCTGCATGCTCTGTGTGCACCAGTGCTTAGAATTCCTCTCTAGGTAGATGGCAAGAACGCGAAATATTAAATTTTGGCTCAAGAGGGCCCGCAGAGTCGCTGGGAAAATAGAAGGAAGCCTCTGCTGGCTTCCCATCGCCATTGCTCCTGCCCTCCCCTCTCTCCTGGGGGGGCCCGTGTGGTCTGCTGACCCCTCGCTGCCAGCCTCCCCCGCCTGTTTCCTTCCTCTCTCAACCTCTCCCCCTCACTCCTTCTCCACAGCAGAATTTCCGCTACTTTTGCTGCCAAATTTGTATTTCAGTGATGACTCGCTCCCCACGAAGTGGTCTGATCAATGACACCCCTTTTATTCCCAGCACACAATTTAAGCTGGGCCCTTCCCAGCCCACGTTCTTGAGTTTGGTTGGTGCCAGCTGGATCCAACACCTTTTTCCCAAAATCAACTTAAATACTCGGAATTTAGGTCCCTGTAGCCTGCAAATGGGGACATATTTAAGGACAGATGGGTATGCCTTAACATCTCCACAACATTTGTTTTAAAAAAAAATCACAATTGTGAATTCATTTTCCCCCCAATTCAGATATTTTTTCATTCAGTTAACTAATTCTGTTCCCATTGACCACGTTCCCACTACTTTTGGGGTGATTCTAGTCTAATTTCCAAGGCTCTGTGTCATGTTTGTTTTTGCCACACCCCCTGGAATCTCACTGGAAACCCAGACGCTCCCTAGGTCTCTGATTAGCCCCTGTTTGCTGATTCACAAACTTGATAAATGACACTTTGGACCATCACATGTCCCACAGTCCTCCAAGTCACATCTTGCAAGCAACCTACTTTATACGCCAGTGACCTTACATGACAGGAATAGCAACACCAGTGACCGCGGAAAACACCACTTAAGGGTGGCCAGAAAACGAAAATCCTTATGAAAGGTAATGGAAGTTAATTTCCATAGACACTTCTCAAAATTAAATAGTTGAGACACCTTACATTTTTCTCATAATTCTAAAAATAATTAGATCACAATGTGGATTAATTTCTTGTCACATTTAATTTTTTAGACAAAAGCTGTTGTTCAGTTATGAACACCAAAAAAAAAGTCCCCAAATGAAACCATTTAAAGAATGTTACTTTCCAGTCTGCCCTTGGTTCTTGTTCTAAGAAGGTGAAGACTAGTCTTCCTAGAATTAGGACTACAGACCAAAATAGGACTGATAGCCTGGTTCTTCATTTTCTAAATGTAATAGTGATAGTAACACTATCATTAAGCAATCAAACTGTTGATTAAGACAGAAATCCTGGGGCGAGTGTTCGGCACAGGGTTAGATTCCTGCTTGGGACACCTGCTGCCACATCAGAGTGCTCGGGTTGAGCCCAGCTCCACTTCCAATCCAGCTTCCTGCTCACGCGCACTCTGGACAGCAGGTGAAGATTCAAGCCCTTGGGTCCCTGCTGCCCACGTGGGAGATTCCAGTTTCTTGGCTTTGGCCTGCTCCAACCCTGACTGTTGCAGGCATTTAGGGAATGAACCAGCAAATGGAAAATCTCTCTGTGTCTGTCTACCTTTCAAATAAGATGAAAATAAATAAATAATTTAAGGAAATTCAAAAAAAGAAAGAAAGAAAATCACATTAATTCCTCACAATATTTCAGGCAATTAATTTGATTGTCCAAAAAAAATATCTTATTCTGCAGAGCCAAAAGTGAGGGAAAAAATGATGCACTGAGTATCCTGGCAACCATAATGGGTTATTAACCTGGGATACTCTGGTTGTCAAGATCTTTGGCTCCATATTATGAAACATCTTGGTCGGGGAAGGAGAGGTATCAGCGTTGTGGTGTAGCGGGTTAAGCCAACACTTGTGACGCTGTCATCCCACATGAACACTGGTTCTAGCCCCTGCAGCTCTGCTTCTTATACTGCTCCCTGCTAATGTGCCTGGGAAAGCAGTGGAAGATGGGCCCAGGTACCTGAACCCTTGTACCCATATGGGGGACCTGGATGGAGTTGTGGCCTCCTGCCTTTGGTTTGGATCAGCCCTGGCTGACACAGCCATTTAGGGAGGAAACCAGTGGATGGAAGACCCATACCACCCCCCTGTTTCTGAAAATAAATCTTTATTTATTTATTTTAATTTTTTGACAGGCAGAGTGGACAGTGAGAGAGAGAGAGAGACAGAGAGAAAGGTCTTCCTTTACCGTTGGTTCACCCTCCAATGGCTGCCGCGGCCCGCGTGCTGCGGCCGGCGCACCGTGCTGATCCAAAGGCAGGAGCCAGGTGCTTCTCCTGGTCTCCCATGGGGTGCAGGGTCCAAGCACTTGGGCCATCCTCCACTGCACTCCCTGGCCACAGCAGAGAGCTGGCCTGGAAGAGGGGCAACGGGGACAGAATCCGGCGCCCTGACCGGGACTAGAACCCGGTGTGTCAGTGCTGCATGGCAGAGGATTAGCCTAGTGAGCTGCGGCGCCAGCCAATAAATCCTTATTTTAAAAAAGAAGGAAGCAAGCAAGGAAGGAAAGTCTCAGTTCTGATCCCAGCTCCACCAGGCACCCACTGGGTGCCATGGAACAAGTGCTTTCGCCACTCCTAGTCTGTATTTATCTGCAAAAGTGAAGTACTGTGTACACCTGCTCTCAGAGTGCTGTGACAATGACGTGAGAATAACAGTGCTGAGCAGGGGCAGGGTCCAGTTCAATTTAGAAACTACACCACGGAGGTCGTGCAGTCAGCATCAAATGGAGACTTACAGGTGCACCGTGGCTCTGGATGGAGAGAGACGCCGACGTGCAGGGAACCATGTAACTCCCCAGGCTCTGTGAGAGTGTGGAGCTCTTGCCATTGAAGCATGTGGTAGCAGTCCTGGTTAATATCACCACCTAAATTTCCTGGGAACTTTGCTACCCTTAAACTCTCAGCCACCTGGTCTCTCACCTGTTGTGGATAATCCCCCAAGAATGGGACCCAGGTCAGGGTGACAGCAAGGAAACTTTGGGGTGCTGGAGGGACCCATCGTTTGCAGATGTCCATAGAAACACTGGACAGCTGGAACTCAGCCGGAGAGATGGCCCCACAGGGAGCAGCATCTGAGAAAGGTGACCAGTCCCCCCCTGCAGCTGAAACTCTCTCTAAACAGCTGAGGTGGAGGTGACCTAGCAGTGAAGCCAGAAACCTGAATTCTTCAAATGTAAATGGGAGAACGGGCTCTCCCCACAGCCCTGCAACCAATGCACCACTTCCTCTCCCTCCCCGCTCTGCGTGTTCCTCTTCTGCCAGCCACATCCACCATGCGGCTGTCCCCCGCCCATGCCAGTGGGTAACACACGCTCTCAGAATGAGACCACCAGAGTTCAAGTTCCACTCCTTAGCATTTGGCAAGTCACTCAGCCTTTTGGTCCCACCTGTAAGAAGGGATCCATAGGCAGTACTTACTTTACAAGTGATTGTTGAAAATTTCATTGTGTACCCAAACTTCAAGCAAGAATTAACTCCCATTTCCTGGGCAGGATGCTGGAAGTAAGGGATTCAACAGCCAGAATTGCAGCAGCAGCAGCTTCCGCTCAGTCCTCCACCCACTCCCCTCCTGGCCCAGTCAAACCCCCAGGACCAGTACTACCCTTCCCCAGCCTCAAGAGTGGAGCCCTGATCTTTACCCAGAGGAAGCCACAATCGTCACTGGTGACCTGTGACCTCCCACCCCACAGCCTTGCCTCTGTGCAAGTGAAGTGAGCAAGGTCAGATCCTCCGGGGTGTGTTAACAGAGCAGGAGTGCTGGTCCAGGAAGCCAGGCCAGAACTGCTGTAGAGTTTGTGCATCTCCTGGGAAACATGTGCACATTAAAAAAAAAAAGATGTATTGATTTCTTTATTTGAATGACAGAGTTAGAGAGAGAGAGAGAGAGAGAGAGAGATCTTCCATCTGCTGGTTCACTCCCCAAATGGCCACAACAGGCAGAGCTGGGTCAAGCTGAAGCGAGGAGCCAGGAACTCCACTGGATCTCCCCTGTGGGTAGCAGGAACCTGAGTTCTGGGCCCATGGTCTGCTGCCCCTGGGAGCATTCGCAGGGAGCTAGAGGGGAAGCAGTGCACCCACTGCTTATGATGCTGTCATTCCCTATGTGGGCACTTTAAAAAATGCTCTTGAAGGGGCTGTGGTCCAACGACGCCTCTTTGACAGGAGGTTTTTAAACTGTGATAGATTTAAACATTGAGATCAGCCTGGGCAAGGTGTACCAGAAAACAGATGGATTCTTCAAGTGCCATCAATGTCCACACTTTCAATCGTAATCTCACAGCTTCACTGGAACTGAATTCAACCTCGCACGCCATGCCGTAGTGGACTTCCTACTTCCGTAGGTGCTTCCTACACCTGCTGGGCCTCCTGCTGCCCCTGGGACCTCCCTGGACACTTCATGTTCATCATTCCCAAAAGCGACCACTGTACCTTCTATAGCATCGCTTGGCCCTAGACCTGTCTGGCTGATGGGAAGCAGGGAATAACTCTGCACTTCCTGTGCCCAGTACACAGTGGACACTCGGTAAGTTTCTGTCAGATGGACTTGGCTGTCTTTGATTATCACTCTGGCTCTGTTACCTGTGAGTAAGAAGCTCTTCTCACAGCAGCCAACAAAATGCAGGAAAACAAAACAAAACCAAACCACGAAAGCACCACTTCTACTGCATATCAGCTTCCAACCCTTTAATTCTTTCACAGATTTTCCTTATCCTAAATCCTACCCTTTTTTGAACTCTTACTAGTACTTTGTGCAAATTAATAATAATGCATTTTATCCTACATTTCTTTGCCTAAGAATCATTCCTGCATATGTACGTATATAGATAGAGCATGGCAGAGCATGGGTATTTATAATATTTGACTCCCTCCAGACGGTTTCTGGGATTTTCACTGGGTCAGCCATCTGGCCGCTGTCCGACAGGCTGTCTGGTGTCTCCCTGCCATGTCTCCCAGCTTTCCACCCCCTTGTTGAGTTGGGTGACAGCTTGCTTCAGTGGTCAAACCCAGGCCCAGCTTCCTCCTCTCTGGATGTCAATCTTCACGTGGTTCTAATGGACATCGTTGAGGTGGTGGCTGTGTCAGAGGTAGGGAGAGGAGCAGGGAGGCAAGGGGCAGGGGGAGCTCCCAGCTGCATGACTGTCAGGGGCTTCTGGTGGGGGAATCTGACAGAGTCAGGAGGTGAGAGGAGGACCAGCTGCTTAGGAGCTATTTATAAGGCTGTCATATGGAGAAGTGTGTCTGGCCGGCAGAAGCGAAGGGGGGTGGCGGACTGAACTGGCTCCTTATTTAGCTTGATGACACACACGCAGCCCAACTGTGAGAACCCACTCTGTGTGGAGACACCTGGTCAAATCTGCCTCCGCCAGACGGTGGGGGAGAATACTGACATTTCTCAATGGATCTGAAAAATGGCAGTGCAATTGGGCTTTCCGCAGGAACAATACACTGTTTCCCACTTCCTTTCCTTCCTTGCTCAATCTCTTGGGCCTCCCATCAGATGGACTGGTGTGACCCCAGGTCCCTGTGCCCAACCTGCTCCAGGAAAGAGCAGAGGAGACGTGAGCATCTTCCGTTGGCTGGGGAGGAGAAGTCGAGGGCTGCAGATGCTCGCAGAACCAACTCAGCAGCAGGAATCCAAGTGTCCATTGGTCTCCGGGAGTGCAGAGAGGTTAATAGGTGGTGCACGTGGAGTCTGTGTGGGAACCGATGGTATTTAATGTGTTTATTTTTGATTCAGAGGAGCGAGTGAGTTAGCGAAGGCTGTGGAGGGCACTAAGTTATTTCACTTAGTAAACACCGCAGAGAGTTCCAGAGAATTCAAGATGGTTTTTCCATGGAGTTAAAGAAATTAGAAATGAAAATGTCTTGTTCGATGAAGTAGTCCGTCCCGATGGACCAGCGTGGAATTGTTGCCGACAACAGAAGTATTTCCTAGAGTTTAATTTAACTTCAGTTTGTAAATGCCTGGAACGTGGTCACCTTCCCCTGGGAACGTGGAAGTTCTGTCTCTTCCCTGATGCCTGGCTCAAGTTTGGCTTTCTGAATGTCTCCTATTATGCCTCGCGGTTGTACCGTGGGGATGTGTGCTCTCCTCTGCGGCTTCTCAGCATTTTTCCTCTAAATCACAAAAAAGCAGGCTGTTAGTATTCCTCTTGGCCAATTCTGCTGCAAACTACTCTTTTTAACTTTTTTACAAAAGAGATGTATTTATCTATTTGAAAGTCAGAGTTACAGAGAGAGCGAGAGAAGGAGAGACAAACAGACACACACATCCAGACATCCAGAGAGAGAGAGAGAGAGAGAGAGATCTTCTATCTACTGGTTCACTCCCCAGATGGCCACAACAGCAGGACAGGGCTGTGGCTGAACCCTGAAGCCAGTTGCTTCGTTCTGGTCTCACACACAGGTAGCAGGGGCTCAAGTACTTGCACCATTGTCTGCTGTCTTTCCCAGGGCATTAGCAGGGAGCTGGACTGGAAGTGGAGCAGTAGGGACTTGAACTGGCATCTGTATGAGATGCTGGCATTGCAGGCAGTGGCTTAACCTCCTACACCACAGTACCAGCCCTTTTTCATCTTTTCTTAAATGGTTTTGTCATTTTTCATCCTCCTTGTTCCCCAAACCCTGGTAACTGCCCTACTTCTTGAAAGTATTTTTGCTCTGGACCTGGAAGACTGTCTTGATAGCCCAGGCAGTGTTGTACACACTCGTGTTTATACAAATGCTTACTTGTATGTCTCTCCAAAACAGTACCCTCCCTCAGAATCAGCCCTTAAGGCATTTGGATCTGGCTAAAAAGCCCATGAGAGTTTCTCAGGCATGGAAAGCCAAGACACTGTGGGGGAAAAATGAACTAAATGAAAGATCTCTGTGAGTGAGATCCCAGTGGAAAGAACAGGCCATCAAAGAAGGAGGTACCCTTTTCTGAAGGGAGGAGAAAACTTCCACTTTGATATGGCCTTGTCTAAATAAGGTTAGAGTCTGTGAACTCAAGAGGCTTCCATAGCCTTGGCAGCTCATGACAAGAGCCTCAGGTGATCACTGATGTCATAAACAAGAGTGTCAATTGTTAAATCAATAACAGGAGTCACTGTGCACTTACTCCCCATGTAGGATCTCTGTCCTTAATGTGTTGTACTATAAGAAAATTAATGGTATAACTAGTACTCAAACAGTACTTTATACTTTGTGTGTCTGTGTGGGTGCAGTCTGTTAAAATCTTTACTTAGTATATACTAAGTTGATCTTCCATATATAAAGATAATTAAAAATGAATCTTAATGAAGAATGGGATGGGAGAGGGAATAGGAGATGGAATGGTTGCGGGTAGGAGGGTGGTTATAGGGGGAAAACTGATATAATCCAAAAGCTGTACTTTCGAAATTTATTTTTACTAAATAAAAGTTTTCTAAAAAAGAAAAAAAAAAAACAGTGCCCTCAGGTTGCAGCTCACCGTCCTGAAAGCCATGATGTTTGCCAACTGAATACACTAGAAACCCATTCCCCACTTGCCGTCAGGGCTCCCTACCAGCATCTTTGAGTCCCAAGCCACAGCCTGGCTCTAACGATCTGTGTTTCAGCTTACGATCTCCCAGGGAACGGATTTGCTGCTTGCAATTCCCAGAGCAGAGAGTCCTAGTCTCCTAGAAGTTGCACGGAGCATCTCACGTTGTTTAACATACTTCTGAGCATACCAGGAGACGGAGCAGCTCGATGAGCAGCGGCTCTTTAAACCAATGTCAAAAGGAGACCATCATGCACATGTCTCATGGTGACTGCTTGACTAAACCAGGAAGATAGATAAGAATGAGCAGAGGCTGATGTGTCACATACGTCCTGCCAAGACTCTGCTGAAGACGGCAACGCTTCACCTCGCACTCCAGCCTGTTTCCTCCCGTTTGGTTGCATCTTCCGGTTTGCACCTCTCCTCCCATTGTGCATAACCACCTTCAGGCCTCCCCACGCCACAGAGTTTAGACAGGGAAGTAATGGCATTGGAGAAGCTCCAGGGGAATAATACAACTCCCTTCCAGCTTGTTGTTCTACTGGAGGAGTTTATAACACACTCCTTCTAACAAAATAGGCTTCTAGGGGCCAGTGCTATGGCGCAGCAGGTTAAAGCCCTGGCCTGAAGCACCAGCATCCCATATGGGTGCCGGTTCTAGTCCCTGCTGCTCCTCTTCCAATCCAGCTCTCTGCTATGGCCTGGGAAAGCAGTAGAAGATGGCTCATGTCCTTGGGCCCCTGCACCCACGTGGGAGACCCGGAAGAAGCTCCTGGCTCCTGGTTTCAGATCGGTGCAGCTCTGGCCATTGCGGCCATCTGGGAAGTGATCCAGCATCTGAAAGACCTCTCTCTCTGTCTCTACCTCTCTCTGTAACTCTGTCTTTCAAATAAATAAAATAAATCTTAAAACAAAACAAAACAGGTGCTCTCATCTAGGGGGAAAATTTGCACTTCCAGTCTAGGATAAATACTCTGGGGACCGTAGAACCATAGAATGTTCGAGCCAGAGGACTCTGATGGCTTCATTTTAAGTAAGCTTTTCATTTCTGGATGCAAGAACAGGGGCAAACAGGGGTAAGCTCTTGGTTTGAATGCATGAAACAAATCCATCAACTCATCCATGAGTAGGAGAATCAAGAAAACTATTTAACAAACACAAAATGAAAGGACTACCACTTTTTAGTAGCTACAGTACAGCGACAATGAGAGCCTGCTGTTTTGTTGAAAGTGGGTAGCGGGGGAGCTGGCCTCATTTCATAAGAAATCAGTTGTTCCTTCCCTGGAAATGTGCCGTCTCAGCCCAACTGTGCAAGCTTGGGAGGCGACATTCAAGGAGTTTGGGGAGAAGAAAAGGGCTGTAGCCCAGCCAGCCAGCCAGCCAGCTCAGCCCAATCAATACTGCTAACGGTGGGATGGGGTGACAGCTGCTGTAGCTAGGTCGTGTTCTCACATCTTCATAGATAAATGCAATTCAAAAGCCACTGTCAATAGCAAAGTTATTTGTGGGTTGATAGGAGATCTTTTGGAGTACTTGAGGCTCTCCATCCCAGTAGGATCCTGTGCTTGGTGCCCTGACATCCCAGAATCATCCCCACCCCCACCCTAGCCCATGATGGAGGCCCTTGCTCCCCAGCTCCTGGGGAGGTGGGGAATGACAGCCCTCACTCACTCTACAGGCACTGGCTTGGGGATGGACAGAGCTACTTTGCCCCAAGTCACATCCGCTCCTGTGGGGAGCCAATGACTGGTCCGGTTCAGTCTCCAACAATGACTGATAATGATTTCTCCTCAGCATTGGCCCTAACAAAATCCCTCCAGGCTCCTTCTCAGAGGCTGCCTCCTGGGGACTCCAGCCTGAGACAGGGAAATAGGACAGGTATCAGCGACTCCCCCACAATCATGGAGGAACAGAACCTCAAAACAGTCACTTTCCCTGGGATGGCGCTGGCCCGACTGTGTTGTTCTGTGAAAGCTCTCTCCACTCCATCGGCAGCCGTGACCATCCCTGAAACACTTCCTTCCAAGTTCTTGGGCCCAGATCCCACCCTGCAGATGGTTCCCGGCTTGGCCAAACCTAGGTCGGGTCTCCATGAGTGCATTTTGCAAAGCATCCTGGGTGATTCTGAAAGCTACCCAGGGATGATAACACCTGGAGAGAAGCGAACTGCTGGTCTTTCTAGCTCAGTATTTGTCCCCTGCATTTAAGAGCATCCTTGGCACGAGGCAGCACTCAAGGAGTGTTGAATTAATGAATGAATTCCCAAAGGTCATAGGCTGGTTTCTAACAAAGCCTTCGAAAGCCTGACCCCTTGCTTTCACTGCTGGAGGTATTAAAAAAAAAAAAAAAAAAGCAAACAACTTTCTTAGCAATATCTTAATCATCACTCCTTTAGCAATGTTTTATCTACCATCTCCTTAATATTCCTCTCAGCAATGGCAACAAAAATAAAACCACAGAAGAAGAAGCTGCATACTGATGGACTCCCTTAATAATTTCGCCACCAAAGTGCGTGGTACACTCCCCACTGCCACCCCCACGTGTCAGAGTCAGCTGTGCTAGGAGATGATGGATACGCGTATTAGCCGCTGGTCCTAATGAACACATCCATTATAAAAGCCATAGTGACTACAGCGGGGATTATGAGCTTGGTGAAAACATCTCCAGTGCCCAGTAAACACCTCAGCCTTCTGGCAGGGCCCCTGCGGGCCCATTTACTGCCTCTAGGATTCAAGGTAGCTACTGTCTAATTATACACAACTGGCTTGCTTAATCCTGGATAATAATAATTAAGAACAATTCATATTTTTTTTCTTTTACTCTCTTTATTAACTTTAAACTTTTAAAAGCCTCGGAGGTCCCTGTAGAATCAAAAGCTTATTAAAATATCAAGACATGCGAGCCTTTTCAAGTGTATATTATTACATTTGTTTTTGTTAACATGACAAGGCCCAAAAGAAACTCAGCAGACTTCTGTAGATCAAAACAAAGGCGTTGTGAGAGAGGCTGGCACGCCTGTGCAATGTCACCCATAGTCAGAGAAAACAGCAGGCCCCAGGGAGCCCGGCTCAGCAGCAGCCTAGATAGGCAGGGCCAAGCCAGGGGAGCAAGAACCCCACTGGGGAGCCTGTGGTTGTCCACTGAGAGGCCTCCCTGGTCTCCCAGGCTTTGGGTTACCTGGCCCCTGGAACCCTGGTGTCAGATTCAGCAGGTGGGGAACAGAGGAAGAGAGCGCAGTAGTCCCAGGCCCTCGGCTGCTGGAAGACTCGGAGTCAATCAGGGAAAGGTGTTGGCTCTTATGAGAAGCTAAATAGTCTGATATACAGAAACCCAGATGTGCACGCTGGGAGCATCCTAGGGGATTATGGTTATGGAGGATGAAATGTGGGAGGCATTGTGGTACAGTGGCTTAAGCCCTTGCTTGGGAATGCCTGCACCCCATAGGGGAGTGCTGGTTTGAGTCCTGGATGCTCTGCTTCTGATCTAGTTTCCTTCCAATGCATCCTGGGAGGCAGCAGTGATAGTTCACATACGTGGGCCCCAGCCACCCCTATGGGAGACCTGGATGGAATTCCTGGCTCCTGGCTCCGGCCTCACCCAACCATGGCTGTTGAGGCCATTTGGGGGGTGAACCAGCCAATGGAAGATTCTTTCTCTCTCTCTCTCACTCTTTCTCTTTCTCTCTCTCTCTTCTGTGTGTGTGTGTCACACTGCCTTTCAAATAAACAAAAATAAATAAATACACATTTTCAAAAGGAAAATTTAATAAAGAGTAAGTTTATTTGGGTGCAACAAATTTTGAACGTGCATAGTCATTTCATAATCAACATTTTCCATGAACTTCCGGAAGCCCTCCTCATATATCCTGTCCATAGGCCCCAAAATAAGGCAGTGGGCCTGGTCTGCAGGCTGCCCCTCTCTGATTTTGTGGCACTTTCGGAGGCTGTCCTTTGCCCGATGCCACCTTCTTGGAGGCCTGGAAGGTGGGCAGTGGGCTGTGGACTTGGTGTTATTGGGTTGCTGGCTTTTCTGGGTTGGCCTAGGCCTGAACGTTCTCGGGCCAGCACAGGTAAGACCTGTTAGTGAATCCCCAAGTGGACCGAGAAGAAAGCACTGGAATGGTTGGAGAGTCCCTTGCTTACCTGCCCTGGCTAATGAGCAGAGGAGAGGGTGAGTCCCCATGGGCCACACCAAAGTCATTACTCTTCTGAGGCAGGAATGATCCGTTGAGTACCTCTGGGGGTCAGGGGCTGGGCCAGGTGTTGTACAAGAATGGAGCCTCCTACTTGAGGTTAGGAACTCTGTGCTGCTCCAGGTGCATATGCACTTGGGGAAGTGGTCATTTTTAGCCTCACAATAGCCTCCCATGGAGCATTTATGGCCCATTTAGCAGGTGTGGAACCGGAAGTCCGGCAGTTGGCCTGCACGGTCCTCTTAAACAGTGCTTTTAGGGCACTGCACTCTCTCAGGTCGCAGCCCACCCCTCCTTTGCTGGTGGGCGCCTCCTTTTCTCCCCCATGCCTTCACTGCAGAGTGCCCTCTACTGAAAATTCACCCCCACGGCGGTCTCATTGAACCCAAGTCTGCAAACACTGACAACCCCCGTTCAGACGTCTCTCCTGCACTGCCCATGCCTGAGCAGCTCTTGGTCTTTATCCTTTTAGAGACCCAACAGAAGCGCCAGTCTCCACATTCAAAAGCCAAACTTGATAATTCCTCACCAGACCTATTCCACGTGCCGCCCTCCCCAGTTCTGTGTTGGCAACTGCTCGTTGACTGACTGTTGCTCAGGATACAACCCGGGGCACCAACCCTGACTCTTCTCTTTCTCTTGGACCCTCTTCACCCTCTATCCTAACATATTTCCCATTTTGGACCTCTAGCCACTCTTCCAGGGCTAACACCTGGCATGTGCCTCCATCATCTCTTGCCTGATGATCGCAGTAGCGAGCAGGTCTCCCTGCCTTCTGTCCTCGCTCAGTGAGATCGTGATATTCCTCTGCCCAAAACTCGACAATGCACCCCTATTTCATTACAAATGAAAGAAAGTCAAAATGTCAACCATCTACAGGGATTCCCCTTCCTTGCCGGATGTCATCCCGTCACTCACACAGCTCCAGCCACGTTGGCTCCTGCCTTTATTCTGGCTGGAGCTGCAACAACACTCTTCCGCCAAGAAATCCACAAGAGCATCATGTCATACATTGAGCTTTGGTGCAGATCACAAGTTCTCCATGAGGCCTCTCAGACAATGCTACCTAGCTGAGAAACTGACTGTGTAGGGCTTTCATAGTCATTTGGCATTGCCGCCATATCCATACACGTGGTCTCTTCAGCAAGGTGTAGCAACGTGAGTCCAGGTATTGTCATCCCTGGGGATGAGGCACGTGTCACGTGAGCTTGCACGCTGGTCGTTCACAGTGGAACCATGAGCTGGCTTGCAACACATCGGGGTTTTAGAAACTGGGTTCCTGGGGCCAGCACTACGGCGTATTGGGTAAATCTGCCCCCTGCAGTGCCGGCACCCGATACGAGCGCCAATTCGAGTCTCGGCTGCTTCACCTCCAATCCAGCTCTCTGTTGTGGCCTGGGAAAGCAGAAGATGGCGCAGGTTCTTGGGCCCCTGCACCCACATGGGAGACCCAGAAGAAGCTCCTGGCTTCTGGCTTCAGATCGGCACAACTCCAGCCACTGGAGTCAATTGGGGAGGTAACCAGCGAATGGAAGACTTCTCTCTCTGCCTCTCCTCTCTCTGTGTAACTCTGACTTACAAACAAATAAATAATTCTTTTAAAAAAAAGGGAAAAAAGAAACTGGGTTCCTTGCCAAAGTGAGTTTGAGAAGTAACTTCTAGAGAGCGCACGGGCGTTGTACAACTCGGGCTGGGAGGTTGGGGGAGAAACTGTCCCTGAGATCCGTCAGCCACCTGACACTTTCGTGCTCGCCCAAGCTCCTCTCTGCGTTTTTCTCTCATTTTATCCAGGGCCTGTATTCTCCCTTTTCCCAGGAAAGTTGTGTGTGATCCACTTCGTTAACTTGGAGAGGGAAGCGGGGAGAGGTAGAGCGATGGAGACAAAGAACACAGCTGCTGATCTTGACAGCTGCGGCTGCTGCTACTGAAACGGGGAATTAACTGAATTGGAGAGATTGGATAGAATTAGCAAGCTGTTGGATGGGTCCTGGGGGAATGGGCTCCCGGGGACCTGGGAGGGCTGGGGGTTCGGGGCCAAGGGATGGGGTGAGGAGCCCCCTGAAGAGCCCAGGGTGTGCACTTGCCTTGGTTGAGCTGGAGCTGCCGTTAGCTCTCCCTCGAGCCAGCCGCGGGGGCTTGGTTTCCCCAGCTTGGCCCCTTCTCAGCATCATTACCTGCCCTCTTCCCCCCTCCCCCCAGCAGACATTTTCCCTCCATTTCTTGCTATCACCTGTGGTAAAGCAGTTATCTTGATCAGGGAAGCATGAAGGGCTCTGACATTTTAATTATCATCTGTCTCCTTGAACAACAAGAATAAGAGGAAAAACAAATCCCCCAAGAGTTACCTGTGGGAGGGTTCTGCCAGGTCTCATTTCACCCTTGCTCTGGTTGTAAGTTGCAAGGGTTCTGGACTGGGCAATATGGAAAGAGGACCCGTGGCAATGCAGGGCTGGGTATGGACAGCGGCGAGGGGCTGAGATGGACTTCAGAGTGAAGAGGATGGCTGGATTGTGACTTTCACTTAGCACTTCCAGGGTGCTTAGTTACACAGTTGTCCTTTGCCTCTGTATCCTAATCTGCAAACAGGGCTACCACCAATGCCACTAGACTAACAGAGCATTAAAAGGCATTCTCCAAAGGTATGTAAAGCCCTTGGCATGCAGTCACATGCCTTGCAAGTGCTGCAACAGCAGGCTACGGGAGCAGGTGCTGTCAGTGAATGATGTTTATGTGCGTTTAACCGATTTCGGTACCATCTTTTCGCATCCTTTACTCTCTGCCTCAATGCGGTAGGCAGGATAATGCTCCCTCCAGAATTTCCACATATTAATCCCTGAAACCTGTGAACAGAGTATGCCACACGGCCAAAGGGAATTGAGGTTGTGGATGAAATTAAGATTGCTGATCAGCCAGCTTTATCATGGATTAGCCAGCTGGGCCCAATGTAACCACAGGGTTATTGGGAGCAGAACGGGGAGCAGGTGTTGAGCCTAGTGGTGAGGATGCAGGTTCAATACCTGAGTCCCATTTCAGAATCTTGGGTTCGATTACCAGCTCCGGTCTCTGACTCCAGCTTGCTGCTTTTGCTGACCATCAGAGGCAGCGGCAATGGCCCCAGTGATTGGTTTCCTTTCCCCTCGCAGGAGACCCAGGTTGCGTTCTGACTCCTGGCTTTGGCCCCAAACAAGCCCTGGCCATCGCAGGCATCGGAGGGGTGAATCAGCAGATGAAGATCTCGTTCTCTCTGTCTCTCTCCATAGGCAGATAAGGTAAAAACGAAACTTGAAGCGGAGATGAGGCAGAGACGGTAAAATCAGTGCAGGGTGATACTCAACCCCCGTGGTGTCTGTGAAGATGGGGGAAGAAGGCCACACAGCAGAGTGCAGGTAGCTTCTAGAAGCTGGAAAACGCAAGGCAAGGAGCCTCTGGAAGGAATACCGTCCTCATAGATGCCTCGATTCTAGCCCCCAAGAGACCCCTTTCAGACTTCTGAATCCCCAGGCTGTAAGACGCCACCAGGCTGGCGCTCATTTGTCACAGCAGCCTTGGAAACTGGAACATGCTTCGCCCTGCCTGGTGCTTCGAGAGCTGCGGGAAGCCACGGTTCTTACCTACTCGTCATTTAGTATTCAGTGTGTGCTCGCTGAGCACCTGCTGTGTGCACGCATGGTTCCAGGGTCTTGGAGAGAATGCAAGCCTGTCCTTGAGCACTTACCATCCAACTGCAGAAGAGAGACACGTGCATGTGAAACGCATGCTGCAGAGTGCTGAATTTCAAAGCCACGGGAAAGAAGGAGGCATTTGCTGTGGGCCTAGAGTTTGAAGAGTTGGCCGGGATGTGATATTCATAGGCTTGTCCATGTTTCAAGATGTGTGTCTGAAAGAATGCAGCCAGTTTGACTTTGGCCCTTCATGATTGGCAGCCAGATGACAGTGCTGAGTGAGGATGTGTCCAACTCCATTGCCTCCTGCCTGACAACCCTAGGATACGGCATTTTATCTTCTTTATCTGAAAAACATGTAAGAGGCCCAGAGGATTTTCCTAAGGATTAAGCGAGACATGACCTATGAAAGTACTTTGTAAACTATAAAGAATGCATAACAGCAAGCTTTCTCCGCCTCTAATCTCTTTTGTAGAAATTGGTAGCCTATATCCAACTGGCTATGCTTCATAGCAAAGCATACAGCAAATGCAAGCAACCTTTGCTTAATCCAAAGGCTGTCACATAAAGACTGGGAGTGCGTAGGGGAAACTGTTAATTACAAGCAAATAGCTCCTCTCCGTCAGGCAAGCGCCTCTGTAAACACCAGAACAGAGCAGCTTCTAGCAAGTGGAAACCATTTGCTCAGAATCACGGGATGAGCAATGCACAGCACGTGGTGGGGAAAGACAAGACTCTGTGATGCTGTGTGAATAGAAGGGACCGGCATCTGGGTAGCATTCGCCATGCATAGCTCTCTGGGGGCGCCAGGATGTGGGGGAGATTACAGCCTGGGCTTGGTCTTGATGGGAGAGCACAGATGTGACCCCGGCGACTGGCCCCCCGGGTGGTGTCTGGCACAACACCCTTTCTGGGGGCTTTCCAAGGCTGAGGGAGGGCACTCCCTGGCCAGCAGTCACTGTCAGACCTCCGCAGCCCACCCCACAGGACCATCACGACAGCGGAGGCCTCGAGGCCCTCAGAGGCTCCTTGCAGACCAGAAACGGTCACTCCCCACTTGCATTGCTGACCAGCAGCCGCTGGAGCAGCATCACCTGTTAGAGATGCCCGTTGTCTCTCTGCGTCCTCTCCACATCTACCAAGTCTGAAGCTGTTTCAACAGCCCCTCCGGGGATTCTGATGCCTGCTGCACTTGAGAGCCTGCTGTCCAGTTCTAGCATGACTTATTGCCTGAAGGGTGGCTGAGCACCTCTCCTTCCCCACTCTGGAATACCTGAGTGGCCTCTGGGCTCCCAGCTAAGGAGACCAACAGTCCTGGGCTTTCCTGTGTTCCCAGAAGCCTTTGCATCGCAAGAAAATGGGGGTGGTTGGTCACCCTAGAAAAAAATTGCTCCAGGCTATGTGGTTTACCTCTCCAGCTTCTCTCCCACTGGCCCCTCCACCCACTGTGGGCCTGACATTCCCTGAGCCTGTCCTGAGACATCTTCCCGTTGAAGGAAAGCTTAGCATCAGGCAGAGCTGAATCAGCCTGCCTTCATCCACTCTGCATCCATGGTGCACTCTTCTAGCTCTCATCTTTGTCTATCCCATGCAGCAAACCCTTTACTGGGAAGGGTACTAAGGATGCAGAGACACAGAACCTGACGATTCTCTTAAACAACGGTGTCTGAGCTTCCCCACTGTCATGAAAACAAGAACCCCAGCCACAACTCACAGAACTGAGAGCATGAAACAAAACCAAAGGCAAAAAGCACACACCGTGGACCCGCACACAATGTTTGCTCCTTGACACATAGTGACTCCTCCTGCTAAAACCACCAGTGCACAGCGCTGGTCCTGGCCCTCTACAGTGCCAAAGGCCCCCCAGGGCCCTCCTGGCTTATTCAGCCCAGTGCCTGCTCCCCAGACCTCTGTGGAGGGACCTGCCCTGGGCTTCAGACACATCTGGAAACTCTTTGATTCCCAGATGCTCCTCCAAGATCTGTCGTCTCCTCCTGGGCCGTGTCCTGTGCCCCCGCTTTCCTGGGAAGAGCATCGCACAGCAGTTCAGCTGGTGGTAGCTCCAAAAAAGCCCTTCTGGATCTCTGCCGCTGAATGTGAATATGGTTCTTCTCCTGCTTCCAGTCTTTGCATTTCATGTCCTTGGGAATAGGTTGGACATATCCAGTATCCCCACAGGACCTGGCAGAGAGTGGGGACCTCTGGGGCACAAACACATTAAGCAATCATCATACTGCGACATAAGAAGTGCCATGAAAGAGAGGCACAGAGGGCCCTCTGGGTGGGAGGGCGTCGGGTTCACTTTCACAGGAGCAGGGAAGACTTCTAGGAGGTGAAGATGCCTAAGACTGGGCGGAATTTTGCCAGTGAAGGATGCTGGGGTAAATTCTAGGTTCTGTTATCACATAGTAACTCAAACTATTGCATCTGTTCTGGCTTGGATTAGTAATTTGAGCCATGCATTCTCTAAGGCCAGAGCCAACTCAAGTGTCTACAGGTGTCAGGTCTGTAGCCCACGTGAGTGCCGCAGGTGAGGTGTGAGAGGCACCATAGACTGAAGAGCTTGCACCACTCATCTAAGAGGGGGCAGGGCTCTTCCACTCCAGCCTCCTGTTTCCAGGTAGGTTCTGTGTCATCAGGTTGTGCAATTGAGTCAAAGGAGCCAGAACTTTTGATTTTTAAATCTATTGATTTTTTTTTTTGGAGAGACAGAAAGGGAGAGAGAGAGAGGACACTCTCCTTAGCTGGTTCACTCCTTACATGCCCACAATGGCCAAGGCTGGGAAAAGAACAAAGCTGAGAACTGGAAATCAGTCCAGGTGTCCTAGGTGGGTAGTAGGAACCCAATCACTTGAACTGTCACTGCTGCCTTCCAGGGTCTGCATTAGCAGGAAGCTGGAGTCAGGAGCTGGAGCCGGAGCCAAGTCTCAGACCTAAGCACTCCTATGTGGGGTGCAGATGTCTTAACCAGTATCCTAACCACTAGGTCAAATGCCTGCCCAGGTCTACTAGTTTTAGATGCTGGCCCCTCCCTAACACACCTTTTTAAAAAGATTGCAGCCTTCAAGTGGACTCGATTGGTTCATGTTGGTGAGTGCGCTCTCCATTTTCCCAAGGGTCCTTTACAGACCAGTGCCTGGTGGTGTCAGGGGTTGGGGAGGGGACTTTGCCACTGGCACTTGCGTCCCCATTGCACTGGTGCCCACTCCCCTGAGGCTTGCTCCAGGATTCTCACGCTTCTTGCTGAGCCTGTAGGTGGATTTCCTCTGATGTCACAAGGATTTGGGAAACTCAGAGCCAAAAGACTGATTAATCCAATTCTCCTCACCACGTGTGATAATAATACATTTATTTCTTGATCATGACAAATTATATGATGGTTTTTGTGATCTTGATAGGCATACAAATAATAGGTTCATTTAATTTCAATAGCATAACTTTTAAGAAGGAGGCTATATATTAGGATAATTCTTTGGCAAACAACAATGTATATTAAAGAGCTATTGCTAATATACAGTTACTCAATTTTCCATCTTTACTCATGCTTTGTTTTTGATTTTTAACCCTTTAAACTGATTTTTTTAAGAAAATACTGATTTATTTTGAAAGTCAGAGAAACAGATCTCCCATCCTTTGGTCCCTGCCTTCAAATGTCTGTAACAGCCACGGTTGAGCCAGGCTGAAGTCAAGAGCCCAGAATTCAGTCAAGGTCTCCCATATAGATGGAAGAATTCCACTTGAGACATCACCAGTTGCCTCCCAGGGCGGGAGTTATTACGAAATTCAAATTGAGAGTGCAGTCAGGAACTGAACCCAGGCACTCTGGTGTATGACAGGCATCTCAAGTAGTACCTTAACTGCTACAGCAAATGCCTGCCTCCATGCTTCGCTTTCAAATTGATAGTTTGACATAATTAAAACTCTTTATAGGGTCCAGCATTGTGGTGCAATAGCTTAAGCTGCAGCTTGCCACACAGGTATCCCATATTCAATAGTTAGTTGGCGTTTCTGCTGCTCTGCTTCCAATCCAGCTCCCTGCTTGTTAGTTTGTCTGGGAAGGCAGCAGCACATGGCCCAAGTACTTGGATCCCTGCCATTCATACGGGAGACTCAGATGGAGTTCCAGGCTCTTGGCTTCAGCCTGGCCCAGTTTTAGCTGGGTGTGGTAGGGAGTGAACCAGAAGATAGATCTTTCTGTCTCTCTGATCTTTCAAATAAAATTTTAATTTTTTTTAAAAGAATTTATTTCTTGGCCGGCGCCGCGGCTCACTAGGCTAATCCTCCGCCTTGCGGCGCTGGCACACCGGGTTCTAGTCCCGGTCGGGGCGCCAGATTCTGTCCCGGTTGCCCATCTTCCAGGCCAGCTCTCTGCTGTGGCCAGGGAGTGCAGTGGAGGATGGCCCAAGTGCTTGGGCCGTGCACCCCATGGGAGACCAGGAGAAGCACCTGGCTCCTGCCATCAAATCAGCGCGGTGCGCCGGCCGCAGTGCGCCAGCTGCAGCGGCCATTGGAGGGTGAACCAACGGCAAAGGAAGACCTTTCTCTCTGTCTCTCTCTCTCACTGTCCACTCTGCCTGTAAAAAAAAAAAAAAAAAAAAAAAAAAAAAAAAAAAAAAAAAATTTCTTTGAAAAGCCGAGTTACAGGGAGAAGCAGAGAGAAAAGGAGAAAAGGAGAGAGATATCTTCCAGGCCAGGAGCCTGAAATTCCATCTGGGTCTCCCGGTGGGTGGCAGGAGCCCAGGGACTTGAGCCATCTCCCACTGCTTTCTCAGGTGCATTAGCAGGATCAGAAGCGGAGCAAGCAGGACTTGAACTTGCACTCATATTGCATGCCAGAGTCACAGGCAGTGGCTTAACCTGCTGTGTCACAATGCTGCCCCTGATAAATAAATCTTTAAAATGCGAAGCCCTCACTCTAATATGTATACCCTGCCTTCACCAGGTGTGCATGCACACACATGTTTTGTCACAAATTCATACTTGAATATGACAAGTCTGTCTGAGATTAGTTTTTTTAACTTCTATTTAATAAATATAAATTTCCAAAGTACAACTTTTGGAATATAGTGGCTTCCCCCCGCATAACCTCCGTCCCACCCACAACCACCCCATCTCCCACTCCCCCTCCAATCCCATTGTTCATCAAGGTTCATTTTAAATTATGAGATTAGTTTTTGCTTTCATTCGCTCTGACTGGCTTTCCTTGAGATCAGAATACTCCATGTATCTTAAGTGATAAAAATTACTTCATCATAGGAACAGCACAATTTTCCCATTGGTGGCTGTGACAATTAATACAACATTTGAAAGGAATATGAAAATTTTTGCCTCAAAAATCTTTTGCCAGAATGTTTAGCCCTATGAAAATTTTAGATTACGCTTATTGATACATCAGCCAGAAACCATGTGAGGCTTAGGAAAATAGAAGAGTTGCTTTAAATTCTGTTTGTTTTTCTCAGGTAAATTGCTTCTCTGTGGAGAATGCTACTAAAAAAAAAAAAAAGGGTGAAAATAGGCCAGGAGGCACAGTGGAAATTAATGAAAGCCCGAACTGCTCGTCTTAATAGAAGATGTCTGCTAGTTTTCCCGAATATTCACAAGTGAATGAACTCACTGTTCTATAAAACGCTCTCATGCAGTATTTAACATCTTGAAGATTTCTACCCAGCAACTGGGTTCTGATTTTTTTTTAGTGAAATTGTCTACTCATGTAACGGCTTTGAACTGCTGAAATCCTACATTTAAAAAGCGCAATTTATTTTGAAAGAGAGGAAAAGAAAAAAAAAAAACCCACACAGTTGAAGCCACATTATACCTCTCTCCAGTTTGAAAGGTTTTTCAGCTTTTTAAGAAAAGAGAATTAACGTCAAGTATTTCCTGGGCATCTCTTAAAGCTGAAAACTGCAGAAAATTGGAATAATGGCCCCTGTGTTGGACTTCCTTCCTCCACAAGGGAAAACTCTTCCATATGTTTGCCATCTTCCCCTTGGCAACTCTCGCTCAGTGCCGTGCTGGTGTCCCGGATGGAGGAGTTGTTTGGCTCATACTGTCTGTCAACAGTGGGGACACACAGGACTCTCTCTGGGAGAAGTCGCACGGCCCTCCTTGCTCCATGCCATGTCCCAGGTGTCAACGACCAGGATTCCCAGAGGCGAAGACAAGACCAGGCTCTTCGGTGTGGGCAACAAAATATGTGATTCCCATGCGGGAGCAAAGAGAGCGCACCGGAGCCAGCGCCGTCCCACTGCCTGCTGCGTCGCCAGGCTTAGCAAAACGCACAGGCCTCAGGCAAGAGCTCAGGCTAAGCCAGGGCTTCAGATCAGAGCCTGTTCATGGGTACCTGTGAACTACGCTGATTGGGCTCACTCATGCCAGGGATGATTTAATGCTAAGAACCACCTGAGCTCCTCATTCCACCCGGAATCAGGACACGCGTGAGAACAGAAAATCCCATCAACTCTCTGTGCGAATGCATCTCGAGCACAAGGAGCACCTCCGAAACCTTCTGATGCTCTGTGTGCCCTGGACTCAAGTGTAATTCACACATCCCAAAGCAAAGCCTGGAAAGCCCACACACCGGCCTGGCCGTACCTGCTGCCTACGACTTTTTCTCGTGAGTGGGTTCTCTGCTCGTCTGCTGCCCTTAGATTTGCTGTTCCCTTTCCTCCATTTAAAACTGTACTCGGGAGTGATCCAGAGCCAGTCCTTTCTACTGATGGATATCACTTCTCCCACATGTCTCTGTTTATCAGTAATAACCATGCAAGCATATGAGGCAGATCTTAGCAACAGAAGCTCTGTCACCGTGGGCTGGACAGCACTTAGATGTGTTGTAAGCGTGCTAGTCTGCTCCCCATCCATGTTCAGTCGGGGGCCTGCCATCTTCCCTGGGCTGGATAACCCTGACTGGCCAGCTCAGTGCTCCTGCTTTTCCCAGCTAACCACCTGGAAGTTTCCTGCTGCTTCGCATCTCCCTCCATGTAATATATTCCCCTGTCATAGACCAGTTAGGTAAGTTATGCTCCACAAAAGCACAGAACAAAACTTAATACTAAAAAGGCCTGAAGGTCAAGGAGCTGAGATAAGATTCACAAATCTCCATCTCCTGCCTTTATCAAGTGTGGGTTGCCATGGTGACGGGAGGATGGGAATTAGGGGAAGATGAGCATATGTTATAAAACTTTAGTGCGCATCGCCCTCTCTGTGTCCAGCCTGGACCAGGAAATTGCTCGATTCTCCTTGTGTGATGAGAGATGGCCAGCAGCACACCTGCACTCCCCGTCCTGCTGTCTCCGCCTTGGCGCACTAGCCCGAAACCTTAACAGGACCAGCGCTGCTAAGAGGTGTGTATTTCCACAGCTTGCATTTTAAGTCTTCTTTCTTTTCTTGTCATTCTATTATTTAAAATGTTTGATTAACATGTCATCCTTTACATTTTTATATTTCCTCACCTATGCACAAAATAAACGGATCAAACCTATAAGCAGCATATTCATTTTCTTGTCTTTGTGTTTGGAGCCTACCAGCTTCTCTCTTGCAGGTCTTCATGTGGAATGCAATAATATTGTGAACTCAAGTCACACTGCTGTGCCATGGAGCACCGCAACTTGGGTGGGAACCCGCTAGCCACCCCCTGCCTTTATCACCATTCTTCCTCCTCCTTCCGGCTTCCAATCATCACTGTTCTAAGTTCAGGCCAACTATTTGTTTGAACTTCTGCATATGAGACAGAATATGTGGTATCTCTTTCTGTAACTGGCCAATTTCACTTATTCTAGATTTCTCCAACTCCATCCATTTTGTTGCTAACGGCAGGATTTTGTTCTTTGTTATGGCTGAATAGTGCTCCATTGTGCGTGGGGAGGGGGTATATGTGTGTGTGTGTGCACTACATATATATGCTACATTTTATTTATTCTCTTATCTATCAGTGGGCACCTAGGTTGGTTCGGTATGTTGGGTATTGTCAATAGTGCTGCCACAAATGTGGGAGTACAGATACCTCTTTGAGAGGCTGATTGCATTTCCTTTGGAGATATCTCTCTCTCTCTCTCTCTCTCTCGATATATATATATATATATATACACACACACACACACACACACACACATATACATACATATCCCCAGAAGTGGGAGAACTGGCTCACAAGGTGGTTTTATGAGCGACTTCCTTCCTGTTCTCTATAATGGCTTCCCTCATTTGTATTCCCACAAACAGTGTATAAGGATTTCTGTTCTCCATTTCCTCACCTGAATTTGTTAGTTTTTATTATTATTATTATTACACCTTACTTCTATGGGTAAAATGAAAGAGTATTGGGATTTCATTTCTCCTCAAGTGTGTGGCTACTTAGAGAAAGGCCATAGAAGAGAGAATTTTCTTGATGTGCTCTGGCACAAGTGGGTAGGGTTAGACCTTATAGCCCATCCCTGGGACCTAAGAAATAGAGGGTGCAGAATAGGTCTTTCCTTGTCTTTTCCTAAGAAGCATAGAAATAAAGTTGTGCAAAAATATTCCTCACTGACTAAGACTCTTACCTGGGGGCCGTGTTCTCTTTTGCCGAGGGAGATGACCAGGACTCTTGGTCACTGCTTCTGTGACTATTTGCTTCATACTCCATACTCACAGGTGGAGTTCTAAGCAAATGCACATGTTTCAAGACTAGAGGAATCGGGTCCCAGATGCTTCCATGGAGCCGCTGGGCTGTGCCAGATCATAAGGCACTTTTGTCCCTCAAGGTCAAGTTCTGCAGTGTTAAGTCTATCACTTCCACACTCACACTGGGGCTGACTCTGCAGCTCTTACCAGTAAGAAGGTAAGAAATGGCAGAAAATGGTAGACACAAGGGCGCGACAGCGAAATCGTCTCCCCAAAGTTCTAGAATGCATGGCCCACGGCATGCACCTGGTCCCTGAGCCCTCTTTTCAATCCAGCACACTCTCCACCATGGGAGGGAAGCAGTCTTGCTCATAAGCAGGCACAGAAGGGCCCCCTCTATTCACACCAACTGTGTGGGAGGGGTCGGGGGATCTAGGGAGGGTGACAGAGGCACCTGCAGAGAAAATTCGGAGAGGGCAATGTATGCAGACATGGCTGTAAATGTCTTGAGTTCCCCCAGTGAAACGTGGGGACTTTGACACTAGAAGGCCCCATGGACCCACCCAGCATCGCTGCACAGCCCCCTCCCCAGAACTCCTCTGGACACTAGGACAGTTTCATAAATCCTAATGCCTGCCTATGTGGTCCCAGAGAGTAACGTCATGTTGAAGGGGGCTGGGTAGAGACAGAGAGGACTGAAGGACACAATTGGGATAGCCACTTAGACATGGGAGACACAGGTGACAGGTCATGAGAAAAGGCATGGGCAGATATTCCAAGTTTTTAAATAAACCTAGGGATTCACATGTGTATATGAATCGCTTGTTCTTAGAAAGCTGCCTCAGTTACACACACACACACACACACACACACTTTGTATCAGATATAGGCCAGAGATGGCACATTACCAATTTTTGCCTTAAGGCTTAGACATTAACACATTTTCTAAGGTTGACTTTAGTGAGTGTTACCTGAATAATCATTTTTGGAAAATTCCGGATAGAGTGAGTAACAGGTTCACAGAAAATGCATATTATGAAAACACTGCAGGAATTTCAAAACTGTGTTGCACAGAAATAAATTCAGCTTTTAGTTCCACTTTTTTTGCAGTGCCCTTCTACAAAGTGAAGACTATGCTTTGGGAAACTGCAGGATCAGTAAAGGGGAAAACAGTCTCAAAAGAAAACTCCCGGATGTAGAATTCAGCCACTTCCGCTTCTTCCTACGGCCACTGCTACCGCCCATGTGCAGGCCACGTCCTGGTTGGATTGCTCCCGCAACCTTCGAAGTCATCTGCCTGCAAAGTCATCTGCCTGCATGTGTAATAGCTCCTGACAGCTGGCCCTCAACACTCCAGCCAGAGGGCTCCTTTTTAAACACATCAGATCTTGTCTTTCCTCTGCTCAAAATTCTATAAGAGCTCCCCTGGTTCACTCAGAGCCAAAGCCAAGGCCCTTACAATGAACTTCAGGGCCCTTGGTGCTCATGTCCTCGCTCCTCCTCCTGGGCAACCTTACCTCCTCCTTTCTTTGCTCTCTCTGCTCATGTACCTCCTTGTTCTGCTGAGCTTTCACACTGCCGTTCCCACTGCCTGTGTACTCTCCCACCTCCCAACCATGTGGATGGACGCGATTCCCTTCGCTGTCTCTTGTCATCCACAGCACAACCCATTTGTTGTGTCTCACCCTCATGGGCTATTCCCCCACCCCCGACATGGGCAGCGGCAGGAGCATTTGTCTTGTTTTGTTCACTGGTCTATCTGCAGTGTGTCGACCAGTGCTTGCACAAGGTACTCAGAGAATCAAAGAATGAATGGCCCCCCTGCAGAAGCCCTAAGCCCTCGCTGAGTGGGATGCTGTAAACTGTTAACACCTGCAGCTGAGGTCTGGGGCCCCAGTGGCTACGAAGGTCTCGGGGACCGCTCGCTGTGTGTGTGTGTGTGTGGCTGGCTGCTCGCCCTGTGCTATGGTGAAGGTGGGACAGCAGCACGCAGCCCAGAGAGGTCGGTCTGAAGCAGCGCACACAGAACAGAGCCTGTGCTCCCACGGCTTTTTTGGAAACTTGTCTGGAACGACATCTTCTTGGCACAAACTCCATCCACACGGCCCTGACTAATGTTCTGTGAAGACCTGGAGGTAGTGAAAACTTTCCCCGCAGGAGCGCGGACCGAGCCTGGCAGGAAGACAGGCGATCCATCCCTGGTTGCTGGCAGCTGGCCTCGCCTGCACATCTGTTCCCGTCATTTCTCCTCTTACCACACACACACACACACACACACACACACACACACGCCAATTAATTGTCACTCCATTAGCACGCACTTCCTGCCGCACCACCCACCTCGGGCTCCCTTCTCAGTGATCTTCCATCAGTGCAATGGGGGGGGGGGATCATTCTCCAGCCGTGGCTCCCACGTGAACGTCACCGAGGGAGCTGAGGCATCAGTGTGGTCTTAACCCAACCTCAGCTCACTCCACTTTTATTTTTTTCCAAATGAAAACTGCACAGAGCACAGGCAGAACTTTGAGCTTGAGAACATACATTCTGCATCATAGCAAACAGGTCCCAAGGCTGGCGGAACCGCCCCTCCCTCACTTAGCCAACCTTGGCCAGCCTAGGAAAGCTCCAGGATTGATGGCTGCCCAGGGAAGCGCCTGAAAGCCAGCCAGAGGCGAGCCCATCTAGAGACCGAAGTTTGCAGGGAGCTGCCCTGTAAGAATGGTGAGCGTTCCTCCCTAACCTTGACAGATGAGGCCTGGGAGGACAGTTTCTGGCCTGGGGCGCACCTGCCAGGAGAGGAAGCAGTTGAGCTACTTTAGGGGCCTGCTGGGGATTGAGGGCAGGAGCTTCAAGGCTGGCCCAGGCTGTGCCTTTCCGTTGGGCTAGCCTCACCTCTCCCCAGTTGCGGCAATGTTTAATCCTCCCTGCAGGCCCTTGCTCACCTTATCCCTCCGCCTCCCAACTTGATCCCATCCATCTTCAAGGCCAGCCATGGTCCAATAAATCCAACGTCTGAAGATTGCCCTGACTCCCTAGCTCCTTAGCAATCAGCTTAGCCTTCCATTGCTTTGAGTTGCTTCCCACACTTGGGTTCTTCCTCCTGCTGCCTTATCAACTCAGGTTCTCTGGAATGCAGTACAGTTACTGTAATATTCCAGCCGTGAAGACCTCAGGGCAGGCTTATCCAGGATATTGTGTCATCCAGAAATTGGAGCATGGTTCAAGTGTGGAAAATTATGTTCCCACACTGCAGGCGTATACCCCAAGGGTATAGTCACAAGATGATCCTTTCAACTAGAGAACACTATTGAAGTTTCTTCTTACGGGGCTGACGTTGCGGCATCCCATACTGCAGTGCCAGTTTGGGTCCTGGCTGCTCCACTTCTGATCCAGCTCACTGCTAATGCATCTGAGAAAAGTAACAGAAGATGGCCCAAGTGCTTGGACCCCCGTCATGCACATGGGAGACCAGGACGGAGTTCCTGGCTCCTGGCTTCTGTCTGTCCCAGCCCCAACTGTCATAGCCATTTGAGAAGTGAACCAGCAGATAGAAGACCTCTCTCTCCCTCTCTCTTTTCTCTTTCTGTAACTCTGCCTTCCAAGTAAATAATATAAATCTTTAAAAAAGAATTTCTACATATTTGCTTTTATGTTTCATTCTCTTAAGATGTCCACTGAGATATCTGTTTATCATGTGTGTGTTATATCAGTACAGCCCTATTGTGTAGGTGATCTAGAAACAAACGTGCACACAGCACGCATCACTTAACGACAGGGGACATGTTTTGAGAAATGCATTGTTAGGCAATCACATTGTGAGAGCACTGTAGATGCACTTGCACAAACCCAGACTTGTCAATCACTTGATGTGGCCTCTTGTTGCAAACCAGAAATATAATAAACTCTGCTGAGTTCGGGCTGTTGGGGTCATGTGAATGAACCAGCAGATGGAAGATCTCTCCCCGTCTCTGCCTCTCTCTGTTGCTCTGCCTTTTGAATATATAAACAAACAAATAAATAAATATATTTGAAAATAACAATGAAAAGTATACTGTAGCAAATATATAAGCCAGTCATTCATTATCACTTTCAAGTGTTACGCCCTGCACATAATCATACATGCTACACTGGAGTTTATGCCAGCAGCATCATAAACATGGGAATAATTCCTTGGGCTATAACGTCAGGACAGATAGGACATCACCAGGTGACAGGAATTCTTTAGCTCCGCTGTCATTTTATGGGATCTCTGTTGCTTTCTGAAATATCAACAAATGGCACGTGACTGTATATTGAGGAGACCAGGTCAAAATTATTTTAGAAATGGTTCAAGTCCCTCTGCTCCACTTCCAATCCAGCTCCCTGCTAATGCAACTGAAAAAGCAGCACAAGATGGCCCAAGTCCTTGGGTCCCTGTCACCCATGTAGAAGAACCAGATGGAGTTCCAGGCTCCTTGCTTCAGCCTGGCTCAGCCTGGGTTGTTGCAGCCATTTGGGGAATGAACCAACAGATGGAAGATCTCACTCTCTCTTCCTCTCGGTAACTCTGCCTTTCAAATAAATAAATAAATCTTTAAAAAAAGCTCTGTTTGAAAGTATTGGAACAGAAGTCCAAACAGAAAAACAGACATCTTGACTTGTCTACAAATTCCTGAGAAAGATGAAAATTCACAATCTGATTTTAGAAGAAACAGTCTGATGTATTTATCATAGCGTATAACCAAACCATTGGCATTGCTTACTATGTCAAATTCTATGCCTTTGAGAATTCTTGCCTTGTAAAAGTGTTCTGAAATTTCAAAACATATAAGGGGAAGTTTACTGATATTTAGGGATAGTGAGGAGTAGTAAGCTCTGGATAAAGACAAGAGATTTGTGTGTGTGTGTGTGTGTGTGTAAACAGAACTGATTGCCCACTGAGAGACAAACCCAAAGGATTGATCCAAGAGGTGATACCAGTGTCATCTAATCTGATTGTGTAGTGAGCAGTTAGCCAGCAGGCCTGGGTTATTCAACCTTTCCTGTTCCAAAAATAGAAATGGCCCATGCCTGGCCCCTGGAAGATAACTTCTAAGCCCTTGCAATATCCTTCCTGACAAATGTCCTGGTACACCTGGGCACTTGGGCCAAGCTGGGTCAGTTTGATTTGGGGAGGTATGGACGGGGGCTGAGTAAGGGCTGTCAGATGTGCGGGTGTGCCGCCCCTAATAAAAACCTGGGCACCAAGGCTCAGGAGTGCCCCTGGCTGTCAATACTAGGTTCATAGTGTCACACTGCTGCTCTCCCCCAGACTCTGCCCGCCCTATGCTCCTCTCCTTTTGCAGATTTTAATGTGTGTCCATTCACTGGAGTAAACCACAAGCATGAGTGAAAGAGCATTTGTGAGTTCTAGGAGTCCTTTCGGTGAATCCTTGAACCTGAGGATTCTGGCACCGTGATGAGTGTATCTAAGACATGGACCATAACCTATCTACTGACGCTCTTGCACGAGACATGAAGTTTAGAGAGATGAAATGGCCTGCCTAAGATTGCACAGCTGGGAAGCAGCAGAGCCAAGGATATAGACCAGGACTGTTGGCTACAGAAATGTGTGTTCGGATTTCTTGAAATCAAAACTATCCCCGCCCCTCCCTGGCTGTGTGACCTTGTGCAAATTATGCAACATTTCTGTGTGATGCAGAGATGACAAAAATAGCCTTGCAGGGCTATGGGAGGACTTAATGAGATAGTCCATGTAAAGATGCTTAGAAGAGTGCTAGGCATACAGTAAACACTTAGAAATTGTTACTTTATGTAATTACAGTATGGAAAGCAGTACTTAAGACTAGAGCCATTCCAAACATGAAGAAACAGGACACCGGCCAAGTAACGTGTGCATATATGTACACACTTCAGCCATAAACATATATGAAAGTTCTCCAATATGTCCGTGGAAAACAGAATTAAAAGATGTTTATTTTAGTACAAAAAAGTTGGAAATCAATGTAGTTATTTCATAATATGAATTTCCATGAACATTTGAAGATCCCTGTATGAATGGATTTCAATTGCACCAAAATAACCATCTTTGTTTCCATTTTCTATCAACTTTTTGAAAAGCCATCAAACAATCGGCTATTCCCAATCTCATTGCTTTTACAGTTTATTTCTTGCACTGTGGGTCCAGATTGTCTCCATCAAGCTAAAGAGACAAATCTGCACTGTGTGCTCTTTCTCTCCCATTGGCTGTAGCTTCCATCATTGCCGAAGGGCTGATGCTGAGGGCACAGTGGAGAGGAAGAAAGAACCTTGGACTTTAGGATGTTCTTGAACTTCTGAGGTCCTGGAATCAATCTGTCTTTTGGATTCCCAGTTACAAAACACAACAGATTTGATTGTCGTTTAAGTCACTTTGAATTAGGGCATTTTTGTAACATGCAAACAAATGCATTCTGTCTTATACCATTGAATCCCTTTGGTTGATTTTTTGACTTTGCTACTTTGTCTTGAGAAGATAATGAAACTTTTCCTGCCTTCAGTCCTAAGGGACAGTCACAGAGTAGAGAAAACCCACTCCAACTGACTTTACTGAAAGGGATTCTGCTGGTTCACAGAATAGAAAGCACCTGACCTTCAAGTGAGCTTCAGGCAGGGCTTGATGGGGCGCTCTGGCTCCATTTCTCTGTGTTTTTTCGACTCTGTCTTTCTCTCAGTGTCAGGCTCATCTTCAGGCTGGCCTTGGGAGACAGCTAAGTGGTAGGCACTGTCTATTGCCCTTCCTCTTCCTGAAGCTACTTCCAATGCCTGATACACCCTGTTAGTGGAGCCTATTGTGTTAAGTGGGTGTTTTAGTCTGTTGGGGCTGCTGTACCAATATCCCATAGATTAGGTGGGTTATAAACAACAGTTGTGGCGTCTGGGGTGTTCAGAATCAAGGTGACAGCAGATTTAGTTGTCTAGTAAGCTCTGCTTCCGGTTCATAGGTTGCATCTTCCTGCTGCACCTTCCCAGGGTGGAGGAGGAGGGAGTGTCAGGGGCCTCTTTTATGAAGGTACTAATCTCACTCACGAGAACGCCATCCTTATGAGCTTATCACCTCCCCAGTCCCATCCCCTAATACCATCTCCTGGGGAGTTAGGATTTCAACATAGGAATTCTGGGAGACCAAAAGTATTCAAACCATAGCATTCTATCCCTGACCTGCCCTCCCCCACACACCCAGAATTCTCACAATTAAATTCACACACTTCTCACAATTAAAATACACTCAAACCCTTTAACTCATTTCAGCATCAACACAAAAATCTAAAGTCCACGGTTTCATCTAAATACCATCTCAATCAGATACCGGTGAGACTTCATGTAATTTATTCCAGACAAGTTGCTCTCTACCTGGGAACCTGTAAAATCAAACATATTTCCAGATTACAATGGTGAGATGGGCATTGGGTTGGCATTTCCATGCCTAAAGGGAAAAAATAGGAGGAAAAAAAAGAAAGGCAGGTTCCAAGCAAGTCTGAAATCCAACAGGACATATTCCACTAGAAATTAAGGATTGAGAATGAATTCTCTTCAGCTCAGTGCTCTGTCCTCCAGGACAACTGTGGCAGAGTTTCCCAATATAAAATCCCACTGACATGATGGCCCTACTCCTGCAGATTGCTGGGCAGAGGTTGGCGTCCCACGGCTCCAGGCAGTCCTACCCCCATGCCTATGATGGTGTTGACCAGGCTGCACTGGAGCACACTGGAGAGGAATCTGGGGCAGCCAAGAAGCATGATCCTGGAGAACAGGGATTAGGGTCTGCCACATGAAGCAATGAGGCAGCACTCATCAGGTCCTGCAAGGGCAGGTGGCCACTCCTTAGCATTCTTCCTTCTTGTTGGACAGTAGCTCCTGGCTGCCTTTGAGATGACTGCTTGATCACCTTATCAATGGTCTCTTTAATTGATCACATACTTGGTAGACTCTCCTGATCAAACTTCATGATTCTTTTTTTTATTTATTTATTTGACAGGCAGAGTTAGACAGTGAGAGAGAGAGAAAGGTCTTCCTTCCGTTGGTTCACACCCCAGATGGCCGCCAGGGCCGGCACTGCAGCGATCCGAAGCCAGGAGCCAGGCGCTTCTTCCTGGTCTCCCATGCAGATACAGGGGCCCAAGCACTTGGGCCATCCTCCACTGCCCTCCCAGGCCACAGCAGAGAGCTGGACTGGAAGAGGAGCAACCGGAACTAGAACCCAGCTCCCATATGGAATGCTGGCGCTGCAGATGGAGGATTAACCAAGTGAGCCACAGCGCTGGCCCCCATGATTCTTTTTAACATGGATGGACTACGAACATCCCCAGTCTTTAAAATCCACTTTCTTTTCATTAATAATTCCATCTTCCATTATTTCTCTCATTTTACTATGAGCAATCAAGAAAAATCAAGCCACACCTTCAACACTGCTTACAAATTTCCTTATCCAAATATATCCAAATTCAGTGTTCATAAATTCTACTTTCCACAAAACACTAGAACGTTGACAAAATTCAGTCAAGTGTTTTGCTTCTTTTTAACAACTGTCATCCTTTCTCTAGCTTCTAGTATTGTATTCGTCAGTGCTGAGTCCTCATCAGAATGGCCTTTACTGCCCGTATGCGTGCCAGTGCTTTGTTCGGGATTCCTTGGTATTTTCTAACCAGATAGAGGCCTTTCTACAGTTGTCCTCTTTCTGGGCCCTCACTATAATCACCCTTGATGGTCTGTTTATTTGCATGAGGCTTTTTCCTAGTGTGCACTATAAACACTTGCAGCCTCTACCTCTTTCACAGCTCCAAAGCTTCCACATTTTCAGACATTTGTTAAAACAGCACCCCCACTTCTCTTTACCAATTTCTGCCTTGGCCTGCCCCAGGCTCCTCTAACAAAATACTGTAGACTACATGGCTTGCAAACAACAGGAGTTTATTTTCCACAACTCTAGAGGCTAGGAACGCCAAGGCCCAGGCACTGACAGATGTGACGTTTGGCGAGGGCTCGCTCCCGCACTCACAGAATGAAGTTTTGGAGAGAGAACAGTCCACAGCGAGTGTATCAGAGATCCCTCATCTTGGGGAAAGTAGACCCTGGGACTGGTTAAGAGGTAGGTGTGTGAACCCGTCCTAGACCACCATGCGGTTTCCAGCGTCTGAATGATGCCTTTTTTTTCTCAGAGGGGAGGAAAAACGGTTCCCTGTGCCAGTGTCCCCTCTATCTGTGGGCACTGAATACGAATCTGTGAGCATGGAGCTGCTGCAATGAGGCCAGGAAATAGGAAGCCTTTGCTTCCAAACCATGAAACCATTGACGCCAACAAGTTCTCCTTTCTCATCGTCTTGCTCACTCACAACAACAAACCACTTACTTCATTTTTTGTGGTTGTGTTGGTGTTACTTTCAGCTGCAGGCAGTCTGAGTAATGCAGACTACCAACAGTAGCCAGGGTTACGTGCTTCCTCGTTCGCACAAAGGAAACCTATGACCACTACTGCTGAGTGAAATCAAGAACTTCGAGATGATCGAGTCATCCAGCCAGCAATCCCTGTAGCACTGGGGATAACCTAACCATAATTACCTTGTCCCAAGTGGGGTTGATCTTTTCCAAACCAAAAGGGGTAGACATAGTGGTGTCGGTCCACTGAGCTTCTGTAACAGTACTGTAGATTGGACTGCATAAGGACAGCAGGCATTTCTTTCTCACGGTTTTGGAAGCTGGAGGGCAGAGATCAGATTGCTAGCATGATTGGGTTCTGGTTGTTCTTAGTGTGTCTTAACTTGGCTGAAAGAAGGCAAAGAGCTCTTGAGGATCTCTTTTATCAGGGCACAAATTCCATTCATGAGGGCTTCACACTCATGACCTAATTCTCTCCCAAAGGCCCAGCTTCCTTATGCCACCTTGCGATCAGGACTTCCATATATAAATTTTGAGGGAGATACAAATATTCAATCCACTGCAGGTGATTTTGATGTAGGTGAGGGGGTATTCGTTTCACTCCGGGCTCTTGTCGTTTACAAAGATACACGTTCTAAGTGCTGGCACAAATACAATGCCCAAAGTAATGCAATTTTATTTAAGAGTTGAGAAAGTGAGCCCGCACACACACACACACACACGCACACATGCACACACACACGCACACACAAGCACAGGTTGCCCCACACAGAGAAATACCTGTCATGAATGGTCAGTAACCAAAAATGAGGCGTGGTGGAGGAGGGGTGATGGAAACAACAGTTGCAGCTGTGTTCTGTGGTTGTAGGAAGAACCCCTCCAACTTGCTGGTCTCTTTTTGAGGCTGGAGGTTGTGCCCCCAGGTGTGAGGCCATGTGAACTCAATATCCATATTTTCAGGCCATCCTCACTTAGGTATTGGATGAAGCAAATACATCCCAGAAAAGGAGGTGTTTTGATTGACAAGCAGAGGATAGACTCACAGGGGGGCAGTGGCTTGCAGGTACTTCCAGCTCAGCGGTCCCAAACTAATCCCTGCCTATGTATCCCACACGGATTTGGGGGAAGACTTCTCAATGTCCACCACACACCTCAACAAAACACATCGGCAATTGCTATTTTTAACAGTTTTGTTTCAGGTTTATTTATTTATTTGAAAGGTGGAGTTACAGAGAGGCAGAGGCAGAGAGAGAGGTCTTCCATCTGCGGGTTCAGTCTGATTCAATAGACGAAGGAATCGCTGAGCTGAAGCCAGCCCTACAGGTTCACTCTGTAAATGGCCATAATGGCCAGAGCTGGGCCGATCTGAGGCCAGGAGCCAGGAGCTTCTTCCAGGTCTCCTGTATGAGTGCAAGGGCCCAAGCCCTTGGGCCATCTTCTATTGCTTTCCCAGGCCACCAGCAGAGAGCTGGATTGGAAGAGGAGTAGCTGGGACTAGAACCGGTGTCCATATGGGATGCTGGCACTGCATATGGTGGCTTTACCTGCTATGCCACAGCGTCGGCCCCAACATAGGCAATTATTCATAAGCACTGTGATGGACATACACTGCTCAGATATCTGTTTGAAATAACTTTCTGCTTTGCATTTGTTCAGCTGACAGTCTCCAGCTATGACACCTGTCATGCAGTCTGAAACTTTATTTTCAGTCTTGCTTTGGGGTTCCTCCTCAGCCTTTCTCAGAGGCTCCCAGAAAAACACTGCTCTGGGGCTCCTGCTAACCAAAATGTTCTCCCTCTCTCTGTTCACAGAGTTGGACTAACGCCCACTTCTCCAGGACTCCCATCATCCCACACCTGCTCTTCCCCTCACCCTTAATTCTTCAAAGGCCTTTCCCGCCATAAATGCCTGGAGCTGCACCAATCTGAAGCTAGGAGCCAGGAGCTTCTTCTGGGTCTCCCATGTGGGTGCAGGGGCCCAACGGCTTGGGCCATCTTTTACTGTTTTCTCAGGCCATAGCAGAGAGCTGAATCAGAAGTGGAACAGCCGGGACTCGAACCAGCACCCATATGGGATACTGGCACTGTAGCCGGCAGCTTTACCTACTATACCACAGCACCAGCCCCAATTATGTATTATTTCTACTCAGTATTATTGTATCATTAGCATGTTCCCATACCATTAAAAGTTCTTTGAAAATTATGTTTTATGGCTATATAACTTTCTGATGTGGTATGTAACTATTGGGTCTTTTTTAGTTATTTCCTAATTGATATGTGTGTGTGTATGTGTGTGTTTTAAAATTTGTTTTTATTTATTTGAAAGACAGAGTTACACAGAGAGAGATTCCATCCTCTGGTTCACTTCCCAAATGGCCACAATGGCCAGGGCTGGGCCAGGAGCTTCATCTGGGTCTCCCATGTGGGCAAAGAAGCCCAAGCACTTAGACCATTTTCCACTGCCTTTCAGGAGCATTGCCAAGGAGCTGGATCAGAAGTAGAGTCGGCGGGCGGCGCAGCTCACTAATCCGCAGCTCACTAATCCTCCGCCTGCGGTGCCAGCACCCGAGGTTCTAGTCCCAGTCAGGGCGCCAATTCTGTCCCAGTTGCTCCTCTTCCAGTCCAGCTCTCTGCTGTGGCCCAGGAGTGCAGTGGAGGATGGCCCAAGTCCTTGGACCCTGCACCCACATGGGAGACCAGGAGGAAGTGTCTGGCTCCTGACTTCGGATCAGTGCACCGTGCCGACTGTGGCGGCCATTTTGGGGGTGAACCAACGGAAGGAAGACCTTTCTCTCTGTCTCTCTCTCTCTCTCTCTCTGTCTAACTCTGCCTGTCAAAAAAAAAAAAAAAAAAAAAAAGTAGAGTAGCTGGGACATGATCTGGCATCCAGTGGGATATGGTGTCACAGGCAGTGGCTTAACACACTAAGCCATAGCCCCTAACTGGTGTGTTTAAGATTGACTCCTATGTCTTGACAGAAAAGAACTTAACCTAATACGTATGACCTATTTTGATTTGTCCCTAAACATATTTTTGAATGATTTCATGATCTCACATATTTGGGAAATTTTAGAGTTCGTGGATTTTTCAGAAAAATCTCAAAACACAGGAGCATACACAAAGCTCTGAGAATTCCATAGTAAAGAGTAAAGGCCTTGTTTTAACCAAGCATTTCCCAAATACACTTGCTTATTAAATTCTATGTCATTTCTTTATTTTGGCCAAAAACCTACTATATCCTACAGGATTCTAGTAATTCAAGGAATCCACTTTGGGAAAAGCAGCTATAGGGTTTTTTCACTGGAAGTTGAAACCAAAAAGCAAAGCAGTGTCCTCAGAACACATTTGTATTAGAAGTACAAGAATCAGGGCTGGCACTGTGGTGTAGCGTGAGAGGCCGCCACCTGCAGTGCCAGCATTCCATATGGGTGCCAGTTCAAGTCCTGGCTGCTCCACTTCCCATCCAGCTCTCTGCTATAGCCTATGAAAGCAGTGGAAAATGGCCCTGGTCCTTGGGCCCCTGCATCCATATGGAAGACCTGGAAGAAGCTCTTGGCTCCTAGCTTCTGATCTTTTCAGTCATCTGGGCAGTGAACCAGCAGGTGGAAGACCTCTCTCTCTCTTCCTCTGCCTCTGCCTCTCTGTAACTCTGCTTTTCAAATACATAAATAAATCTTTAAAAAAAAAAAAAAGAAAAAGAAGTTCAAGCATCTTGGTGATTTTAATGGGTAACCTTCAGGAATATAATCAATGAAGGTGGATATAGTACATCTAGTTGTTTTTATTATTGAAATTAGGGAGGAGAATCACAAATATGTAAGTAAAAGATTATAAATGGGCTCTGAACTGTGGCAAGAAACTTATTTATTAATCCTGTTAGGATTGCAGTCTCAAAGAAAATGAAAGAGAATGCCTTGGGTTAAGAGTTAGAGATTTCTATAGTTAGCAAAAATGATAAATGATGAGAACAGGTAGGATAATTTCAGAATGAAACATAACAGCTGAATATTATTTATATTTTATTATATATCAAGAGTATAGCAGTGTTAAAATTTCATCTCGAAATATAAATCTAAAGACATGTTAATCTGCACCTGTACTTGTGAAATAGTGAAATCCTAGATGAAATCGGCACTCTGCATTCGTCAATTCCTTGATACTCTTGTCATTCTGTAGAAACAGAGAAAGGGCAATGGACATTTCCTATTTTCCAAGGAGCTCTGCTTCCTTATTTTCATGAACTTACATTATCCAGAATCACTTGAATATTCTTTTGTTGGGCCCAACAATTTCAGCAACTCTGCGAAAAGACATTGCTATCTCATAGCCAGTGACAAAAATGAAGCATGCATTTCTAAATACAGGGAAGCCCTATCGGATACCTTCAGATCACCCTAAGGGGCAAGCCACAGGCTGCATCCTATGTAAACGACTTTTACACTGTCATTTCAGGAAGATGAGTGAGGTTCTACAGAGTCCGAATTTAAATGTCATCCGCCTTGCAAAGGGGATCAAAGGGCTCATACAACATTTCTGTCTTCAAAACTTGTCACTTACATCATGAGAAGTTCAAAAGGAAAAATAAATAAATTAAATTAGAGAATTACTCAGCCCTAACTTGCATAGACATTGTACTTGCCATAGATTGTCAGGGAATAATGACCAGGAAAGGCATGTGTGTGTTTTACAAGGAACATAATAACAAGCATGTTTATGTAAAGGCATATACGTATCAGCTTGCTAATCTTTCAGCAAAAATGTCTGTGCTTGGGGCTAGCGTTAAGGTGCAGCATGTTCAGCCTCTGCCTGCGACTGACATCACAAATCAAGCACCAGTTGGAGGCCCAGCTGCTCCACTTCCAATCCAGTTCCCTGCTAATGCGCCTGGGAAAGCAACAGATGATGGCTCAAGTGTTTGGGCCCCTGCTACCCACATGGGAGACCCGGATGGAGCTCTAGGTTTCTAGGTTTCTAGTTTTGGTCTGGCCCAGTGCTAGCTGTTGCTGCCTGTTGGGAGTGAACAGCAGATGGAAAATCGCTCTGTCTCTCCCTCTTTCTCTGTAACTCTGCCTTTCAAATAAACATGTAAATTGTTTTTAAATGTCCATGCAAAAGATTTTTTTCCCAGCAATACTTTCCTACTCCTGCGTCATTGCAATTAACTCTGTCCCGAGCTCAGCTCTGTTTCAAATACTCAGTAATGGCTAAATCCACTGTGATATACTACATTCTGGTTTTGTTTTTTTTGTTTGTTTGTTTGTTTGTGTTTTTTTTTTTTTTTTTTTTTGACAGGCAGAGTGGACAGTGAGAGAGAGACAGAGAGAAAGGTCTTCCTTCCGTTGGTTCACCCCCTGTGGCCAGCGCGCTGCGGCCAGCGCGCTGCGGCCAGCGCACCGTGCTGATCAAAAGCCAGGAGCCAGGTGCTTCCTCCTGGTCTCCCATGCCGGTGCAGGGCCCAAGCACTTGGGCCATCCTCCACTGCACTCCTGGGCCACAGCAGAGAGCTGGACTGGAAGAGGGGCAACCGGGACAGAATCCGGCGCCCCGACCAAGACTAGAACCTGGTGTGCCGGCGCCGCAGGCAGAGGATTAGCCTAGTGAGCTGCAGCTACATTCTTTCGTCATCCTTGCTGACGTCCTGCCTCGCCTCTTTTCAGGCCGAATTTCTGAGCCCAATCACATTTTTGTTAGTGGTACGCTGGACTGGACTGCAGCACGCTCACATTCAGGACTTCCATGTGCCAAGATTTCTCTGGGTTGTGTTCATCAACTATCTCTATTCTACGCAAACTGCATTCAGTTCTCCTTCTGATTGTACCAGACAAGTTTTTCTAAAAAGTCACCAGGTTTGGGGCCGGCGTTGTGGCGAAGTGGGTAAAGCCACTGCCTGCAGTGCTGCCATCCCATATGGGGAGTGGTTCGAACCCCAGCTGCTCCTCTTCAGATCCAGCTCTCTGCTATGGCCTGGGAAAGCAGTAGGGGATGGCCCAAGTCCTTGGGCCCCTGCATCCATGTGGGAGACCTGGAGGAGGCTCCTGGCTCCTGGCTTTGGATGGGCACTCTCCGGCCATTGTGGCCAACTGGGGAGTGAACCACCGGATGGAGGACCCCTCTCTCTCTCTCTCTCTTTCTCTCTCTCTCTCTCTCTCTCTCTCTCTCTCTCTGTCTCTGCCTCTCCTTCTCTCTGTGTGTAACTCTGACTTTCAAATAAATAAATACATCTTATAAAAAAACAGTCACCAGGTTTGTGGCAGGGAGTTTTGAGTTAATTATGAAATGGAAACTACAGAGTTTCTAATTCTTTTTTTTTTTTTTTTTAAGAAAGGAAGCACCTGAGCTAAAAAGCTTATCACGGACCCTCTCATTCTATTTCTGCGATTGCTCCTTCTTTACTCAAATGGCACCTGTCAATATTTGAGCCTGGGGCATTGGGTCCCTCTCTCTCCATCCTCTTGTCAAAAGCACACACCACTGTTCCCCTCAGAAGAAATGATTTTTTTCAGCATCATATGCCCATCTTCTCTGGGGCTGGTTCTACAATCTCTTTAAGTAAAGTTTACTTTCAAATGAGCTATAAAAAAATAACTAGTGCTTCTTAGTGATAGAGCAGACTCCACACGGAGGTGATAGGATATTCAGATGGGTTTTCTAAATTAGAATTATATTGCTGTGTACTCCTGGTGTGAATATGGCATCACAAGTCAGCATTTTCTTCCCATTCCACTATACAAAGGCAACAAAGTAAATGAAGAAAACTTCTGTAAACATCATTTTCAGTGAGAAGACAGGAGACAGATATAATCAACCAATTCTAAAGTACATATAAGGGTCATAAAGCTTCCAGAGAAAACATGTCAGACTAGCATCATGACATCGGGCCAAGGAAAGATTTCTTAGGCAGAACACAGAAAGCACTAACCACTAAAGGGGAAAAATGAAATATATTTCTTCAGAGTTGAAACTTCTGCTTTTCAAACACACTGTAAAAAATTCAAAAGGCAAATACACACAAAGGAGAGAATACTTGTGTTTTATGTATGCATGTGTGTATATAAACTATATATATGGTAAAGTTATTATATTTAGAATAGGTAAAGAACATCTGTAATTCAATTTTTAAAAAAGACAAAAGCCTCATTAAAAATGAGCAACCCACAGTTAGTCAAATTGGAAAGCCTGAAGGTATAGTCTTCCATAAAACCACCCCCACTTCAGACACCAACTTCAAGTTTGGGAGTTCCCAAAACCATCATGAAGTTTGATCATTGGAAGGGCTCATAGAACTCACTAAAGTCTATTGTACTCATGGTGTGGCTAACGACAGGAAAAGAGATGGAAAATCAGCCAAAGAAAGAGGCATGTGAGGCTTCCACTGTTCTCAGGACCTTCTACCCCTCCAGCACGGATGAGTGGCAATGCATATCAAGTATTGCCAGCCTGGCAGGAACAGCAAGGCAAAGGGGCCAAGTCACCTATAAAAGGAAAAAAAATTAGGCTGTCTTCAGATCCTCCAAAGATGTTTCTAGCTTCTCAACCATTTAAGATAGTTAAGGAAAGAAAAGTATAAGCCAATGATTTTATATTCAGCCAAACTTTTATTTCCAGCAAGTGTAAAGATGACAGACAAAAGTTTTGAACATGTACAACTGAGGGAATAAGAGAAGCACTTCTAAATTGGCAGAGTAAGGACATTCAAAAATCTGCTCTCTATGAAAGCAAAAGAAAAAACTGGCAAAAATTGTCAAAATCAAAATTTTCAGAACTCTGGAAATTAAAGGCTTGCAACAATTAGAGGAGCACCAATTTAAAAAAAAAATGGATGAATTTTGATAAGAATTTCAAAATTTTAAAACTTTGTGGTGTTTTAATTTTCTCTATTCTTAGCTTCCTCTCCTACATGTGCAACCTTGAAATCAGTAGCTTGACAGCCATGGTAGCATGAAAGCCAACATTTGGTAGCCTCTGGATGGAGCCGGGCTTGGAGACCCTAAAATGTCCTATGCTAAGAGGACTGACATCATTTGATCTCTCTGTCAACTCGCTGAAAAGACTTCATTCCAAAATCTTTATTTGACCGATCTCAGACCTGACTCCATGAGGAAAACCCTTTCTCAACAAACAGTCCGTTTGTTGAGAACAATTAGAGGCAAGTGCGGCAGTGATGGAAGCTGAAGAAAGCAAGAAAAAGGCCAAAGTAATTAAAAGGTTTGTGGGTAATGAGAGAGCCATAGGAGACTTTACAAAGTTTAACCTATTCCCTGGGAATCTAAAAGCCCTGTGCATGTGCAGGGCTGTATGTACGACCAGGAAAAATCTGAAAAGGCAATGATCTCTCAAATGTGACTGCTAATGAAGTTTTGAACAAGCAGGAAGTGAATGCTAAGACAGAGTTGTAAACTTCGAAGTACTAAAGGTGTTCCCCAACACACAAAGAAAGCCTTTCAGCTAAAGGCAGGGGACTCAATGGTTTAGGCATTTGAGAAAATGTCTGTCCAATTATTAGCTGGCTTTCAAGCTAGCCAAGTAGAGACTACAGGGACAGTCTATAACAAAGGATGCAGACTTTAAGATTTACTCCAAGAGTGATGGGCATTTGGCTTAATGGTTAAGCCATTAGTTAGTAAATCCATGTTCCAGGTTCAATTCCCAGCTCTGGCTCATGAGTCCAGCTTGTGGATCCTAGGAGGTAGCAGGAGATTGCTCACATACTTAGATCCTTGCCACCCATGTGGGAGACCTAGATTGAATTCCTGTTTCCCCATTTTGGTTCCACAGCTATTGTAGACATCTGGGGACTGAACCAATAGATAGGTGTTCCCCTGTCTCTTTTTGTCTCTCGATTTCCCAACTAAATAACAAATAATTTTTTTCTTAAATTACTCTAGGGAAATATTAGACAAAAAATAAATAGCAACAACAAACCCCGGGGAAGCGGTTTATTAGGATATCCAGAGGAACAGAATGGAGATTGAGACAGAGATGGTGGTTGAAGGTGGTGGTTTACAAGGAATTGATTCAGAAAATTATGGTGTCTGACAGGCCCCAAGTCTCAAGATCCACAGGCAGCAAGCTGGAGACCCCAGAGAGCTGATGGCATAGTTCCAATCTGAAAGCTGTTGGGATCATGACCCAGGAAGAGCTGCTCTTTCAGTGTTGAGTTGAAAGACAGGAAAAAATACTGTCTGGTCTCCAGGGCAACCAAGCAGAAGGAGTTTTCCCTTACTTGAGGGAGGGTATTTATATTTTCTTATCCAGACATTGAGTGTTGGAATTTTATAGGTATATATATTTAAATAACTTATACAAGTTCATTTTTAAAAAGTAAATTGAAGGGGCCAGTGCTGTGGTGTAGCTGGTAAAGCCATTGCCTACAGTGCCGGCATCCCACATAGGTGCCTATTCAAGACCTGGCTGCTCCACTTCTGATCCAGCTCTTTGCTATAGCCTGGGAAAGCAGTAGAAGATGGCCCAAGTGCTTGGGCCCCTGTGTCCATGTGGGAGACCCAGAAGAAGCTCCTGGCTCCAAGCTTTGGATTTGCTCAGCTTGGGCTGTTGTAGCCATCTGGAGAGTGAACCAGCAGATGGAAGACTTCTCTCTCTCTCTCTCTCTCTCTCTCTCTCTCTCTCTTCCTCTTCTTTGCTGTAACTCTGCCTTTCAGATAAATAAATAAATCTTTAAAAAAAGCTTTAAAAAATAAGTAAATAGAAATCCAACTTTATTTTTAAAAGTTTACCTAGAATTTCTATATATAGTACTTATAATTTATATTTTGTCTTACACATTTTAGAAGGAAAATAACTTTTGACATATGCATGCAAATTGGTATTAATGTTTTTTCCGTGAGGTTAGGTATAGTAGGTTAACTGCTGCCTGTGACACTGGTAACGTGTGTAAGAGTGCTGATTGGAGTCCCAGTTGCTCCACTTCTGATCCAGCTCCCACATAATATGACTAGGGAGGCAGCGGAAGATGGTCCAAATATGTGGTCACCTAATGCCCATGTGGGAGACCAGATAGAATTCCAGGCTTCTGGCTTCAGCCTGGCCCAGCCCCAGCATTGTGACCATTTGGGGAGTGAATCAGCAGATAAAAGATCTCTCTCTCTCTCTCTCCTCTCTCCTCTATGTAACTGTTTCAAAAATATAAATAATCTTTAAAAAATTATTTTTGCTTGATTTAGATTTTTCATAAAAATATATTCAAATTTTACATACTCTGGTTACTACTTACTATCTTTTACATTTCACACTTCAGATGGACTGAGCAGTAGAATAAACCTTATGAGAAAACCTTAACTATTACAACAAAATTTTCTCATGATTGTCAGGATGGGGAGAGGGGGAAATGAGGAGGAAGTGGTTAATGTGTGGGGGTTTTCTTCTGGGATAATTAAATGTGAACTAGACAGTGACACAACATGTGAACATTCTAAATGTCACTAACATGTCAACTTTAAAATGGCTAATTTTATGTTTTGTGGGTGTCAGCTACATTAAAAATTTTTCAATGCATATAACAATATAATTTTGCTGAAAAAAAGTAAAAAATTTCAGAAGTAAATATATAATAACTTATGAATAACATGTTTCTTTTATTATTCAAACAGCAGCAGCAAATCATCCAGATATGTACAAAAGTAGCTTGATTCTGTTATGTTTTTATTTTGTTGACATTCAATCATATAAGACTGTGTCTATATACATGTAACTCCGTGTGCCATTATGAATATATATCCATCAGGTAGAAGAAGAAAGAATCTTTTATTAAGAAAGCTAGCTTTGGTGTGGCATGTTTGTAGTTTTAGACACAATGCATAACTTTTGAACATGTAGGGATGTGACAAGCTGGCCTGTGTGTTAGCTATATTCTTGCCTCAGACCCCACCAGCCTCAGGGACACCTGAGCCACAGCACAGGACACATCAGAAGATGTCACAGTGCTTGGGGGAAGTCAGCCCACAGTGCATGGCGTGGGTTGGAAGTACTCAGCAGGGGCTATTTTGGGGTAAATGATGAAAATCTCCATTTTGGATTAATTTTTCAACCTGATTTCCATATGTTTAATCTGTATGATTCATCTAGTGATATTTCAAAAGACAATTTACATAGAGAAGGAGATTTTAAAAGTTTATTACATTAGCAATATCATTCCAAAGAACTTTTGCCAATCACTTAAAAAATGTATTAAAATATACATTATGATAACTAGTGATCTTCAGATGACTACTTAAAATAGATGATTGTTTTATCACTAAGTAGAGGCTTACCTACTGATTTCCCACATACACCCATTAGGACACATTTGGAGAAAATACAGGAAAGATACAAAAGAAAGATTTGTATATTGGGCAAGTAAGTGCCTGAAATTAACTAGCACAGCACAACAGAGGCCTGAAGATGACCATGCTATGCGGAATCTAACATAAGCTAAATGTCACTGCGTAAATTTCATTTAGAGTCGGCGCCATTTAGAGCTCTACCTTGAAAAGGCATTGACCAGAATGACATTTTTTGTTCTTGTTCTTGAGTTATTATCCCCAGTTTTAGACCTTCATGAAATAATCTTTGGCACACAGCAAACATCCTCTGGTCACCCCATCTACAATACACTTGTTACTCTCAGTCCTTTACAAAATGTTAGAGACTCTTGCAGACATTACGAAGGTCAAAGAAGTGCCCTCTGTCTCTTTGTAGCGAACTGTCAGCACTCATGACTCCAGCTGTACCGAGGGCTAATGTCACATTACGATTCTTGAAGGGTTTGATTGACAATACTGCATGATAGCCCATCCAAAAAATTAATCTTTGTTGGAAACAGTGAGACGCCCTGAAGACACTCTGTCGCTTGGCTCTTTTTCACTCTCTCTTAGAGATGGTAAGGATTAGAGCAGCTCTCTTGTCCTTGAGAAGAGATATCACACAGACATGAAAACAGCACCTTGGGTTTGCGTTTTCAGCAGGTCAGTCACTGGGATGTGAGGGCTCTAGTCTTCCTCGGGAATCACACCGAAATGTCAGTATTGTGAAAAGATAGGATCGCACCCAGGCTGAATATCTGGGTGCTGAGGCCGCCCCAGGCCGTGCCATGCGATCCACGATGATGGAAGTTGGAAAGGTGATGGCAGAGGTGTTGATGCTGGGTCCCAGGCGTCCTCCTTTGTCGGAAACTCCTTCATCACTGTGGAGTTTGAAGCAATCTTTCCACTTGAAGCATTTAAAAATGTCACCTTAGAACTGCGATTCTCCCCCCTAGCTTGAGTTTCCATGGAGCAGGCAGAGTCAAGAGGAAAGTGGTTTTGAATGTAAACGCCGAGAAAGGCAGAGACCAGGCCATGCTCCTGATTTGATAACTATTGTACTTCTCAAAGACATGTAGAAAGATCCCAGCATAGGCATGGAAAGTCTTTGAAGTTCCCATAGCCTAAAAAATTGGAATGGCCTGGAAGGTGAAACTTTACTCCAAACTCTCACACCTGCTGCTTATTTTCCGCATTTTCTCACCAGCAGCTACAATGCACACAGCCTGACTCAACCAATGACCTTTGTAATCAAATCGCAAACTAGCTCTTCCATAAATCCCAAGTCACAGCTCAGGGGTTCTCCTCCTGCTCCACTCTCTGATGCTGACACCCCCCAAGAACACCAACTGGTCTGAGCTTGTCTCTTGCAAAATGCAAAGGAAAATACCTTTGAGAGAGAAAAGAAAAAAAATCTATCCATCTATCAATTTATCTACCTATCCATCCATCCATCTATCATCTAGCTATATCTCAACACAAGAAGAGATTCTAAGGGATGATTTGCTCCTGACTCTCTTGAACTCTTAGAGAAACGACAGACCCAATCCCCTGGAGCTGCTGGCGTTGGAGTTGTGCCTGTCTTGAAGCAGAAGACCACAGCTGCTTCCCTTAGCAAGAGATCAAACCGCGCGGGAGACAGGAGCTGGCCCGAGATCTCCTTTCCCCCTCTGACTTCTCCTGGCTGCTGGCTGCTGAAAGACGTCATGGCTGACCAACCCTCAAAAAGAGACGCTGTGATGGTGATATATTGTGGCCCTTGAAGAATTTAATTGTCAAATTGACATTTATCAAAAGCTTTAGTGCATTTCAAAGATAAATGGTGCAGGTTTGGTTCAGATCAAAGCGCCCCTGCCCTTCCGCATTCAGAGCGCGGGCCGGCTTCGGCAGGCAAGTCATGTGTGAAAAATGATGCCCTCCACTCGGGCTCCTTTAAGCACTGGCGCTGGTGACAGATAATCAGAAATTTAAATGCTAGCCTCCTCTTCAGAAAGTTCTTAAAATAATGGAGGACCCATTGAGACCATTTGTATTTGAAAGGAATGCTAAATAATTTAGTGCGTGGGGCTGGATGCGCTGTGCTGGGCAGATAAATGATGAAACCCCAGCGCAGGCTCTCTTCAGCGGCCGCCACACTAATTACAGATCAATTACTTCCCGGTTGTTTGCAACCTTATCAAAGAATGGTAAATTTACTGAGAGCAGAGCGTGATAAGATGACTTTTCATTATTACAGTAGATTTGTTGAAACAGCTCCGACACTGAGATGAATAAGAGCTCTCCCAGAGCTAATAGGATCGGGGCACAAAGAGGGAGAGTTTCAGAGCTGAAGGCTCCAGGCCGGGCTGCTAGCCTGAAACCCCTCCCCCGCGTTAATCCTTATCTTGAGTGTGTTCAAGGCAGAAGGCAGGCAGGCCCCTGACCCAGTCACTGAAATGTGCCTAAAACCGTGGAGCTGAGAGGCACCAGGCAAGCTGCGAATCAAAGAGAAGTAGAAGCGTTTTTGCTGTAGATGCAAGCGAGGAATGCATACGCGTGTGCCTGTGTGGGGTGTGTGCACGCAGACTAGACGGGAGAGCAATGTCCATCAGAACTACCACAAAGGGCTATCTGCCCTGTGTCTCCTTAAGAATTATCACTGCACTGTGGGACGATGTCAGTGGAATCACTCCAGAGCTGGGGCCAATCACGACTCAGGGTGGGGTGCATGGGTGTCACGGTGGGTTCAGCTTCTGCTTGAGACACCTGCGTCCCTTACTAGAGTGTCTGGGATCGAGTCCCGCCTCTGCCTCTGCTTCTGATCCAGCATTCCTGCTAAGGCACCTGGAAGGCAGCAGGTGATGCCTTCAGGACTCAAGTGCTTCAGTCCCTAGCATCCATAGGGAGACCCGGATGAAGTTCCTGATTCCTGGCTTCAGCCTGGCACAACTCTGGCTGTTGCTGGCATTTGGGATGAGAACCAGCAGATGGAAATTCTCTCTCTCTCTCTCTCTCCCTCCCTCCCTCTGCCTTTCAAACAGACAAAAATGAATAAGTAAACATTTATTAAAAATAAAATATAGGTTGCTTTAAAAAAAGATTTATGATGGCTCTCTAGGACAGATAGCAAAATTTCTCCTGGAAAGTAGAGGCCTGGGAGGAATACTAAGGTTTCCAATGGAATCCTTCAGATTGGAATAAATAATATGCAATGTTCCTAACAACACACATATATATAGCTATGGAATTCTATTTTTATTTGGCTTATTTATTATGCTAATTGAGAAATCACTGGGACCTGGCGTTTGACCTATTGGCTAAGACACATGCGTTCTGCATTGGAGGGCCTAGGTTTGATATTGAGAGCAAACCCCTATAATGTAAAGGCAGGACCTGGCCTCTTTTCTGTCCCCAACATGTCCCTGTCTGTGCTTCAGCAAAAGGGATTCACTGGCTTGATGGAGAGATACAGCTGACCTGACACAGGTCTAGTCACTGGACTCAAGGAGTCATTGGTTTCTCCTATAGATAAGAACCTTGATGGCCAGTATTGTGCAGAGGTGGTTAGTTTAGGCAAATTTCAGGTCCCGGCAGAATGCAACTGCCACCTGCAGGTAACCCCTAGACCAACCAGAAATCACCTGGCCATCATAAGTTCCCTAACGGGCACCACATTACCGACCAATCAAAGAAAGATCACGGGCACCACTGACCAAACAGGCGCCTGGACACGGGCTGATCACACATTTTTCAATCCAACTCAACCTGTAAGAATCTTCACTCCTAACTCCTCGGGCATGCCAGGAATTAAGCAATCAATAGCTGCCCAACTCCTTGCTCTGGGCATTGCAGCAAATACTTATTTTCTTCCATCACCCCAATGTCAGTGATTGGCTTTCTGCACGCTGAGTGAGCATAGTCAATTTGGGGGTTCTACAGCAATGCCTCCAAATAATTTGGAAGGTTGGTCAACAACAATATCTACCTCCAGCTCCTCACTGCAGCTTCCTGCTACTGCAGCCCCTGAAGGCAGCAGTGGTAGCTCAGGTACTTGGGTTCCTGCACTCACATGGGAGACCCTCGTTCCCAGCCCCTGACTTGCACCTTGGCCAAGCATTTGGGAAATGAAGTAGTAGATGGGAACTCTCTCTCTCTCTCTCTCTCTCTCTCTCTCTCTCTCCCTCTCCCTCTCCCTCTCCCTCTCCCTCTCTCTCTCTCTCTCTCTCTGTGTCTGCCTCTTAAACCAACAAATACATATTTTTAAAGTAAGGATTCATTTCAAAAAGAGAATCAGAAGTAACTCACTAATGGACACTTGCTCTGGGTTACTTCTAAGACTACGGTCCCAGCTTACAATCCTTCTTATCGGCCACCTCCACATGTCTCCTCACGGCCCCTAGTCACAGTGGGCACTTGGAACATGCGTGGAATTGTGTATTGAAGTTTGCAAGCCATTGCTATTTTTAAATCTCTAGTGTAGTCAAAGCAGTCTGTAGGCATTGAAGAGAAAATTCCACCATGACCTGGGTACCAGAGTAGTGTTTAAAATCCCAATGCAAATGGATGGGAGAGGCAGCCCGAGGATTGCCTTTTGTTAGGCATGTTAAGAAAGTCTTTCATAATTTTTTCCCTTGACTTTTAAAGGAAGCTAGAAGCCCTAGGGTAAAGGTCAGCTCTCTTTGTGAATGGAAACCAGTTAAGAAAGGGAAGGACGTGGTGTACTTGAGAGCGAGTGTTACTAGCTGGGCGTTGCCCAATGCTTGCTGATGAGAGCGTGAACCCAATATGGTTTTCCAACAAAGATGTTTAACTTAACTCTGTGGGAATTCTATTCAATTACCCTCACTTTCTGAACAATCTCAAAGAAGTACACTAAAGCTCAAAGATATAAAATCATTCCTTGCAGAACCAGATTGGAAGCCTTGCTGTGGATGCTCACTGCCAGCGATCCCGTTCCTTCGAGGATAAGCCATGGCACGGTTAGAGACTTTGCAGACAAAACCAAACAAATTGGGAAACAGGCCAGGAGGAGAGCATGTAATATTTAATTTGGACAAATGAAAGGGGAGATGATACTGACTGCAGAGAGATAATATAGAATTTGCCTGCTTCAAACTGAATTCATACACACATGAACATAATTCATGCATATCCTTGCAGAAGTGTCTTGGGAATAAATTGTCAACCAATCGGTACCTTTTTCCAGTAATGTGAGCCAAAGACATCAAAAAAAAAAAAAAAAAAAAAGGTGGAAAAGTAAGCCAATGTGGCATCAAGAGAAATGGTTGCTTTTTGTCTGTTCACGTTGCATCTTTGTGCTACTACAAAGAACTTAAGCGAAAACTGCATGAGAATGATAAAATAGATTCTTTAAAAACTTTCACCATTCCATCTAGAAGAACACAGCAAAAAACATCACAGACAAACATCATATTCTCTTCTCCCTGGGCAGGAGTAAGGCTATGTGGAAGGTGGTAACAGAGAAGAGAGGGCACAGAAAAAAACTTTAGAAAACACACACTGGAGGAACAGAATCTCCCTCCTCTCCCCTCAGTCCTGGCCCTTCCCCCATTTCTCCTCTCACTTGCTAAGACTGGCTTCATTCACCCTCAATGGTTATTTGGACACAGCAGCAGACTGCTTTGCACATTGTTGCTGCAAATGTGTTGCCTTTCATTTTAATAATCAGACTGGGAAAACATACACGTGTGTGTATGTGTGTGTGTGTGTGTGTGTGTGAGTTGCACCCCAGAAAGGGGGGAAAGTGGGGAGCGGGGCTGCGTAGTCTATGAATTACACATATTGAGAATATTTAGTGTAGACTATCTTGGAGCAGATGTGTTTGATGTATTCAAACACGTGCATATTCGAAAATCATGAGAGGTGTAAAGAAAGCTGATCAGTTGTCTCCACACTTCCTGCCCAGAATGCTAGAACAAAGGATCACTTGATGAAACTGAAGGGCAAAGATTTATGAGGGGAGGGGGTGCAAAATGAAAGGAAATTCCACTTCACATCACATCCATTCACCCTTCTGAGTCTGCCTCCATGGGAATCCCTGATTTAATCCTGGAGCTGGAATTTAATAAGGTTAATTTTCTGACTGATTGTACCACTTGTACAAGGTTTAGAGAAGATTGCGATAAAAATAATAAAATCTCATCTTTGGGTTGTAAACCATTCCTGGAATGATTAATCTGATGCTGTGCAGTGTTGGCAATGTTATTCGCGGAAAGAGTTGGATTTATTTTTCTCCCTCAGAAGCAGTGCTTTTGGACCATGATGGAGCTGGATGAATCCTTTTGCTGGAGGAAATCTTGATTCATGACACCTGGAATCCACTTCGGTGGAGAGACGGTTTCATTTGGATGTTAGCTGTCATTTTCTAAAGCGTTATGTTTAAGTCCCATTGCGAGAATTTATACTTTTTTTCACTATAAAGGCAGTACATACTCATTTAAGAAAATTCAGCAAATTAGGGAAAGCAGGCGAAAACAGGTATCTCTCCGACTCAAAGCTACCGTTTACTTTTCAATGAATTTTCCCCTACTTTGATATTTTCAATACGAAGGATATTTGCTGGCTGGTTTGTATAATATAGCATCACGGTTATTTAGAATTTTGTGTCTTACCTTTGTGACACTGTGAGCGTTTTCTGTGTTGTTGCATAATCTCCATAATCATCCCCGTGGCTGGGCAACGTTTCACTGAGATCATACACTGGGCTTTACTTCTCCACTCCACCACCACTGAAGCCTTAACTTGTTTTCCATTTTTTGCTCTTGTTTAGAATTGCTTTTTTGGAATAAATTTCTGCAAGTGGTGTTACCAAGCTGAAGCGTATGAATATTTAAAAAGATCTCACCCATTTGAAATGCAAATAACCAGGAGAAAGAGATTGATAGGTTTGTTTGATTCCATATTTCAATATTCAGATAATAAGGCATCCTTTTAGAGTAGCAAAGACATGAGGGATAAAGGCATTTTGAGTCAACTCATGGCTAATCCATCACAGAGACAGGACCTGGGGTCCCTGCTGGTGTTCCGATGTCCTTTCATGACACCCATACCATGCCAAGTGGCCGTCATTTTCATGGGACATCAGCTTCCAAACTGGTTTGTTGACTCTTGCTGGCAACAACTTTTGTCATTTTTATATAGCAGATTCTCAAATTCCCCTTGTGGAAAACATCTACAATTGCTGCCCTGAAGCTGTTTGATGGTATTTTCCTTTCCCTACTTATGTAAAATTGAATTTGCTTTCTTTTTGCCTCTTAGGAGACAGAATAAACTCACTCAGGGACACTCAAGGGCAAATCTGCTAACACAAATATAGGGAGTCGGGCCGGATTTCAGAAAAGATATTTTCGAGTGGGAGAAAATGTTGCCAACTACATCCAATGGATTGGTAAGAAAGGATAATTAGACCATAGTCAGATCTCTTACCCACCACTCCCAGCCTGAGTGATCCCCCATCCCAAGAACAAGCATATCAGTAGGGACACTCCTGGGCAGGTGCTGCAGCCAGGGCCACTGTCCAGTCCCCGCCATCCTGGGAGAAGGAGAGACTTCCTTTATCATAGTAACAGAGCTAGGAGGACAAGACAGGAGAGGGATTGTCCTCACGGACCCCTGCTGTGAGACCCAGCTCACCCTTTGTCCTGAACATGTTTGAACTTGGGATGTGATGTCAGTGTCTGTGTCAGTCAGCTCCAAAGTGTCACTCAGGCTTGCTGCTGGAAAGGGCATGGGTACAGGGAGGTAAGTTCTGGAATGTGCTGCAGCCAGGGCTTCCGGGTAAAGTTAAGTAAGGCCACTTTCTTGGTGAGAGAGCTTTCATAGGAGAATGTAAATTCACGCAGTCAGGCAGCCATTTTTGGTCCAGGGCAGGTTTTGTTAACATTTTAAATAATTTACTAACCTTTAAAACTTGGGCAGGGCCTAGTGGCACAGTAGGTTAACCTGCTACTTGGGATGCCAGCACTGCGGTCTTGGTTCAAGTCGTGGCTGCTCAGCTTCTGATCCAGCTCCCTTGCTCATGTGCCTGGGAAGGTAACAGAGAATGACCCAAGTCCTTGGGCCTCTGCCACCCACGTGGGAGACCTGAATGGAGTACCAGGCTCCTGCCTTTGGCCTGGCCACTGCAGCCCTTTGGGGAGTAAACCGGTGGATAGAATATCTCTCTTTGTCTCTCTGCCTGTCAAATAAATAATAAATAAATCTTTTAAAAATTGGGCAAATCCATGTCTCTTATCTTTCTTTTTCAGAAAAATGAAAAGGATAATACTAGGCTGCATTTCCATAAAACACTAGTTTGAACAGCAACCCCCATGCTCGCCCCCATGGACATTCCTTCCTGTTCATGGTGGTTCTCTCCAGTTCCTACTGACTTCTCACACCTTCCCACTTCAATCACTGTCATCCCGTAGCCACATCATGTCTGAATGTCACCTTCAAGATGCAGAAGCAAACCTAGGAAGCACTGTGGAGTGCAGTGTCCTATATCAAGAACACTACCTGGCCCTGCCAGTCTTTGTTAGGGACCAAGGTTGCTGGTTGCCCTAACCCTCTGTCCATAACAAAATCTCCAGAGCTGTTTGTGCTCTCCTGGACAAATCCTTCTCGTTCCTCTGAACCTAGACCGTCCCCTAAGTAATCCTGTTCACATGAACCCTGTACTGGACATAATGCATATTGCATTATGCATGATTTTTTGCACCAATATAAACTTATTTTTTGTTCTCCCCCCATGAACTGGTTGAAGTATTCTTGTTAGCACAGAAATTTTCCTTTTTCACTTAAATTCTGTGAGAATTTTTTTTTGTGCATTCCATTAATGTGAGACTAATTTACTAAGAAAATCTAGCTTAGACAGTTAAAACTGACGTCTGAGAGAAAGGAACTCCTTTCTATCACATCACATTTCACAGTGGTTTTCACTGACAAAAAGGAATATTGGGGTGGGCATTTAGCTTATCAGTTAAGATGCCCATGTCCCATACTGGACTACAAGTCTTCAATTCCTGGCTCTGGCTCCTGACTCCAGTTTCGTGCTAAGGCAGACCCTGGGAGGTTTTAGTGATGACCCCAAAAAATTGGGTTCTTGCCACCCACATGGAAGACACAGATTGAGTTCCTGGTTCTTGGCTCCAGTTCCAGCCCAGCCCTGGCCATTGCAAGCATTTAGGGAGTAAACCAGTGGTTGGGGGCTTGTTTTTCTCTCTCTCTCTCTCTCTGTCTATCTCTGTTTCTCTCTCTCTCCCTCAAAAAAAGAAGCTGATGCTAACTTTTTTTTTTTTACAGGCAGAGTGGACAGTGAGAGAGACAGAGAGAAAGGTCTTCCTTTTGCCGTTGGTTCACCCTCCAATGGCTGCCGCGGCCGGCGTGCTGCGGCCGGCGCACCGCACTGATCCGAAGCCAGGAGCCAGGTGCTTCTCCTGGTCTCCCATGGGGTGCAAGCACTTGGGCCATCCTCCACTGCCCTCCCAGGCCACAGCAGAGAGCTGGCCTGGAAGAGGGGCAACTGGGACAGAATCCGGCGCCCTGACCGGGACTAGAACCCGATGTGCCAGCGCCACTAGGTGGAGGATTAGCCTATTGAGCCTTGGCGCCAGCCCTATTTTTTTTATTTGACAGATGGAGTTAGACAGTGAGAGAGAGAGAAAGAGAGAAAGGTCTTCCTTCCATTGGTTCACTCCTCAAATGGCCTCTCAGGCAGGCGCTGCACTGATCCGAAGCCAGGAGCCAGGTGCTTCCTCCTGGTCTCCCATGCAGGTGCAGGTCCCAAGCACTTGGGCCATCCTCCACTGCCTTCCTGGGCCACAGCAGAGAGCTGGACTGGAAGAGCAGCAACCAGGACTAGAACCTGGCATCCATATGGGATGCCGGCGCCGCAGGCGGAGGATTAACCAAGTGAGGCATGGCGCTGGCCCCACTAATGCTAACTTTTAAAGAACATACAAAGTCATGGGAAAACGGATTTAAGTAAAAATTCAGGGTACAATATTATGTATACAACAGAATCTCAGGTCTGCAAAAAATGATGTTTTAGGTGCGTATTACATGTCTGAAAGGGGATCACTCACTGTGTGTGATCACAGCTTGGTCATCTTGAATTATAAGCAGACTTTCCTCTTTATATTTTTATGCATTTTTAAATTAAGAAATAAATAGCTGCTGCCTTTACAATATTTTTAAATGGTGTTAAAATGCCTGATTTCAAAATGCAAATAGACTGGCTTATTTGGGACTTTCTCTTATTGACTATTCCACAGTGTCCAGCCTCCTTAATGTACATTTTATTTGCTATCTTTGGATCAGGGTCATTTTGTGCATGAATGTCATTCTAGAATCTCTTACTCAGAATTAGACAAATTGGAATAACATTCCAAAATCTTTCTGTAAAACATCGTCAGTTGTTATTATGAGAATGTGCTCTGTAATGATGAAATTCATCGTTTGTATCAAAGAATCCAGTGTTTATTGGTTTCTTTAGGATAACAGGAATCGTACCTATTTTCTTTTCCAGCCATTTCACTGACAACACAACAGAGGGAACACCAGGCCAGAGGACACCACGGGGAGGCTATATGTGTGATGTTTATTTGCCTGTGATTCTTTTCAGCTGACTGGGAATCCTACCTTGTGAGTTTTAGGGGAAAAGACGCATTCAAATGGCAAAAAGAGTTGAATATAATTGTCACAGGACACAGTATGTGAACCTTAGCTCCTAGCTGTGGTGCTCTGGCCTGCGACTAAGATTTCAAACAAGACCATGAGAAACCAGGACCCGGGTTACAGTGGGCACATTGTCTCCAAGTGTGGACATCCTTAAATGGAACACTTTTGTTTGCTTTTATGAGAAAAAATAAGAACGACATTAATTTGAACTCTTATTAATACATAGCAAATATTATTTGTTAGCAGGACAGCCAGACATCATATTGTTCAAACCAAACATCAAATTATAATGATTCCATTGAAATAATTCAGTCTTGTTTTAATTGGCAGAAATCAGCAAGGGGAGAGTGTTCCAGAACCTTTCACAGATGTATTTATTTTACCAGCAGAAAGCACTGGATTGGATCAAAGTTAAACTAATTACCAGAAGGTATTTAGACATCCCTAAAATGGAGGCTGGGGTCATTATCAACACCTCTGTGTGCCAGACTGGAGACAGAACAGGGATAGGACACTTACAAGACCATGCGAGTTATTCCTCCCAAGTCCTTGAGTCTGAAATGACTTTCCAGGTAGCTTGGTCCCTTAAATGCCAGCCGTGTCCCTGCACGGACGCTCTATGTGCCTGTGGCCCTCCAGGCTCTCTGTCTCTCTCTCTCTCTCTCTCAACCTCTCCTTCAAAAGCTGTTCTCCCAGGCATATTTTCTAGCTGCGACTTTATTAGCATTTTGTTCTCATTCTTTTTCCGTAATTAAAAAAAAAAATGTTTGGAGTTCTGTTCCAAAATGGCTGCATTCCTTTCAGCTGCAGATGGGACCACCTGCGAGGCATTCTGCTCACCCTCCATCTCCCTGCCTCCACCGAGGGAAACGAGGCGGGCGTTGTGCGCTCTGCCCCATGGCGCTCACCTTCCCCAGGAAAGGGAGAATCCGAAATGTCCCAGCTTTTTACCACGGGGCGCGAGCGCGGAGCATGCTGCGTCTCACAAGGGTGTCCCCGTCTGAGGTCTGAGGCTAGAGGCCCTCGGTGAGGGGAGACAGAGCTGCACGCAACGGGCTTGTTCCTTCGTTAATTCAATGACCATGAAAAGTAAACTTTGCTGACACAGTTTTGTGGTTCACTGCCTTTCTTCCCCCTGTCCTGTCCGATCACAGAACAACTTTGTAACTCTCCCTCGGTAATTGGTCAGCCTCACACAGCTGCCGTGTATGTCCCACTGAGAGGCGGCAGAAACCGCCTTCAAGAGCTCTGGCTGACAGCACGAGCCAGCACGACAGTTTTCCAAGCCGCCAAGATGCCTTCTTTTCCGTCCGAAATTCTCTCGAAGAACAGGAGCCGAGTCAGGAACGCTCGCGTTGCTGCTCCTAAGTTGCTAGCGCCCACGTGTGAGGAACCCAGCCACCGTGGAAAAGGAGCTACAGGTCCCGTCACTCCGCCCACGAGCAATCAGATTCCTAGGAACACCGCACTGTTGCTCGGGGGTGGGGGTGGGGGTGGGGAATGCCAGTGCCAGTATCAGAACCCCTGCAAAGCAGATGGGCGATGGAGTCAGAAAGCTAATGCTCTCCGTTAGGGACCAGCACCTGTCGTTCCTCCTGGCTTCTCAGGCCATCCATCACCAACCAGGCCAACTGGGCGGTGCAGAGAGAAGTTACAATGGAATCCACGGCTGCTGATTTTGCCCCTATCCCCATTCTTCCTTCTCAAATCTCGTCTCCTAGAGCTTTTCTCCTAAGCCAGCCCTGCGCGTGTCAGGGCGCCCTGTCAGTCCATGCTCTGGTGAGATAACCTCCTGTCCCCTCCCAATCACCTTGCTTGCTCACCTATCTCACCGATCTCAGCTTGCTCCTCCATTCTCAAAGCACACCAAGGGCTCCTGCCACCCTCTGGGCGAGGGTCTCCGTGTGTGTGATTAATCTAAGGCACTAACCCAATTTGAGGTCTGCAGAGAGGCCTCTGCTCTTCTTTGTCTTTCCAAGAGTTTCATAGAAATGACACCAATCGTTGCCTAACCCCCCAGATGTGAGTCGAATAGTAGAGACTCCATCCAAGCCCAATCGCAAGAAGAAGGTGACTCCCAAAGTCTCCTCTGTTGTGGGCAGGCCCTGGCCACGAGGATGTGCACAGGAAATTGAATTGAAGTTGGTAAACCTAATATTTACCCTGACCTAGAATTATTTACTTGGAGGTCTTGTTGATGCTTCTTTTCTGTCATGCTTTATAAACACGACGCTTTAAACTATTTGTGCTTTTCCCTTTTCAGCTCCGAGAGCTGCTCTCCACGGCCCTCTGCCTATGTGTCATGACCACTTCTGAGATGTCACAAGAAATTTGTTACCAGTAATAGTTTCTCTGAAGCCTGCAAAGTATTTGCTTTTCTTTTGCTGAAAGGCATCCCAGCTATAGCAACCATCTCGCAGTCTCGCCACAACAAGAAAAACCCTGACAGCATCCTTGGGAGGTGGTTGCATGTGTGAAAGTCATCCAACATGGAGGATAAGGAGGAAACAACATTGACACACAAGGAGTTCCAGCCTTGGATCCAGTCACTGAAAAAAAAAAAAAGGGGGGGGGGGGAACAATTATTGAATCATTTATTTCAATGGACCTATTCAATTAAACCATTAACCTAGAGAAGGAAGGCAGAGCTTTCATAGGAAGCAATGGGGCACACTGGTGACCCTGCAACCTAAAGAATGTACCAGAGCAAAGGGGGCAAGAAGGGTGGGCATTTGGCCTAGCAGATAAAACCCTAGGTAAGATGCTTGCATCCCACACAGGAGAATCTGAGTTCAATGCCTGCCTCTCGGGGTGGGCGCTGTGGTGCAGCAGATTAACACCCTGGCCCTGAAGCGCCGGCATCCCGTATGGGCACCGGTTCAAGACCTGGTTGCTCCACTTCTGATTCAGCTCTCTGCTATGGCCTGAGAAAACAGTAGAAGATGGCCCAAGACCTTGGGCCCCTGCCCCGGCGTGGGAGACCTGGAAGAAGCTCCTGGCTCCTGGTTTCAGATCAGTGCAGCTCCAGCTGTTGAGGCCAACTGGGGAGTGAACCAGCAGATGGAGGACCTCTCTCTCTCTCTCTCTCTCTCTCTCTCTTTATTCCTGGCTCCCAGCTTCAGTGTGGCCCACGTCTGTCCCTTGGGAGCAAATGCTGGAAGGTGAACCAGCAGATATGAGCACTCTCAATAAATTTGGTTAATTGTCTGCCTGCGGCGCTGGCATCCCATAAGGGCGCTGGTTCTAGTCTCAGTTGCTCCTCTTTCAGTCCAGCTCTCTGCTGTGGCCTGGGAGTGCAGTGGAGGATGGCCTAAGTCCTTGGGCCCTGCACCTGGCTCCTGACTTCGGATCAGCGCAGGTCCGGCTGTTGCGGCCATTTGGGGGGTGAGCCAGCGGAGGGAAGACCTTTCTCTCTGTCTCTCTCTCTAACTCTATCTGTCAAAAAAAAAAAAAAAAAAAAAGGCAGATCAATACATAAATAATTAAGGGCAATAGCGACTCCCCTCTGGCTGGTGGCTGCAGAGTGAAAGCAAGCCCAGTGTGGCCAACATTTCCATTTTTCCACAGAAACTAGAAACTGATATTTTAACATGGAATCTCTCCATTTGTAAGCATATATATGTGCATATATGGAAAGGCTAGAACCTAATTCACAACTTGTTGAACTCTGACAGAGTTTTGCTCTGAGAGATTGGTCCATAGGCCACAGTTTGCAAACCTTTGATTTAAATAAAACATGAACTAGCAGCAGTCTTTGGGACCTCAAAGCATTCCACGCTGTGTAGGAACCAGTCTCTGGCTGCAAGGGACTGATGAAAGAGAGAAGGTAAGTACTTCTTTTTAGCCAACTTGAGTAACAGTAGGCAAAATAGACAAACTGCCCAAGGAGAAGCACCAGGTAACTGTTAGCACAATGGGAAACCAAGCAGATGGCATTAAGAGCGTGTGTCTTATCCCAGCCACTGAACTTGGCTTCTGAAGACAGGGACATCTGAGCCGCCCCCATGCAAGAACCACTCCTTATCCAATCTACCTCCACTTGGGGTTCAGGAGTAGACTTCTTAATTGGGGCCACTATCAGGGTACTCATGGAGCCAGCAGCCCACATGCACAAAGGTTACAAGTGGGTGACTTAATGTTTTATTTATTTGAAAGGCTGAGAGAAAGAGAAAGAGATCTTCCATCTACTGGCTCAGTCCTCAGATGGCTCCAATAGCCAGAGCTGGGCCAGGAGCCAGGAACTCCATCCAGGTCTCCCACGTGGGTGCAGGGGCCCAAGCACTTGGGCCATCTTCTGCTGCTTTCCCAGGCGCATTAGCACGGAGCTGGATCAATGAGTGTCCCTGGATGTCCTCTTGTGCAGAGTCAGGGGAAAGGCTGTTCCTCCAGGCTTGCAGACAGCCTCACCAGCAGACGACAGGATAGATTTCATCACCCAGCCTTGCTCTCGGCTGGGCGCCGTTCTGCGGGACCGAAAATGCAGGGTGCAGTCACCACGCTGCTGAGCCCCTTGCCCACCTATGTCTGCCTCTGCAGTTGTGCTTTTCTGAGCCCGGTAAAATGCAGACTGTGTTGAAAATGATTTTCCTGCCGTCTTCCTACCTGCCGTGTGGATGAAAATCAGAAGTCCTTGGGATGTGGAGCTATTTAAAAATAAATGCGGCGTATGTAACCATAGCAAGCGATTATATCAATTCTAAATGGACTTTGCCCTAAGAAAAATAAAAAGCCCAGCTTTGGGGCTTTATTTCATTTATGAGAACCCAAGTGAATTGAGCGTGATTGAAGGGCCCGTGTTTGGCTGGGCTCCTCCATGTAATGTGGGCTCATTGCACTGGTTTGAGTGGACCCAGCTGTAAAACCAAGAGGGCCCTCTGGACACAATCTCTTCCCAGATGCTGAAAACACCTCCTCTTTGAGAAGCCGGAGGAATAATTCTGCCCCAACAATAGGACATTCTTCCTTCTTGAAGGTTTTATTTTTCCAGGGAGTAGGAATGGAGCAGGAGGTTACTCTCTACCGCCAGGCAATGCCCCGAGCAGGGACAGAGTCCTAACCTAGTTAGGAGACTGGGAATTTGATCCGGCACCCGGAGAGAAAATGGCCCTGTGTTTCTCATTAGACACAGCACCCTTGTCCCTGTAGCACAGGTACCGTGTCCCGGTGTGCGTGTACACAGCGCATGCGCCAGCACGGCCAGACCGGATGGGGACAGGAACCCCTAAGGCTCTGGGAACCTGACTTTCTTTGTGTCACCGAGGGCATCACACTTACAGAATGCTTTCCCACACCTTCAGCCAACCGCGTTCAGCCTTCAGCCTATGCCGTGGAGGTGAGTGCACTCTCTTCCCATGCACTGCTCTGTGCACTGCCGTGTAGCCGGAACAGCCGGAGGGAGCGTTACCTTCCTGTCTTTTTCTCTCGGGGTACGCCCTGAGGTCCCCCCAACACCACCTTGTCAACGATGCCCCTCTCCCACCCCGCTTCGTTTTATTTGAGCTCACCACTTAGTTTGAATCTCTGGCTTCTTGATTCAATTTGAACAACTGTGAGAGTTCAGATTGAAACAAAACAAAAAAGCTTTCCTTCTCTGTCTGATGTTGACTTTCAAATTGGCTAGAAGGCTCCTGGGATGAAACACAAGATGTGTGCTATCTTCCTGTAAGAAGCATCTTTTTTTTTCTCCCCCTTTCTCTTTAATAGAAAATTTCTGAGCGAGACCAGGAGGCAAGGAAAAGCTATTGAAAACAGGGGCATCGCATGTGGCTATCCCCACGGGAGACAAGAAAGCCCCCGCACACACACACACACACACACACACACCTCCTGCAGCAGCTCGCTCCCTGGCTGGACCCACGAACTAGGGCATTCAGGCGTGGAAATTCACATCACCCAAAGGAACTGAACTCTGAACGGATTCCAGCCATGGCCGGAGATGTGCGGTCTTTCCTTGGGAAGAAGTTGAAATTTGCCTTCCCATGGCAAACAGGAGAAGTCTTGTTTGACTCTGCTCCCGTCACAGCGTCTGCCTTAGATGAGCGTATCTTTCTCCAGGCACTAAGGAGGCAACGTTGCAGCTTGTTATGTCCAAGTCGTGAAAGAAGCAGACGCAGAGCCGAGGAAAGCCCACCGTTATTTTTCTTAATTATTTTACAGATGTCAACTCCAATACCACCCCATCTTCTGAAACTACCAGGAGAGAATAGAATAACCACCCATCACTCAAGAACCTCTGCCAAACTTGGGCAGTCGATGTTTTCTGATGCCTGTGAGGCCATTCGATGATGTGGGTAAAGCCTGCAGGATGCTAGCAGACCCATCACGGGCAATCAGGAAAGAAATATTCTGGGGTGCACAGGCAGACTGTTTCACATAGTTCAGTTAGTTTAGGTTAAGAAATGTTTTCTCTCAGGAAATGCCTTTAAACCAAGGCTACATCTTATTTAATGATGTGGAAAAATTCCACAAAATATCCTTATGAGAAATGTATTTAATTTTCTCTTTTAAAGCCAGTCAGCAAGTAAAGTGAGCTGCAGGCTGCTCGCGTTACTAACACCGCCTGGCGGAGCACCCTGCGCCTGCGCCGTGCCTGGTCATGCCCATGCAGAGTGGGTGCGAGTCTGGAGCACTGGGTACGGCTGCTTAGCACTTTGCAGAAGCTGATTGACTTCGGCTGCTGGAATGTCTGCCTGGATACTGACAGATGCCAAAAGCCAGAGCAAAGTCCCTTTGCCTTTCTCGGTCGCACAGTACAAAGGAATAAGCAGGAACGCGTCCTGGCATCGCCAGCCAAGACTCTCGCCTTCTCCCGACTTTCAGGACCGCACTGAGAAAGAGCATTGGTGCCTGATCTAAAAGAGCGGTCACCCACTTGGCTTCCTCAGGGCGAATCAAAGTGCCCGGGAAACACAGCTGAGTTGCAAGTGTGCCCCGCCCTCCCATCCTTCCCTCCTACTCTGGTGTCCTAACTCGATTTCTCTCTTCCGGGCTTTAATCACAAACAGGTCACACTCTGCCCTTCCCCGGGTGGCTCAGCTGCTTTCTCTGACCGTTGTGGAGGCGGGGCTTGCTCCTCGCTGCTCTCCAAACACAGCCAGGCAATAATGACATTGTCGAACTAGGTGGGATTCGGGTATGAAAACCACTGCGTGGACAGTGATAAAACAGTGCGGGAAATTAGCATCCCCCCCGTATTTACAATTCGCAAACTCTAATTTTTACTCCAGGTAAAAAGTAAACTGTGAAGATAGGCTTTTTGATAGAGGTGAGTGTAATAGAAAATTCTTGGTGCACAATGAAATGTATCTGATTTATTTAAGGTTTCCTCTCATTTGACCTTCAGTCTTGCTCTGCAGCTCAAAGCTACTGATTTGAACATTACAAAGAGGGTGTGTGTTTCTCAGAAGTCAGGTACACAAAGGATGACCATCCAGGAAGGCCTGCGTAGGCTCTTTAATTCCATTAAAGCTATCACAGAATATTATTATTATTATTTTGTAGAATCAACTTCTACAAACTTTAAACATCCACACTAAGCCAGAAATCCATACAAGATCAACAAAATGAATAGAAAATATACTAACTGAGGTTATAAAGCATAAGAAAATGATAGTCTTGGCTCTGATAAAAACATTGTGAGTATTTTATTTGTTTATTTAAGAGACATAGAGAGACAGAGACAGAAGACAGAGCGGGCGCGCTCTCAAATGCTCACCAAGCCCAGGGCTGGGTCAGGCTGAACCTGGGACCTGGGAGCTCCATCCCCATCTCCCACTACCTCCCTGGGGCTGCATTGGCAAAGAAGCTGGAGTTAGGGAACCACAACCCAGAATCAACCCCAGGCGCTCGAATGTGGAGCTGCTACTTTCAAATGCCTGTCTCTTCTCCACTACCTCTCAAGGTTAGTTGTTGGGAGTTTTCCACCTGCAAACATCTCTGCAGCGGGATGGCCGCTATCAGTTACACAGGAAGAACTCTTGCCCTCCAGACTGATGACTGACATGAGGCCGTGGGTGAACTCTGGGGCACGTGACTGATGCAGCAGTCACTTGAAGCCAAGTGTCTGACCTTATCTTAATCCAATGGGAACAATGAAGGACCCGTGTCCTGCAGCACAGGCTGGCATCCCTTTGACCTGGAGACAGATCTTATCTCACACTCAGTAGAGGTAATTTTACACACAGCTTTCAGATTCCTGGGGACTCGGCTTCCTCTCCTAGAGGAACACCTTGCCAGAGCTCTCCCATGATTTGTCACACCAGAGCTCTTGTCTCATGAGCAGCCAAGTACTAGTTCCAGGTGATATCAATGAGCAGGGCAAGTGAATGTAATCTCTTTTGCAGATAATCAATGAATATTCTATTGCTTCATATCATCCACAAGAGAGGTAGATAAAATATTTTTATTACTTATTTAAGCTGGTGTGATTAATGATCACACTTATTGATTACTGTCTTACAGAACAGACAGCCAATTTATTTTGTAATTATCAGCTATTTGCTAGTAATGAAAAAGGACAACCTAGTGAGAGGGACCAAAGATTGACCAAAGTATGGTTTTCCGATCATAGTCTTTGACACAGTATTCTGTAATTTAGCTCGATGCAGGGTGAAATATTCGTTCATTTTTTGGCTCATTTTCCTGGTTATTAGTTTCATAAAGGGCCCCTTTTTTTCTCCTTAGCACATATAGGTTAAAATATGGAGTTGCTAAGATTTCATCGAGGGTTTGAATAGCTCAAAAAAGTCTCCAGTAATTTTTCTCTGTTCCAGAATAAAATAATACCAGGCTGTTCAATTTCATACCATGTATTGGACCATCCATCTTACCGTCTCTATTTGGAGTCCTGACCCAGAGTGGCTACCATAACTCTTATGAGGCTTGGATGTTCTGAATCTTTTTGAGTGAAGGCATCAGAATTAACTGCACTGTCATTGAAAATATATTTCTATTTCTTTGTTACAGTCCTTCATTTTAACCATCTTTCCTGATTATAGACATAATACATATTCATGATAGGAAATTTGGGAAAAAATGTCACTCTTAGAAAGTTATGGAGGATTAGTTATTTTCACCCTGTTTTGTTGTCCTTTTCCCAGAAACAACTTAAATTGAATATTGATTTTGTTTTTCACTTTAGAATATATCAAGATTATAACTGCATATTGATTCAATTAGTCTTTGAAGCAAGGGTTTCGGAATTCAAGCGGCTTAGACTTTTTGTTTTGTTTTGTTTCAATTCCTTGTATCTCATGAGGACAGAACACTTTCTAATTTCCCCAAATAAGTCCTCTGGACAAACAGACCATGAGACTCAATTCTCCAACCTTTATTCAAGGAAAAAGTCCCAGGGGAGCCTGGATGCTTAGGTAAGAATGGAGCATTGGGGCTGCATTTTATGTCCTGACCAAGAGCATGGCCATTCACGCCTGAGTCCTCCTGGGATCCCACAATGAATACCATCTGGCTTAGGAGATTCAGAGATTCCAGACACTTACATGTCTTAAGCGGTGCATAACGACTTCCTGGAAGACTCTCCTCCAGCAACGTTGCACTACAAATAATTGCAAGAGAAATTTTTGTTTTACCTTAAACTTCTTTTGTTGAAATGGCATCTCTTAAATTCTTGACTTTGTGAAATTTATCTTTAGCCCACTGAGTTTTTCATTCCGGCTTGGGAACTCCAAGACGTAGTTTGCATGAATGCTCTCACCAGTCCCTTTTGTGCACCCTCTGATTATCTGTGCCATGCCATTTGAATTGAATGCACATATTTAATGAATACAATGACCATCAGTACTTTCGAGTAGATTTTTATTTTCTGCATTGCCTTTTATTTTAAAGGCTTTTCTGTTTGCTTCCCAAGGAAGTCGTTTCTCTGCTTCAGTGCAGGGATTGCTCTTTCTTGCCCTTAACACTTTACTCTTCTGGAGTGTTCCGACCTCCGGCACATTTAGCCCACAGCTCCTCCAACCTCCAGGCTGATTCCAGTCTGCTGGGGTTTGTTTGTTTGTCTCTTCTCTGTACTAAATATGTCCTCTGGGCTGTTGCGGGTTTCCCATGTCAAGAATTACAGATTTATGGACTCTCACTCAGTATCGAAAGGCTGTTTGTTCATCTAATGTAGTAGTTTTTAATCTTTTCTACTTCCATCCCACAGCTCGGCAGCTGGAAACCATCTGTGTGGCCATCACCCGCCTTTTCTTGCCTCTTCTTCGCACCGTGATTTCCTGGCTGGGTTGGGCAGGACTCTGCTGGGGCATCTGAAGGATCTCCAAAGACGTTCCCCCAGGAGTGCACAGCATCCCTCATGGCGATCCTTCCATCCTTGGCAATGTCAAGGACAACTACAGCTACAATGACTGGTATTGCTCATGTGCTTGGAAGGCGTCAGACAGTGTTCTCACCAGGGTAGAACTATGATTCCTTTCAGCTTGCATTCAGAACACTCTTAGAAGATACCATTCCTAATGCCATTTTCTGCTTAGAAAATGGAAGCCCCATGCAAGTAAATCGTTTTCCTAAGGTCACAAAAAGCCTGAGTTTCAAACCCAAGCCTCCTCATTCTAAAACCTATGGCTCCTCGTCTTCATGCTATACTATTATCTACAAAATTCCTTCTAAGATTGCTGCTCTAGAGAATCTATTTTTCTATAATACCCACCTGTAGGCTGTATTTGCATATTCTTGTAAGTTTAAGCCTCTTTCCCATGACAGACCTTCAAATATTCAATGGCGAACATCACATTCCCTTGCGTGGTCTGTTCTTGTGGTTCAGCATCATTGATTTTTTTTTTCTGCCAGATCAAAGATTGCAAGAGACTGGGCATTTTGATCCTGAGTTCTGGTCCCCTGTTCTGTAACTATCTTTACCGCAAATTGAACTTGGAGTGGCAAAGGAACCATGGGATCCATGGGAACCATGTATTTGAGTGATCACGCCTCTCTGAATATCCTGGTATCGGATCCTTTCGTCTCTCTCTCCTGGCTCAGTTTAAGTCCAATGCTTTCTAAAAGTCTGAAATACCTGGCAGCTACATTTTAATTTGGCCTGTCTCTATCATTGTGTGTGACTCTCTCTGTTTAAGCGTTCTCAGCTGGTGGACACCCCTCTCCAGATAATGATTTACCATCAAAATCAAACAACAAACTCAATAACCCCCTTACCATGGCCTTTGACCTTGGGGACCACAGGTCATGCCATCCCTCCCTGCTGTAGAGCAATACAGTAATTGATCCTCAATAACCTGTATGGTTCCTTTTCGTGGACTCAGGGACATCCCAGGTCTGCCCCTATGTCAGCTCAGAGAGATTTGGGGCACTACATTTTCACCCACCTCACAGATATGTCACTCAGTCTACTGACATGCTGTGGTGGTACCAGAAACATCCCCAAGACTCGCATGATCTCCAGGAAAAAAAAAAAAAAAAAAAAAAACAGCTCCTGCTCACAAAGTCGCAGGCATCTGAAATTCAGTTGTCATAAACCCTGGCAATCCAGAATTAAGGAACCACTACAATTCTTGATCAATTTCAATGCATTTGATGGTTGCACACTTGGAAGAGGTGGATTTGAAGCGAACAAAAATTTATCAGATATCCAGGAGAGGTCAGGGAGTGGGGAGTAACTGGGGTCACCACCAGACCAGGAACTGTTCCAGAAACTTTGACATGTCATTATAACTCTTTCTGCTTGTTCATCTTATTGATCACTAATAAAAGTGCTGGCTTATCAGGAGGGTCAAGTAATGCTGTAAGTGTCCTTTAGAAGGCACAAAACAATCAACAACTATTGTATTAGGTGCCCTCAGCCTAGTAACCCCATCCAGCCTTCAGCCCCCACAAGGCCACCGAGAGCAGAGGGAATGGCGCAGGCATTGTTTTCTTACAGGTGTCACCACGCCCTGTGGACACAGGAGGCCCTGGGACTCTACATGAGTAGGATGAGCCTGTTTTGTTGCAGCAACTTGAGATTTTCCACAATTCCTGCAGCTTGGAGTCTAGTGAAGAAGAACCTGTCTACCAAGGAGGTGAGAAGGGTGTGAAAATCGTGTGTCAGGGACTGTGCCTTATCTGCCGTGTGACTAATGCCTCCTGACAAGGGACAGCTGCCCTGAGTAGCTGATGCCGGGTGTTGTAGGGCACCCCTTCTTCAGCGCCCCAACCGGTTCTCAAAGGATGGTCCCAGCCCCCAGATTCCTGGTATTGCCATCATTTGGAGTCTTACTAGAAATTCTAAAAAAAAAAAAAAAAAAAAAAAAAAAAAAAAAAAGGAAACCTGTTGAAGTGAAAGGGACACTATGAGAAACAGTGACTTGATCAGCCCTTGTCCTGACTGTTGATGTACAATTTAATACTTTATCCCTTTTAGTATTTTTTTTTTGTTCTAGTTAATACTATTGGTTGAACTCTGTAATTAACACATAATTATTCTTAGGTATTTAAATTTAACTGAAAAGTGATCCCTGTTAAATATAAGAGTGGGAATAAGTGAGGGAGGAGATATACAATTTGGAACATGCTCAATCGGACTTGCCCCAAATGGTGGAGTTAGAAATGTGCCAGGGGATTCCAATTCAATCCCATCAAGGTGGCATGTACCAATGCCATCTCACTAGTCAAAGTGATCAGTTTCAGTTCATAATTGATCATAATGATAGGATTAAGAGTCAAAGGGATCACATAAACAAGACTAGTGTCTGCTAATACTAACTGATAGAATTAAAAAGGAGAGAATGATCCAACATGGGAAGCAGGATACACAGCAGACCCATAGAATGGCAGGTGTCCTAAACAGCACTCTGGCCTCAGGATCAGCCTTTAAGGCATTCAGATCCGGCTAAAAAGCCCATGAGAGTATTTTAGGCATACAAAGCCAAAACACTCTGGCAAAAAAAAAAAAAAAAAAAAAAAAAAAAAAAAAACACACACACACACACAAAAAACACCTAAATGAAAGATCTCTGTGAGTGAGATCCCAGTAGAAAGAATGGGCCATCAAAGAAGGAGGTACCTTTCTCTGAAGGGAGGAGAGAACTTCCACTTTGACTATGACCTTGTCTAAATAAGATCGAAGTCAGCGAACTCAAAAGCCTTGGCAACTCATGACTAGAGCCTAGGGAGATTACTGACACCATAAACAAGAGTGTCAAATTGTTAAGTCAACAACAGGAGTCACTGTGCACTTACTCCTCATGTAGGATCTCTGTCCTTAATGTGTTGTCCAATGTGAATTAATGCTATAACTAGTACTGAAACAGTATTTTACACTTTATGTTCTGTGTGGGTGCAAACTGATGAAATCTTTACTTAATATATACTAAATCAATCTTCTGTATATAAAGATAATTGAAAATGAAAAAAGAAAAAAAAAAAAGAAATTCTATTATCAGGCTGCTGATAGATTCACACCCGCCCCACAGGATCCCTCATCTATCCACCTGTTGATCCAGAAACTCTGGCATGAATGGAGCCCAGAAATCTGTGGGCCAGCAAGCTCTGATTCTGCTACTCACAGGAGTGTAGAGCTGGTAGTTCACATCGCGGAGCACCCTAGGGGCCACACTCCCCTAACTGTATCCAAGTCTCATATTTGGAGAAGGTGTTGCACTACAGTTCTCAACCCAGAGTCCAGAAAGCTTTGGCCTGACACTCCCTGAACTTCCCTGTGAGGCGCTGGCCTCCTGTGTTGACCCCTCTGCCTTTGTTTGGTCTCCCAGCTTTGCCTAGGAAGCGTCTTTTCATCATCCAAAGACCTGTTCAAGTGTCATTTCCCTTGTGCAAACTTTCCCAAGCTCCCTTCCCACCCCCGAAATGCCAACCAGCTGGTTCACAGCCTCTTGCATGTGAGTTTTGCCCTTCATACTTCTGCGCACTCCCAACGTTATCTTATGTTGTTCACCATCTTTTGCTTGCCCCTCTTCCTCAGTCAGTTCCTGAGGTGTTGGCGATTTTGAGGATGTCGATGTCTCACTGATAGTCTCACCCCAGACGACCTCACCCACTGGCGTGGCTTCAGTTACTGTGCTTCTGCAGACACTTCCAAAATCCGTATCTCCAACCTGCACTTCTCCAAATCCCACACCTTCTTTGTTAAAGCCACCTGGGCAGCCCCACGTCAGGGGACAATGGGAAACCTTAAATTCAACGTGTCTTCTATGCAAGGGAACGTCCCTTCTCACCAGTCCCCGGCCCCAATCTCTCAACTGCTTCATCTCCTCCATTTCCGCTCTGAGGTCCCTGCCAGTCACCTGGTGAACATTGGTGAACACAGCCAGAACCTGGGAGCCGTCCCTGACTCCTTCCTAATGATGTGCTGGCCCCGTGATGAAATTCTAGATATTACCCTGCTACATCTCTCACACGGGCAGCTGGAGTTGTGTCCTAACTGGGCTCCTGGCCTGACATGAGTTCCTACACCCCTGCCCGCAATTTGTCCTGTGTGTTTAAGGTGGAGAGCTCATTCTCAGGTGTCAATCTGATAACAGCACTGCCCTGCTAAATACCTCCAAGGCTCCCCATTCTGTACTCAACAGAAGGATGGAGCTCACGCATCTGGATCTTGGTACCAGTTCAGGCTTTTTTTTTTTAAGCTTTATTTATTTATTTATTTGAAAGGCAGTTTTACACACACAAACACATACACATACACACACAGAAAGAGAGAGCGAGAGAATGAATCTTCCATTCACTGTTCACTTCCCAAATGGCCCCAATGGCTAGAGCTGGGCCTGTTCAAAGCCAGGAGCCAGGAGCTTCTTCTGGGTCTCCCACATGGGTGCAGGGACCCAAGTACTTGGACCATCTTCTGCTGCTTTCCCAGGCACATTAGCAGGGAGCTGGATTGGAAATGGTGCAGTCAGAACTTGAAGGGGCACCCATATGGGATGCTGGCACTGCAGGTGGTAGCTTTACCTGCTACACCACAGCACCATCCCCTACCCATTCAGTCTTAAATTCCTTTTCAAGTAGTTTAGTATGAAAATATTCAAATACAGGAAAGTTGTAAGAATTTTATAGTGACTATCCATAGACCCTTGACCTAGGTTATGCAACTGACCGATTGACATTACTGTACCTGCTTTATCACATAGCAATCTGTCCTATGCATCTTTCTCAGCATGTTATCAAGCCACTTTCATTTTTTTAATGTATTTCAAGTCCAGTTTCAAACATCATTACACTTACCCACAAACATTTCAGCATGCATATCAACTAGGATTCAGCTACTTGTTCATATGGTTGTTTCTGATTTGAGGGGAAATGGATATATTGTGAAATACACAAATCTCAAGTAGACACTGGATGAGTTTTGACAAATACATACATTTGTGTTACTCAAACCCTGATCCAAATGTAAACATTATCAACACCTACAAAAATTCTTGCTTGCCCCTTCTCAATTGGTCATTGCCCCTTAAGCTCTCCACTGTTATGATGTTTGTACCATACATTAGTTTTACCTATTCTAGAAACTCTATAAATTGAATCTTTGCATGAAGATGCGTTCATTCAGCATTACATTATTGAGATTTGTTTGTGTTTTTGTATGTAAACAGTAGGCTTTCCCCTTTTTATTGCTCAGGAGTTTTCCATTATATGAATACTGGAGCACTTATTTCTATACTATCCAACTAGATTGTTTCTGGTTTTTAGTTATTATGAATACACCTGCTGTGAGCATTCTTGTACAAGTTTTGTGGACACATATTCTGATTCTTCTTGGGTAAATACCTACAAGTAGTATTCCTACGTAATGAAGTAGGTTCTTCCTACTCTAGGTTGTACCATTTCTCACCCTTACTACTAACATTTGAGAGCTCTAGTCACTCCATATCTTTGCTAATTGGTGGTGTTCTGTCTTTCTAATTTTAACTTTCCTGTGGATATGCATTGGTATTTCATTGTTGCTTTAATTTGCATTTCCTGGTGACTAAGGATGTTAAGCATCTTATGTAGCTATTGGCCATTCATATATCTTCTTTTGTCAAGTATTTGAATCTTTCATCTCCTTTTTTATTGAATTATTTAACTATACATTATTCAGTCACAGAAATTCTTTATAAGCTGGATATTTGCCTTTTGTCAGGTGTATGTTTAACAAATGTTTTCTATCAGTCTGCAGTAAGTCTTTTCATCTTGTCGGCAATGGCAATGTCTTTTGATGAACGATGCATTTAATTTGATGAAATCTAACATCATTTTTTCTTTTGATGGTTAAAAATTTGTCTTGCCTAAAAATGCTTGCCTTATCCCCAAACCATAAAGATATTTTCTTATGTTTTCTCCTAATAATCTATGATTTTCAGTATTATATTTAAGCCTGCTATCTATCCTGAATTAATTTATGAACATGATGTGAGGTAGGGACCAGGGCTCATTTTTTTCTCTATGGGTATCCAATTTACTGATATTTATTTCTTTTTATTTATTGTATTTGATAGAAATTTATTTTTCCTACTAGGTTGCCTTGACAATTTTGTAAAAAAAATGAAATGTCTGCATAAATATATCCATTGATCTGTCTGTCAGTCTTCATGCCAGTACCACATTCCGATTAGGTTCATAGAATTCCAATAGGTTCATAGAATATTAAAATCAAGGTCATGTAAATCCTGAGACTCTTGTTTTTCAGCATCGCTTTGAATTTTCAAAATATTTTACATTCTTGTGTAAATTTTGAGATCTGCTTGTTGGTTTCAAACAGAAAACCTACTCATTCAACTTTACCATTCGTTGTGTTACGCTTCATCTCTGGTATCCCTGCAAGCTAGGGAGACTGAAGAAACGGCTTTCTTTAATAAACTCTTAGCCATAGAGGGTTTTTTTTTTTTTTTTTTTTTTGACAGGCAGAGTGGACAGTGAGAGAGAGAGACAGAGAGAAAGGTCTTCCTTTGCCGTTGGTTCACCCTCCAATGGCCGCCGCGGCCGGCGCGCTGCGGCCAGCGCACCACACTGATCTGATGGCAGGAGCCAGGTGCTTATCCTGGTCTCCCATGGGGTGCAGAGCCCAAGCACTTGGGCCATCCTCCACTGCACTCCCTGGCCACAGCAGAGAGCTGGCCTGGAAGAGGGGCAACCAGGACAGAATCCGGCACCCCAACCGGGACTAGAACTCAGTGTGCCAGTGCCGCAAGGCGGAGGATTAGCCTAGTGAGCCGCGGCGCTGGTCCATAGAGGGTTTTAGCCAAGGATTTCTTAATTCCAGATTTTAAAAGAATTTTTTGGGGGGTCGGCGCTGTGGCGCAGCAGGTTAACTCCCTGGCCTGAAGTGCTGGCATCCCATATGGGTGCCGGTTCGAGGCCCGGCTGCTCCACTTCCAATCCAGCTCTCTGCTATGGCATAGGAAAGCAGCAGAAGATGACCCAAGTCCTTGGGCACCTGCACCTGTGTGGGAGACCCGGAAGAAGCTTCTGGCTCCTGGCTTCGGATCGGTGCAGCTACAGCCATTGAGGCCAATTGGGGAGTGAACCAGTGGATGGAAGACCTTTCTCTCTCTCTCTCTCTCTCCCTCTCCCTCTCCCTCTCCTCTCTCTGTGTAACTTTGACTTTCAAATAAATAAATAAAAAATCTTCAAAAAATTTTTCTCTCTACTCTGATAAAGGATATACAACCCCATTTAAATTTTATAATCTTTCTAGAAAGAAGTGAACCTGAGTGCTTGGTTATGATAGAGTTTACCTTTGGAAGAAGTGCGAGTATTGTCTCACTTCAACACCAGAAAATTGTTTCCTCTCACAGTTATTTTAACCAAGAATATAAAGGTAGAACTGACCTTCTTCCCTTCTTTGTCATTCCCTTCCTCCTCTTCCTCATCACCTTCACCATCATCATCGTCTACACCAGAGCTGACACTTAGTGAGCAATCACTCTGTTCCCTTGATCTGATGCTGAAGATATGCTTTACCCATATCTCATGTAAGCACTCCCATCAGCCCCAGGTGGCCAATGCGGTCACTGTTCTCCCTTTGCAGATGAGGAATTTAAGGTTAGGGAGGTGAAGGCGTTCCCAAGGTCCCACGGAGAAGAAGCGGTGGTGCTGAGGCCAAAGGCTGACAGTCGGGCATCTTCTATGAATCAATGCCTCGCTGAATCTAAGGCAGTATTTCCTTTGGCTATGCTGGGATCATTGAAACTTTATCATCACTGTTGCTGTTTCTGTGACAAAGTACCAGGCACACCCTGGAATCCTCTTCATATACTTCTCAAAATTCTGCAATTATGCAGTTCTGAAGACATCTGGAAAACAACGTTGGTTCAGTTGGGTTTTGCATCACATATGGTTTTATAGCAAAAGTAATTTACCCTCTCCCTTTCCTCTTCACAGTGGTAAACTATTTTCATAGTGTCTAAGGATTTCTTTATACAGCATGCAGGTCTCATTCAAGTCCTAAGCTATCTTTATGTATAACTCAAAGTCAAGATTGTCATGCCCCACTGATTTCTATCATCCAAACATGTTGCTGAAATTCCAATTATGATGACTCTTTCTGACTCAGCCATAAAAATTCAACTCTACAGTTGGGATCTGAAATTTCACTTTTAGCATAGAGAGCATTATTAATGTATTTTGCATTGAGCTATATATATATATATATATATATATAAACACTTTGTACTGAACTCTTTGTTTTGCTGGAAGTGAAGTGCATGCCTCATTATCCTTGCCCCTGGAAATCCAAACTTCCCTTACAAAAGGATGCACAGGCATAGACTCTAATACAACAGCATAGGTAGCTTTAGCATTCCATGCTTTTTAGCTGACTCTCAAAGAGGGACTTGAGGCTGTATCAGTGTCTACGTTGACGTGCAACAGCTGCTGCCATAAACAGTAAAGAGTTAAAGGATTCACACCCAGGGATCCCTGAGAAAATGACTTTTTCTCCAGGTAAACTGTGGAAGAAGAAAGAAGCAATGGCCCAGAGGAAAATACACTTTAGGTATTAACCAATGGATAAAAACAAACCCTCTATCAGCAGTTCATCAGGTGCTGAGAAATACGCCCAAGCTCAGATTGACCGTGAACGCATTCGTTTGCTTTAATACTGTTTTGAAGATGTGAAATTAAACATAAGGATTTTCTTTCTGGTGTCCTTTCATTTTATTTAACAGATCCTGTATTTGTGAGCTTAATGGCTTGAGTTGAAAGCGTAATGAAAAAAAATTAGTATGTTCTCCTTTTAATTTGATAAAGATCACATAATAATGGTGACAGGTGGAGCCACGTGGGGGTGGAGGCAAATTGGACTTCGGTCCCAGACGTCAAAGACGTGCTGCAGACTTCAGGGAAATGTCTCATGGCTGGGAAAGGTAAGGGAACTCAGCAGGCTGGGCTTTGATACCTAGGGCTTTCATTTTTAATTAAAGAACATAACTCCGGTGAAAAGTCAGCCGACCGGCCTATTTTCTAGAGGGCTTGGAAGATGGCTCTCTGAAGCACAGAATGATTGGAAAATGACTAACATGGTGCCTAGAAGGTGCCACATCGCTGATGAAACAATAAAAATGGACTTTACTCAGCACCGTGTCAAGGATCCATCGCGTGAAGAAGGCATAGTGTTAGCCCACTTTGCAAATGAGGAAGCTGAACCTTAGAGCAGTTTAATAACTTTGGCGGGGTCGCAAAGCTAGAAAGTGGTGGTCCCACAGAAGCCATCAGACTGGCTGCACTTGGACCCACAGTGCCATGCTCTTGGAATTCCTTCCTCCCTTAGGTAGGGGTGAGATTCCTAGCGTACGTGTTCTGAAACAGCTTGGAGGGAAGCACGGGTATGGCACTGTTAGAACAGATAAAACTCTAGGTGAGCCTCATCTTTTCTTGCAGACAGGGTCCCTCGCTACCCGCAGTGGGGGAAGATGTCTCCATTCCCTTTTGTTGACAACCAGCTCTCATATTGCACAGTTTCACCCGCTTCGGAGTCTGGAGACTCATCCTAATGACTCTTCAGAATCCCTCTTGCAATAGCCCGAAAGAATTTGTCCTCCTCTGAGTGAGAACACAAAACAGCTGCTCGCTGTCACTCACACAATAGTTGTTTTTAGATACTCAGAAATCAGTTGCCAACATTTCCTGCCCCTGCCTTGTCTTTTCTAAGTCAAATAATTCCAGCTCTACCTCCTCCCCATCTTCTTCTTCTTCTTCTTCCTCCTCCTCCTCCTCCATTTAAAAATTACTCCTCCAAAAGGCCCATTTCCAAATTGCTACTCATTTGAATTCCTGGGCCCACTCAGCATCTGGACATTCAACAAGAATCATGAAGACATTGCCATACAGTCCTCAAATTATGGCATCTGGGAAAAATTTTAAACATGTCCGCAGGAATATTTTCTGTTGTTTTACAAATTACAGGCAAAACATTAAAGAAAATTATGGCTTTCCCAGTTCTCAGATGGTGTTTTGTCTAAACTAATGCAAGACGAAAGGTGGAGTAGTTTTTATTATTTTCCTCGTGCTGAGAAGATACAGCTATTTTGGAAAGATACTATCCTCTCTAAACTTAGCAATTGTTCACATTTGTGTATTTGAGAGTTGAGGGTTGTCAACAGTCTACAGGAATTCAGAGGAATGAGGAATCACTCTCAAAGGAATCAAACAAGGCTCCATGGAAGCTGCAGTGTTTGTGACAGATATTAAAGTAGAGGTAGTACTATATTTTACATAAAGAACTTGGGAAGAAGGGAAGTTCTAAATGAAAAAAAAAGAGAGTACTCAAAAGCTTAAAGAAATGAGAACACCTTGGAGAAGTGGAAATGGTTCCATTTTGTGTCATCCACTTGGATGGATGTGTCAAGAAACATTGCGTAATAAGGCTGGAAATGGATACTGGGGCTAGATTATTATACTGGGGCTAGATTACTGAAATTCCTTTAGGAAGAGAATTCTAACAACAAAGCATGTGAAGACTAAACAGATAAGCAGTATGCAGATCAGTTTTAAAGCTGATGCAATTCAAATCCCTGGGACTGGCCTGGTTTCCAAGCAGATGAAAAATAAGAAAAACACTTTGGATGTTATGAGTAGATCATTGACCAATGCTAAATGGAGAGTTTTCAGGATAATGGAGAAAAATGAACAAAGACTGGGTAGCAGAAGAGAAATGAAGCCAAGGACATGATGGCACTTTGAGTGTCAAGGGACATTTTCTTGTTGGTTGGTTTGGGGCTCTAAGACTTACACAAGTTTTTGAGGGATTTTTATGGCTTATGTCATGGTGCTAATGGAGAGAGGCAAATTAAAGAGGCAAAAGAAATGGGATGTGATGATAAAAGATGAGAAAATGTAGGCTTGGTCTTGGCAAGCGCAAGAGGGTTATCTTCCTCTAAGATATTAATGAGAGACTCAAGGAGTCAAGTCATGCTGAGTTTTGGGGGTAGAGAAGAAGGAAGCTGATGTACATTGTCTGACATTAATTCTTGCAGTCAAATGGATGTAGAATCATCTCTGAAGAGTGAAGGAACAAATGGTCCTTAGATCTAAGAAATGAAGAAAATATGGCATCAGCTTCATGGAGAAGCAAAAAAAAAAAAAAAATTTAAAAAAAAGTTGAAAAATCAATTACCACGCAGCAATGGGTACCCAACCAGGAAGGGTGATCAGCATGCATAATGAGCATCTGCAAGATGCTTCATGCAGTGACAGCAGAACCTCACAAATTTCTTCATTTGCCTTGACTGTAATTTCATCTCTCAGATGTAGAGGGGTGGACTGGGGAATTACTACTCTATTCTTGCTTCTGATCAAGAAAGAAAGATGCGGGGAATCATGGAAACAGTGATTATGTCACCTGTGAACCTATAGACAGGCACACAAATAGCCTAGCAGTGTCCAGAAAGTTTCATGAGCTTAGAAACACGTGACTACAAGAAAGGAGAAGTGGCCCATGACCATGATACACATTAAAAGAAGCAAAAATCTACAGTGAAACTGACACAAAGACCCAGTTAACAGAACATTTGGAGAGAAGTGACTCAAGAGGAGCATAAATAAAAATGATTTCAGAGCTGACATTATAAGCCCTTTACATCAAAGGTGTAATGTGGCCATCATGAACTTGGATTGCGTTACTCGAAGTGATACTCTGGTTTGAATGTATCCCCTAAGGGTTCATGTATGGGAAGTTTGGTTTCCAGTGTGGTGCTGGTAAGAGGTGTCCAGAGGGGCCAGCGCTGTGGTGTAGCAGGTAAGGTTGCCACCTGAAGTGTTGGCATTCCTATATAGGTGCTGGTTCTAGTCCCAGCTGCTCCACTTCCAGCTCTCTGCTATGGCCTGGGAAAGCAGGGGAAGATGGCCCAAGTCCTTGGGCCCCTGGACCCGCATTGGAGATCCAGAAGAAGCTCCTGGCTCCTGGCTTCAGATAGGCACAGCTCTGGCTGTTGCAGCTATTTGGGGAGTACACGAGCAGATGGAAGATCTCTCTTTCTCTCTCTGCCTCTGCCTCTCTGTAACTCTGCCTTTCAAATAAATAAATATATCTTTAAAAAGAAAAAAAAAGAGGTGTCAGGAACTTGAACAGATAAGGCCTAATGGAAGTCTTTGGTCACTGAGGGCACTGCTCTTCAGAGAGAGATTAAGGTATTTCTTTTTACCCTGAGTGAGGGTAGTTATAAGAAGGTCAAGCTCCACCCCTCCCCTTCCTCTGGTTTCCTGTCTCTCCCTATGACCTGTCCTTCCCACACATGCTTCCACCATGATGCTGGCATGTGCCACCATGTAACACAGCCAGTTGGGGCACTAACAACACTGACACTGTGCTGTGTGGACCAACAGGCTCCAAAAATGGGAGCTAAACAAACCCGTCTCCTTTGTGAACTACCCTTCAGGTGTTTTGTTACAGTAACAGAATAGACTAATACAAGTGGAATGCTGAACAAAGTACAAGCACCCTTTGATTTGAATTTCATTGCCATGTCCTATATGTTAAATATAACTTTGCTGCTTGTCTTGGGTTTTTGCAACACCAAGGACCTTAAATAATATCAGAGGTATCAGATGCTCTTGTTTCCCAAACAGGACTCCTAGATCACTTTTGTGGAATATGTAATAGCCTAAAAATCCAGTTTTGTTCGCATGGGTCCATCACCAACCTCAATGGGAGAGGGAAGAAAGAGACGTATGCCTTAAGCTAAGAGAGAAGATTCAGGAGAACATCTTGAGAGCTTGGCCCGTGTCTCCTGGAGTTTGAAGCAGACAGATATTCACACCTGCCTCTCCTTTGACGTCTAAGACGCTTGGTTTGAATACAGGAAGTAGGAGGAGTGCAGCAACAAGGACAGGATAGTATCAGGAGGAGACTGTCTTGCCACCCCCTGGTGGTGGGAAAAGCAGAGTTTACTGGTGGCCTCAGCCCAGCAGGAGAATCTAAAATCCTGTGAAGGACTCCCTGCTTCAATATGAAGCATGGGCTTGGCCATGGTTGAAAGTGTTGAGCCAGAGGAGAGACAACTGTCCAGATCCGTGCTTCTCAAATGTTAGTCTGCATTAGAATTATCCAGAGGGTTTGTTAAAACAGATTCCAGGGCTACACACTATGGATTCTGATCTCGTAGGACTAAGGTGGGTTTCCCAAAATTCGTCATTCCTACGTTTTATCACATTTTGGGAAGAACTGGTTCAGATGTCTTCAGCCACATAAGAGAAAGAATCAGCTTTGCATTTCCATTGCGCATAGCAGGCACCAACAGATCTAACAGCCTCAGTCATTTCCCACTCACCGGTTCTCCCCCAACCCAATCCTCAAATGGTTGCCAATGGCGGCCAGTGAGAAAAAGGGAGAGAGTTATGAGATGGTGAATTCCACCAGCCATCCCTTAGCCCTCAGCTCCGGGCTTCTAAGATCGGGTCGAATCTGGATAGAAGAAGGGATGAGCCCTACCCTGGATGCGTATCTGCAAATTTGAGTAAATTGAGATGGTCTAGACTGCAGTTTCAGTTATCACATTTTTAATCACCAGAGGGACCGTTCATATTTTTCACATTAAAAAGGCTAGGAGTCTGTTGCAAATTTTGTGCACAGGTGGAAAGGAACTGGCTGGGGGCTGGCGGTGTAGTGGGGGATGAAAAACTAAAGTTGATTGAGCCCAGCTGAGTGAACCAGCCAGTTGCACGAGTCTTAAGAATGGTATTTGTCAAACTCTTAGCAGGTCTGGAGTAGTGCGGCCAAGATAACAGGGCACTGCAAACCTCACCAGAGAGGCATTGACGCAAGGAAGCAAGGAGCGCCAGCCAGAAGAAGATTTAGGAGACGTAATGACACACTTAAAGTGCTAAAAGGCCTTCTTGTCAACAAAGGATTAGCCTTGTGTGTGGCTGCAGAGGCCACAGTGAGGAGAGTGGAAGTTAAGGGAGGAGACTGCCAGGACTCACTAAGAGAAGGCTCACAATGAAAGCCTGGCTATTGACACCTAGTGAGGGCCACTTGCCTGGAATCGTGAACAGCATTCTAACCATGGTGGAGGGTAGGTTTAGGATGTCTTCTAAGGGTGGGTGAGCTTCTCCTGCAATGGTTTTCTGCGTAGAGGTAGGTAAGATCCCAGGTGGGGTCCCCAGGCTGGGGTCATCAGCACCTGGCTCCCTCTGTGTATTTCCACCAAGACCACCAGGGCTATCCACCAGCTCAGCACTACTCTCAGCGCTAGGAAGGGGGACTCAGGGTTCTGATATCTGACTAGGGCAAGAGATCAGGCAAGGATTTAGTCCGGGTTAGTTGAAATCTGCCTTTGCAACCTGGCCTTTCTATGACAAAGTGGCAAGCTAGCGAGAGATGCATCCAAGGCTCTGCCTCACTCTTACCAGCTCCTCTCCCTGCACTCCCCACTCAGGCACTCCAGAAACCACTGATGTGGAAAGGGGGCTGCAGGTGTGATGAGAAACTGGGCAAATCGGAGAGTCGGAGTGCAGACAAGGAAACAAAAAAGAGAACGGGCACTTAGAATGCAAGACAAGGAAGCAGAAGGGAAGCATGCTGTTAGCTGTGACTCCTTTGCAGAAATGTGTTTGTCAGGCCCTGTTCGAAAGCCCACCCGTCACCGACAAGAACAAGTTGTGCCAATCAAAATTTGGAGTGGACAGCGAGGCATTGTGTCTCCGGCTCACATGTTGACATATAATAATCTGGTATCAAGAAATTCTTAATCCTCCACCTAAAATAGCTTCCATATGTCCCCAGGGGTGCAGAAAAATGTTAGTGGGGTCAGGTGACGGCAGGATGGTGACTGTGACAGCTGCAAGCCTTCGCATTCACTGAGTGAAACAATTGGCTTTTAGACAATGTCTTTCCAATTTGTTTTCAACATTGCAGCCGGGGTGCTCTTTTCAAAACACAAATCTGATCATGTCACCAACCTGCTTAAAACCCCTGAATGGCTTCCCACTGTTCAAGGAATAAAGACCAGATCTTTAACAAGGAGCAGCCAGGCTTGGTCCGCATTGGGGGTGGGGAGTGGGGGTGGGGTCCACCTTTGCTGGCTCTTCTCTGGGTCTGGAATGCTGCTCCCCACACCCCACACCCCCTTCCTTGGGCAGCTTTTACTCAACCTTGTGCTTTAGATCTGAGCTCCAATAGCCCATTCTCAGGCAAGCCTTGGCGGCAACCCCCCACCTGGAGTCCTTTGTTATTTGCTTCTTAAAGGTCTCCATTCTTTTCTTTTCAAGCACTTATCTCAGTTTGGAATTATATATTCATCAGTGCCATTATTTGTTTGCTCCTCGGCCCCCGCCCCCAGCAGCCTCAGCTCCGTGAGAGCGAGTGGGAAAGATCTCTTTGTGTTCACCATCTTCTCCTGGAGCCCAGCTCATGGGAGGTCCTTGGTACCTCTTTGGTGGATGAGTGGAGTCCTGCCTAAAGCGTGCTCTCCTTCTGAGATTTCGAATTTTGTAAAGGGAGGAAAGTGTTAACCAGATCTGAGAATAAAATTCCTAGTTATATTTCCTCTGCTTCCACGGGGTGATTTATTTTAAAACACGGAACCCTATGAGCTCTAATCTTCCTTCATATTATATAGAAATCAGTTCATCAAAATAACCCTCTAACTCTACCTGGTATTCTCATTTATTCCCCATTTTCTCTGGGATGAATTTAAGTCATCCTTCTTGGGGTTCATCTTCTTTTGGGAACTCGTATAGAGAACATTTTATTTTAGGTTAACTCAGTTGAGATTTTATTCAAAGGCTCCCTAAGCTACAGACATTGACAGGTAACTGGTTATGAAAAGATTTTATTTATATATATATATATATATTCTCTATCAATCCACCTAAAAATATGTGTTTTCATGCCTTGAAATGGAAATGATTGGAAAGTATTACAGTGTCAACGTTTCCACCCCCAGACTAAGTTCTGCAGGATTTGGCGGAATCAGCAGGCAGCCATGATCTCCTGATGAGTGATGGCAGGACATGTCCTTTCCCTTCTAGTGGAATCTTCAGTAGTGAGTCATAATGCCACAGGCGCTGTTCTCCATCTCGGCTGATCTCAAATCCAGATTCTGAAAACAGCAAAGTCCATATTCCATGCTTTAGATCTCTGTGTGAACTTGGAGGATGCATTTCTTGTCCAGTGTCTCTCCTTTGCTTGTATCCTCTGTGGCAGAACTGACAGCCACCGAGCAGGAGTGAGTGGTCAGCTTTAGTGACCATGACAGCCACAGAGAAATAAAGAATCCACTGTCTTTGCTGACTGTGCCAAGCGAGTGAATGTCTCTTTCATGAATCCACAAACATGGTCATTTAATCATTCACTGAGTCATTGTAGTACCCAGACCAAATCATCTAGATGAGCAACTTCCACTCTGGTAAAATGCTATAGAAATCTGCTTATTTCCTTTAAGGGTAGCAATCTGATGCTTCCACCCCTTAGAGAAGATGACCCTTTAAGGTGCGCGGGCCAAGAAAACAATCCTTGGTTTTGTTCCACAGCACCCTCTGCTATGGTCGCCATTCTCAGCATCTTTTCTTTGCCAGATTTCTTTAAGCACTGTCTCTTTTTTCCCCGCCCATTTTCCCTGCACTCCTGGTTTCTCTCCCCCCAGGTGACTAACTATGCTCTCACCAGGACGCAAGTTGCCTAGGCTGGTGGTGGCTCTTTAGTATTTTTTCCTAAGTTACTTTTAGGGTGTTGGCCATTCTCGCCCTTTTGTCCTTCCCAAAGCTTCTGGTCTCACTAGCCCTGAGACTCTGGTGTTCATCCTCTGTAGAGAATTTGTCATCTATGAGACAGCTTTGCCCACACACCACCAGACTTTAAGGGCCAGCCTAGTCCTGCTTTCTTCTCTCTAATTCTCCTCCAGCATTCACATCCATCGGCTGCTATCGGGAAATCCCCAAAAATGCTCTTCCCTAGCACTTAATGTTTTCAGAGTCTCAGCCTCCCAACGTGCTCATCCAGTTGAATACCGCATCAGTCAACGGTATGTTGCTAGCATGGCCACGTCATCACGTTCCCTCTTCCCTTCCCGTTCCTCCAAGTCAGCCTCTTCTGCTCACGGATACCCACAGGCTCATCTTTGTCTGTGGCTCATCACTCAACTCCTGTGTCTCTTTAGCTACTGCTACTGTCTCTTTGTGCCTCTGACATTGGCCCAGCTTCCCTGGTCCACCTGCCTCTGCGGACCAGGGTCTTTTTACATCTTGTCTACATCTTGAACGCTCCTTATGGATTTCCCAACAATGGTCACCCCTCTCTAGCCCATCCTTATCCTGAAGTTGGTCGAAGCCCCACTTGAACTTCATCTTCTGTAAAACAATTTCTGAACTTCTCATCCGGTTGAGTCAGGAATACATTTGAGATGTTAATGGATAGAGTATTCCAATCTCCTCCCCTCAACCCCTGGGTTTTCCCTTACCCCACTGCACAAGGACAGCCCAGCCTTCTGGCTTTCTTCTTTCTAGGGTGGAGGTTTGTGTTCACTGGGCAGCTAAAAGTGCCAGCAAGACACTCGCTTAATGCCTTAGTTTTCTGAAGACAAGAGTCCGATCCATCTTTGAAAGCACAGAAGGGGCGATTGCTTCAGACCCAGACAAGAGGTGGAAAGGTCTGTGTGTCCTTTGTGGTGTGGGCACGGGGAAGGAGGTGATTCCCCTCTTGCACATCATAAAAGGTCATGACCATGACCCTTATCACCCAAGACAGATTAACAAAAAGAAAAGCACAAAAGAATGTACTGGATCATAGTTTTATATGATATGGGAACTTTCAGATGAAAGACTGGAAGACCTGGGGTGAAGTACCATTTTTATGGTTAGGTTTAATGAAGCAGGGACAGTTGTGTGCAACATGATTGGACAGCAAAATCTATGAGCTTAGACTGGCACACTGAGGGGGCAACTGAACCAAGGCTGTCTGCTCAGGTACTTCTTGGTCACTGTGCAGAATCTCTTCCTCCTGGGCATAGAACAGGACCCTTTCTGAAACGAAAGCCTTATCTACTATTAGTCGAGGTAGGTCAGAAAATTTCTTTGTGGTGAACTCCAAGACAGAAAGGTGGAGTGAGGTTAGGTAATATTTTAGGCTTCATGGCATGCCTTGGGAAGAAGGGGTTCTGGTTTCTTAGACCCACCTTGGGAAAGAGAAATGGTATTTGCTATGGCTTGCCTTTTTGGAGGAGAAAAGGGAACAAGAGACAGGAGGACTGGAGACAGAGGGAAGCTTCGCTTGTGAGGCCTTTACTTTGGGTCACTGTTTTCTGACCTCCAGTAGTGGAAATACCCCCAAAAGGAGATGAGACTTCAGAAGCAATGGCTTTAGGCCGGCGCCGCGGCTCACTAGGCTAATCCTCCGCCTGGCGGCGCCGGCACACCGGGTTCTAGTCCCGGTCGGGGCACCGGATTCTGTCCCGGTTGCCCCTCTTCCAGGCCAGCCCTTTGCTGTGGCCAGGGAGTGCAGTGGAGGATGGCCCAGGTGCTTGGGCCCTGCACCCCATGGGAAACCAGGAAAAGCACCTGGCTCCTGGCTCCTGCCATCGGATCGGCGCGGTGCGCCGGCCGCAGCGCGCCGGCCGCGGCGGCCATTGGAGGGTGAACCAACGGCAAAGGAAGACCTTTCTCTCTGTCTCTCTCTCTCACTGTCCACTCTGCCTGTCAAAAAAAAAAAAAAAAAAAAAAAAAAAAAAAGAAGCAATGGCTTTAAGATCTACCCAGGAAGTGAGACGACGTTCATAGTCTTAGTAAGGATTCTCACACACCAATGTTTCACGAAAAATTCACAGTGACTTCAAGGGCCTAGTAAATAAGAATGGTCAGCATCTGCACACTGGAATAGACAAGACCTGTGGGGGATGAGATGGGATCCAGGTACGATACAACTTGGTAGGGTGTGCTCAAAGTGGGGTCTGGATTAAGAATGAGATTCACACCCTTAACTCAAAACCCAAGGTGCTCTGTTCTCTGAAACCATTCTTTTTCTTAAGATTTATTTATTTATTTGAAAGGCAGAGATACAGAGAGAGAGAGAGAGAGACAATATCTTCCATCTGCTGGTTTGCTCCCCAGATGGCCGCAATGGCTGGAGCTGGGCTAATCTGAAGCCAGGAGCCAGGAGCTTCTTCCAGGTCTCCCACAAGGAGATTTGAACCATCTTCCACTGCTTTCCCAGGCGCATTAGCAGGGAACTGGATCAGAAGTAGAGCAGCTGAGACTTGAACCAGTGCCCATATAGGGTGCTGACACTGCAGGCAGAGGCTTAACCTTCTATGCCACATTAACGGCCCCTCCCCATCATAAATCTACTCAATGCACACATTTGCTGTGGTTTGAATGTGCCTGCTCCAAAATTCCGACATTTCCCACGTGACAGTGTTCAGAGATGGGACCTTAAAGAGATGATTAGGTCATGTCATGAGGCCCTCCCCCACAAAGGGGTTGAAGCCATTGTGAAAGACTCTTCCTTACAGCTAATTTACCCTTCCCACCCCTGGCCACATTTGGACACTGCAAAGTCTGAAGTCACCAGACTTCAGATGCAACAACTTGATCTTGAACTTCCAGCCTCCAGACCTGTGAGAAATTTCTGTGCTTTAGAAATCCCTCAGTTCTGATTTTTTATGCAGCATAAAGACACTATATTTCTATTTGCTGCCTGGGAACACAAAAGAGAAACAAGACACTACTACCCTCAAGTTATAATAGTGAGAGAAATGGGCAAATTTCCTTTTTTTCAGTTTTTTTTTTAATTTAAATTTATTTCAGTGGCAGAAGAGAGAGAGCAAGAGACAGACAGGAAGAAGGGGCTGGCACTGGCCTCAGTGGGTTAAAGCAGCAACCTGTAGCACTGGCATCCCATATGGGAGCCGGTTCGAGTCCGGGCTGCTCCACTTTCAATCCAGCTCCCTGCTAATGTGCCTGGGAAAAGCAGTGCAAGATGGCCCAGGTGTTTGTGCTCCTGCCATTCATGTGGGAGACCTGGATGAAGCTCCTGGCTCTTGGTTTCAGTCTGGACCATCTACAGCTGTTGCAACCATTTGAGGAGTGAACCAGAAGATGGAAGACCTCTCACTTTCAGTCTCCCATCTTCTCTCTGTAACTCTACCTTTCAAATAAATAAATAAATTCTTTGAAAAAGAGGGGGGTGGTAGTAAGAAAGAGAGAGAAGTCTCATCTACCTACTGCTTCACTCCTCAATTGGCCCCCAATGGCTAGGGCTGGGTCAGGCTGAAGCCAGGTCTTCCACGTGAGTGGTAGGAACCAGTGACCTGAGCCAGCACCTGCTGCCTCCCAGGCTCTGCATTGGCAGGAAGAAAGAGTCAGGAGCTGGAAATGAGTATCAGACTGAAGTCCTCTGATGTGGAATTTCTTCATTGGCACCTTTGCTTCTAGACCCGTCTTCTTTAGGGAAGCCTTCTTTAAAAGCCTGCCTTAGGAAAGCCTTCTCTAGATTTCCCTTAGAATACTTCAAAAAAGTCCATGGACAGGGGCCGGCATTGTGGAGCGTGGGTGAGGCTGCTGCTTGCGATGCCTGCATCCCATATGGGCACCAGTAAAAGTCCCGACTGCTCTACGTCTTTAAAAATCTTAAAAAAAAAAAAAAAAGTCCTTGGACAAATGGAACCAAAAGATAAGTCTATTTGGTGCAAAAAAAAATTTGAAAGCCTTAATATGCATTCCATGAACCTTTTAAAGATTCCTCTAATACATTTTTTTTACATGAAAGGCAGAGAGACACATGTAGAGAGTGACAGCATGAGAGAGAAAGAAAGATCTTACATCTGTTGATTCACTGTGCAAATGCCCACAAGAGCAAGGGCTGGGCCAGGCCAAAGCAGGGAGCTGGAACTCCATCCAGGTCTCCCATGTGAGTTCTTGAGCCATTACCTGCTGCTTCCCAGGGTGGAAGTTGAATTGGAAGCCAAGCTGGGATTCAAATCCAGGCACTCTGATAGGGGTTGTGGGAAGCTGTACCAAAAGTTCATCCTGACTCACACATTTTTAAAAGATTTATTTATTTATTTATTCATTTGAGTATCGGGGTTATAGAGAAAGGGGGAGAGACAAAGAAACGGAGTTCGTCCATCCACTGGTTCATTCCCCAGATTGCTCCAATGGCCCAGGAGCCAAGAGCTTCATTTGGGTCTCTCATGTGGGTGGCAGGAGTGCAAACACTTGGACCATCTTCTGCTGCTTTTCCCAAGCCATTAACAGGGAACTGAATTGGAAGTGGAGCAGCTGGGACATGAACCGGTGCCCATAGGGGATGCTTAACTCACTATGCCACAATGCCGGCCCTGACCCATACATTTGTAATAGCTTGTTTTTCCTATGTTAAGTGCTCCTAAGGAAAAGTAGTTTTACATTTATCTGAGTAGTTATTTAATCACCCAGCATCAGTTAAGGTGATGCACAATCTTATGTTTCTGTTATCCCCTTCTCTGCTGTGGTCCTGTGTCTCTAGTTACTAATGATCTCAGGTGTCAATACTGTATTTTGTAATAGTCCAAAGTACACTCCCTGGGTGCTCCATCAGAGAGCTCCTACTTCGTATATCCCAGGGGGCTGGTGTCTCTCCTGTGAGTGGCCTCTCTGAGGGCTATATATGATATGCATCAGAGCCCTGGTGAGCTGATACTTGTTGGGTGAACGCAGTCCAAAGCAGGGCCACACTTTTCGTTGCTCAATGCACTCCATTTGTTCATTTATTTCAGTAAATTCTTGATTTCAACACTTTATTTTGGAAGAGTGAATTGCTTCTCTTTTCAAAAAGATTTATTTATTTATTTGAAAGGCATAGTGATGGAGAAAGAGAGAGAGAGAGATTTTCCATCTGCAGGATGATGCTCGAATGGCCCTAACAGCCAGGTGTAGCCCAGGCTGAAGCCAGGAGCCAGGAACTCCAACCTGGTTTCCCATGTGGGTGCAGGGGCCCAAGCTCTTGGACCATCTTCTACTGCCTTCCCAGGCACGTTAGCAGGGAGCAGGATTGGAAGCGGAGCAGCCAGGACTCAAACCGGCACTCTGACATCATACCTCTGAGCCACATTCCTGGCCCCAATGAATGTTTCTTAAGTTCCTACCATGTGCTGGGCACTCCTCCAGACAACTGAGACCTCTTCAAGAATAAAAACAGAGATCCCGCTTCTGCTGGGAAGAAGAGCTTAGTGGGAAGAAGCATATAGTTAACCACAAATGTGAAAATTAGGAACTGGGAAATTCTCTAGGAGAAAAAGAAAACTATAGGATGATTGTCTGGTGAACGTTAACCTTGCTCCCAGATCTGGTCTAATTCTGGTCATGCTAAAAAGGAAAGACAGCGTGGGGGCAGGTTCTCAGAGATGTTGCCAGGATTGCCTCTCATCTAAAGGACTCAGAAAAGATGCAGAATAATTTGGAAACCCATCTAGAGCCCTTTATCCACCATTAGGGCCATCAGGCGAGGGAGTATTCGACAAGGATATTAAGAAATTACAGCAGTGGCACAATACTGTCAACTTTGTAGCCAGGTTAATCATATGATTATAATAATAAAATATAAACAATTTTAACAACTAAAAATAATCGTATTATTTTATGTAACAATTCACAAGTATTTTGGAGAGGCAACTGTGGGCCAGGCATTGCCCATAGCTTTTCTTTCCTTATCACTGTTAATGCTCACACTCATGCATGAAGCATGGTCTATCATCACTTCCATTTCACAGATAAGGAACCATAAAGAGAAAACCTTTATGCCAGTTGCCTAAGGTAACACAAATGATAAATGATGAAGTGGTGATTTGGAGATGCCCCCTGACTGCAAACCATACACTCAACCACCACCCTCTACAGCCTGTGGCTCAGTAGAGACCAATGGGAGATGGGGCTTTAAGTACTGAGTCTGTACAGATGAAGCAGTGACTATCTAAGGGAATTCCATGGATCAATGCAAGTGAAATATAGGCCATTGTTCCCAACAGGCAGGGAAGAGCTTAGGAGAAATGAAATGCTCCAAACGAAAGGCTTTCACCACACCAAAACCAGAGTCACAGAGCAAGGCCATTAGCTTCATTCATTAGCTGCACAACATGGACTGAAGGCCCCTCATTGCACTGATCCATGGGAATGCATGTAAATCTTAGCTACTTGTCTATTTCAATTTAGCATAATTTTGAACTTCAATTCTGTAGTTGTGGTCCATTCGAAGTACCTTCCAGACACCCAGTTTCCTTATAAATATCATAAGTTTTCTTCTTTATTAGGTTTTCTATTTTCCAATGTGTTTTATACTCTACGTGCTTGCTCTTTATGTGAGGAACAGTTTTACTCCATTGATGTTTCTGTTGGACAGGCTGGGGTGCCTTCTAGTTGCCAGTTGTCTGGTTGGAGGTCATCCGGAAGTTGTTTGGGGCACCTCACAGGCCTTCCCTGGGCAGTGCTCTGCTAAGATTGCTCAACAAGTACACACTCAGTTCCAGAAAACACATCAACACATCTTTCTAAACTTACCCAGAACATCTTCTGGTAGTCTTCTTATTCCAAAGGCAGCTCCTACTGAATGTCTGGCCTGAGACCCCCTTTCAGCAGCGTCACAATGCTAGTTGAGATTAAAAGATGAGCTTCTGGAATAAAGAGGAACATTACGTAATTATAAAACTCTGACTTCTCCAAGAAAATACAGCAATCCTTAATATATCCATACATGTATATTTGTGTATTTTATGTCTGTCCATCTATGTACATGTGTTCATGGGTTTACAATAGAATTACATCCCAATAAATGCCTCATAAATCAAAAGTTTAAGAAAAACATAAGCTCTGCCATTTTCCTTAAATTTCAATTAACAACTCCAAAAAAGTCTTCACTGGGTTTACCTACTTAGCATCTCTGCATGTAGTCTAATAAATATCACCACACCTTGATCTTCACTACGTAGCACCTTATTGTGCTCTGAATATCTCCAAGATTATATGCATCTTGAGGACTGGAATCCTGTCTCAAGCACCTTTGTTATTTCTAGCTTTCTTTTTTTCTTTTTATACCTCTATACTTAAGTGCTCAATGGGAACTTGTTGAGCAGAAGTGAATAGAACCGAACCCTTGAATTGTCAGCCATGCATCTTCATGCAACTCTGATGCAAAAGCACATCTCAAAGCCCTATTGGCTGCAGAACACTGTTGTCTGCCCTCTCCCATGTATGTAGACCTCAGGGGATGTGGACAGCCCTGAAGCATTCAGAAAGCAGCAGGTGCAGAAGCCACACAGACAACCAGATTTTTGTCTCTTCCTAAGTGGATGCTATTGATTGTTAGTCTTCTTCATAAAATATAGGTTTTAAGGAAGCTCCCTGCTAGGGTTTGTTCATTTTTATTTGTGCTAAATGAAAGCTTCCCAAGAATGTTCATTTCAAATCTAGAAATATATATTAGGTATGTATGTTTTTGTGCCAGAAAATTTAAATCCAAAAAAGAATAATTCTTTATGTAATATGGAAAAAGAACAACCCTAAAAACAAAAGTCAACTGTGTTTGAATGAATTACCCATTCATGGTGGGCTCTGTCTCGCTACTCTTCATTAAGAATTTATCATTTTCTTAGAAGGAAAACCTACTATCCTGTGACTCCATATCAATATTTAATGTAATAGTGTCCAGAGCACTGGATTGGCTTTCTTGTTGTGAAAAGGGGAAAGGAGATGAAGACTCTGCCCTGTTTTCTAATGGCGCCACCCTCAGATAAATTACAACTTTGTTCTTGTCCCGTACATCTTAGGAGTGATAAGGATCAGGTTCTTTGTGTTCATTGGTATGTTCCTGCTAGTTTCATTTTGTTAGACCTAACGGCAGCATTTAATGTTATTGATCTGTCTGGAAAGTATTGGGATGCTTTTACACTTCCATGGTTGTGTGGCTTGACTGTGCTTTGTTTAAAATAAAAAGGAATTATTGGGCTTCTCTATTGGGTTCCTGAAATATCTAAGCGTGATCCTTAGATCTCAACAGATTTCTGATTTCATGTTAAATCCAGCACATCAAGGGAAGGCTTAATATATTTCTGACAACTGACAATCCTTCTAGTCTTCCTCTGCTGCCTGCCTATCCACCTTTCAGCAGGAGACATTGTGGCTCTGCTGCTGCCCAGATACATGTTGACTCTGAAACAACATCAAGTTCACTTAACACAACAGAGAGGACCTGTAAAATGAGGACAGGAAAGGACCAGACACTGCCCAGTGTGAGGTGTATGGTTCAGGCCAAGCCATATTGCATTATCTGGGATGGTCAGAGTGGTGGGGAGTCCTGTGTCTGTTGCTGCTGGCTTTCTTTTGGACGCCTAGCAGCATAGCGATGAGAAAGCTGCACTCACCAGGCAATGCCACCTGAAGTGTCATCACTTAGCCACTGAGTTTGGCTGCAAGGGATCATAGACGCCATAATCTAAAGTTTCCAAGATCTCCTCCTGAGCGTCCTCTCCAAGTGTCCCCTAAGAGATCTTCACCTCCCTGCCCCCTAACTTCCCCTGCCCAGTTTTCACATGGTGGAGCCTTTTCCACAAACTTCAATGCCATTGGAATAGGAAAATGCCCTGGTAGGAAACAAACTAGACCATTAAGCACACTTGGAGAATCTACCCCTGACAAAGCAACTGGTAGCTCCAGATGCCCACATTCTAATAGTTATCTGGAAGTCCAAATACAGCCCTTCTTCTTGTGTCTCTCAACGCTGGCATTTCCTGCTGCTTTAGGGCCACTATTATTGTGGTAGCATTGCCATCTGTGTGAATCAGGGCTGAGAAACGATCTCTTTGTAACAGGACAACTCACCACGGAATGCACACATGATCCCCACCTCTCAGCTGCGGACAGGCTCTCTTGCCCAGATTTCTGTGGTGAGAGGGTTTAGAGTCAGTTGGCCAGATGCAGAGCACAGCACACTCATTAGTCATCCCTATAGGAAGGCGCTTCTGATGGTGCTTTGTTCATCCAAGCATAGCACACTTTCAGCTGCATAATAACTGCAGACTTGATATACGCACACAGACACACACTTATGTATTATACAGGTACATACATGTGATTGGTTGCATATGTAAATATACATGTACACAGATATATATGTAAATATACATATATACAGATATGAAATATTTGGTTAATAAGCACATGTCATATGAATCATTCTTGAGTTGTTACTTAGTTGAGAATAACAAAATATTTAGAAGATACTGTGGAGCCTACACAGAGACAGAACATCTTTGTATTGAAAACATCTGTTCATGCTACTTTTGATAGCATTGCTATTCTTTTTTCTTTTTTCTGTTTTTTAAAAAATTCACCTATTTATTTGAAAGGGAAAGGGGGGAGATAGAGAGAGATCCTTCATCCGTTGGTTCACTTTCCAAATGGCCCCATTGCCCAGGGCTGGTCCAGGCCAAAGCCAGGAGCTTAGAGCTGCATCTGGGTTTCCCACATAGGTTCCAGGGGCCCAAGTACTTGGACTAGATTTCACTGCTTTCCTAGGCACATTAGCAGGGTGCTGGATAAGAAGTGGTGCAGCTGGGGCTTGAATGAGCACTCATGTGAGCATTACAGGCAGTATCCTAGCCCACGGCGCCACAGTGCTGGCCCCATATTGTTATCCTTGAGCCTATCTCAGTTCAAATCATTTGGGCTGAGAAACAGCCAGCCCCAGTATCAAAGATGGGCATGTGACCCAGGACTGGCCACTCAGAAGAGCCTGTCTCACTGGGGTGGGTTTAGAGATGAGGCTCAGTTCTAGGATGCTGGGGAAATGGCCATCTGGCAGAGGTAGCCATCTTGACTCCAAGAGTAGAAACAGTGAGGAAGAACGGAGCCAGCATGGAAGGGATAGAGCCAAGAGGAGGAGACCCAGCACTCTGAGTCAGGGCAGCTTATAAATTATCTCTTTGGCTTAATCTCATTTGCACTGAAATTCACTCAAATCTAAGGCAGAGCCGAACAATACAAGGTTCTCCTAATTGGGCAGTTAGGAATCACCACATGCACAGTGTGCTAGTATTGCAAGCATCCCTCTGACAGTATGTCCTTGTGGATAACACATGGAAACGTGGAGTGGAGGCAAGTACAGTCAAGTGATTTCATCAATAATTGAAGAGTCATGTCCAAGAATGCTAATTCCATGTCAACCTGAAGGAGCTCGTACAGTGGTGTGCCTCAGGGTCCTTGCCTGGCCCTGACTTTCTGACATATTTATCAAAGGTCTCAAGGAGCTCACGGATGGCATCCCTATCAAATTCTACAGATGATGAGATGATGGGAGCTCTCCATAGCATTGTGGATAACAGAGACTAGTTTCTAAAACTCTTCATAATTTGAGTAGCAGAATGGAATTTTAAGAAGAGCAAATATGAGATATTCTAATGAGACCCAAAAACTAATTATACAAATAACTGGGAAACACTGGGAATTTTGTTAAGTGTAATTTCAACAGGGATCAGCAATATGATACAGCTGCCTAGATAAATAAATAACTTGAATGACATTACATTGCACAAATAGGGTACAGTGGTGATGGAGGCAGATGTCACATTGAACAAATCACAGGGTTGGGCTCAGAGAACAGAAGATGTAGAGTCCAAGGGAGTACATTTTCCAAATATTTTTTCCTGGGAATATAATGATCTGCCCCCAATAAGCCAAATCATGAAAGCAGAAGGGGCAAAAATTATGAATGGGAATATTTGCATCCTTCTCTTTGCTACTTGGATATTCTATTCCTCCCTTTCCAAAGGGGAAAGGTTAATTTCCTCTGGGAAGCAAGTTTAGTTACACTGCATAACACAGCACAGGATAAAGTAGGAAAGGCGGATGGAGAAGAAGTAGAAAAGCCACTAGATACTGATAAAGTAAGAGTTTGGGTGTTTCAAGAGAGAAGCACTGCTGAGTACTTCTAAGGTCTAAGACAATCAGAGAGAAAAGAAGGGAGAAGGCTTAATTTGGATTACAAAGATACCAAAGTATAAACACCAAATGAACTGTACCACAATTACCTGGCTTTGGGTACAAGTCCCTGGATTTGTAAATATTATCAAAGACTTTTCATGTATTTCTTTTTCAGGTAGGTTCTGCATGTGCCCACTGTCCACACTACAGGTGGATAAAAGGTTTATTCAAAAAACTACCACATTCCTAACCAAAAGATTGTGTTTTTGTAACTACAAGATGACTGGGTCTGAAATTAGAAAAAGCTAATTTCTTCTAATGCTACTAAGTAAACAGTACTGGAAGTTGTAGCCAATGCAATCAGATAATGAATTGAAATGAATAAAAATTTGGAAAAGAAGACTAAACTGCCTTTGTAGATTATATAATAACACACAAAAAAACCTCCACAGGAAAATCAACAAACTATTAAAAGGTAAGCAAGGGAATTCGAGGTTAGCAAGGTTAAAAAATACATCACTGAAGGAAGAAAAATCACATTTTCATTCTTTTTTAAAAATTTCAACAGATGAAGTGTTTAATGAAAGATTGTGATATACACTGTGCTTGTTGCTTAAAAAAGTCTTCTGTGCAAACTGAGGAACACCACTTTCAATTAAAGGTAAGTTTTCGAAAAACATTCATTATGCAGTACCACCATAACACACATGGATTTTCTACAAATAGCTTGACTATCCCGTGAAATACTAAGAGGTGGATCACAGTTGTTTTTCAATCAGAAAATCTAACGTGCTGACTTGTTTGCTGAGTCTTTTCCAGTCTAATCTTTCCGGCTGTAGTGAGGAATTCCCAGCACCCATTTCTACTCCCAAGATTGATTAAGTTTGGCCTGTCTACCAAAATCTTCCTCCAACTCTCTGTTCATGATCACCAGAAAGGACCTCTAGTTTCCAGCAGTGTCTCCTCTTGGTTGCTGTAAAGTCATTCATTACTGCTTGAGCAGACTCAGGAGTTTTAAATCTAGCCTGGCATTCTGTATCTCCTTCTAGCAAATCAACAAAAAGAACTTCCAGAGTGCAGCCAGAATATGCTGGACTTGTTTCCCGCCAGGCCGAGCCTCTGTGTTAATGGTCTTCAGAACCATGCCACTCACAAACGGGGGTCCTGTCGCACCGAGCTTCTCCTGGGGGTGGCGCTCTTCGCTGCTGGCATTCTCGTCTTTCACTCCAGATGCACACGTCTTCTGTCTGTTTCCACTTCTGACTCTGATTTTATGTGGAATTTGTTTTATTTTTATTATTTTTTAAAGATTTATTTATGTATTTGAAAGACAGAGTTACACAGAGAGAGGAGAGGCAGAGACAGAGACAGAGACAGAGACAGAGAGGTCTTCCATCCGCTGGTTCACTCCTCAGTTGGCGGCAATGGCTGGAGCTGCACCAGTCCGAAGCCAGGAGCCAGGAGCCAGGAGCTTCTTCTGGGTCTCCCACGTGGGTGCAGGGGCCCAAGAACTTGGGCCATCTTCCACCGCTTTCCCAGGCCATAGCAAAGAGCTGGATTGGAACTGGAGTAGCTGGGTCTCGAACTGGTCCCTGTATGGGATGCCAGCACTGCAAGGGGCAGCTTAACCCGCTATGCCACAGTGCTGGCCCAGGAATTTTTTTTTTTAAAGAAACCATGCTGGCTGCTTGTAGTGCCAAATATTCTTTTTTTTCAAATCCATCCATTCACTCATTTAACATGTAGATGTTTCCTCAAACATCTTACGGCATTTTCAATAAGGCAATGAATGATAAGAAAATAAAACACTATTAGTAATAACACAGAAACTATTAAAAGAAAGTAGGAGGTTTGAATGAATGCAAAGTAAAGCCAAGTAAATACATGTGATGACTTTCCAATTTAAAGATGCAGACTTCCGCCAATTGATCTATGAATTGAATGCAATTTCCACAAAATCTTAGCAGGATATATGGGGGAACTGGACAAACTGGTTTCAAGATTAATATGGAACAATAAAGGCCTGTTAGCAGTTAAGCCAATTTTGGAAAAGAAGAGCAATAAAGAACCTATCCTTGGAGATATTAAGAAAAACTAAAATAGGCCGGCGCCGTGGCTCAATAGGCTAATCCTTCGCCTTGCGGCGCCGGCACACCGGGTTCTAGTCCCGGTCAGGGCGCAGGATTCTGTCCCGGTTGCCCCTCTTCCAGGCCAGCTCTCTGCTGTGGCCAGGGAGTGCAGTGGAGGATGGCCCAAGTGCTTGGGCCCTGCACCCCATGGGAGACCAGGAGAAGTACCTGGCTCCTGCCATTGGATCAGCGCGGTGCGCTGGCCGCAGCACGCCAGCCATGGCGGCCATTGGAGGTTGAACCAACGGCAAAAGGAAGACCTTTCTCTCTCTCTCTCTCTCTCTCTCTCACTATCCACTCTGCCTGTCAAAAAAAAAAATTAAATAGATAAAAAAAAGTTTTGGTGAAAGAACCAATGACAAAAGAAATAGAGTTACAAAACGTGGAACTTCATTATGTTATTCAGGGTTGCAAGACAACCTGTGGCTGCTCAGGGGATAAAGATAGACGCCCAGCATGGCATAAGCCATAAGGGGGATATGGTTGAATCTGACCACAAAATGTCATTCAGGTTTTCTGTTGAACAAGGGATGTGATACACATTAACAAGTCAATCAAAGAGATTTTCACACCTGGAGCAACAAATGGTTTCGTTTCTAAGATATTTAAAGAATTCTCAACAATCTGCAAGGAAAAGATGAAAACCCAGCAAATAAATGGGCAAATATGTGAATAGGCAATTTACTGACACTCTGATGGTAAAAAACTATTTGAAGAGTTGGTCAGACTCACTAATAATCAGAGAAATGCGAATTAAGACCATGGAGAGAGAGCATTCAACACTATTCACATTGGCAAAATCTGAGTATTAACTGTATCAGCTGCTGGGGGCCCTCCTTCAAGCCGGTAGGAACCTATTCAAGTGCATAATCCATTTGGACTACAGTTTGGCAGGATTTGGCAACACTATGTGTGCGTGCACATGGTAGAATGATGTTTAGGGAGGCCTAGAAGGAGATGTGTTGCAGCATTGGTTTTGATGTGGGCAGAAGGCAATATGGATGATACAGGAGTACATGCTCAAGTTAAATAATACGAATTGGTCAGAAAGAATGAATTAGATTTTCATGAAATAGCATGATTGGATCTCAAAAACATACTACCAGGTGAAATAATTCACACACCAAACAATAATTTTACACACAGACACACACACACACACACACACACACGTATGAAGTTCAGTGGGTAGAATTCATGCTGCAAATGCAAGCATAGAGGCCTATGAGGGAATGGGGAATAGGGTCAGTGATAGAAGAGAAAGACAAACATAAATTAAAAGAGGATTTTGCATAAACTAATAAAGGGCGATGAACAGAAGAGCATGATTAACTCCATAGGCAAGAATTAGGAAAAATATCCAAATCAGAAAGGCCGGGGGAGGAGGGGGAGAGGAGTGACTGCTGGGGTCAGCAGTGCGACACCGCAGGTTAAATCACCACTTGGGACACAGGCGTCACATATGAGCACCAGTTCCGGTCCTGGCTGCTTGGCTTCCGATCCAGCTGCCTGGATATGTGCCCGAGAAAGCACAGGAAAATGGCCCAGCTTACTTGGAGGACCTGGCTCCTGGCTTCAGCCTGGCCCAGCCCCAGCCACTGGGGCCATTTAGGGAGTGATTCTCATTCTCTCTCTCTCACTCTGGCTTTCAAACAAATAATTTTTTTTTTAAAAGTGACTCCTTAAAACATTCCAACCTAGGATCTCCTCCCTAAAACCTTCAAGTGATATTTCATTATCCAGATTTCAGGCAGTAGCTGCTTTCCAACGATCCAGGAGACAAAGTGCTCTTTTGCTTCTGAGAGCCTAAGGTTCAAGATGTCCACCCATCAAAAGAAGGCAACTTCATTTGCAAATTACACATTCTTTCTGTCCTATTGAATTTCCATCCAGCCAGTTATATCCCAATGCTAATCACTTGCGTAGGGTCAGGCTACATAAAACATTTTCAGGCAAACAATAACATTTGCTCTTCATGAAAATATGGCAAGTAGACAAGCAGGCATTATGGATTTCCCTTTGTACAAACAAGGCAGTAACTGTTCATCAATGCTCACTGATTTGTCCAAGTAAGTCCTCAGCAGTCCTGCCATAGCCAGGAAGTAAATCTGGATCATTTGATGCAAAATTTTGGTATTTTTCCACTAGATCCACTCTACAGAGGTGCATGTGTCCAATGCACTTTTTTCCTTAATAATTAGGACATCCCTGGGAGGAAGGGATTACTATAAAATAAGGAAAATTTAGCTCAGAAGGTTTCACCCCAAATGAAGTAAATAGTAATTTTGGGAGCCAGGACTCAACCCCTGTGTCAGTGCCTTAATCCACTGATACTGAAGCAACAGCAGATCCACACTCTCTAAGAAGTGGCATTCTTAAAAATACAGAAGCAGGAGCCGGTGTCCCAGCGGAGCAAGTTAAGCCACTACCTAAGACGCTGGCATCCCCATGAGTGCCTGTTTGAGTCCTGGCCTCTGCATTTCCAATCCAGCTCCCTGCTTATGTGCCTGGGAAAGCAGCAGAAGATGGCACAAGTGCTTGGATCCCTGCCACCCACGTGGGAGACCTGGATGGAGTTACCTGGCTCCTGGCTTCCGCCTGGCCCAGCCCCAGCTCTTGTGGTCATTTGGGGAGTGAACCAGCAGATAGAATCTCTCTCTCTCTCCCACTCTACATTTCAAGTAATAAATTAAAAAATATGGAAGCAAATGTTTGAAAAGTCACTAGCAGCTGTGAATCTTGTGGGGTCTCATTGAGCACCCCAGAACCTCCTAGAAGACTCAGCTTTGGGTTTGCAGAAAAATGCTGCAGGCGAGGGAGCTGGGTTCACCACCAGCCCACCTCTGGGAGGATCTATTAAGGACTGCCCAGCAGGCTGCTTCTGAGACCAGACGTCAAGGACAATGGCTCCCTTTGTTGCCACTGGCCAAGCTGAGTGGACAGGCAGGACTTTTTAGGCAAAATGCCTCTTCATTCCTAAGTACTTACAGCACTCCTGCCACATTCCCGGCCACTGAAACTTGCTGAACAGAGCTAACTCCTAACACAGTCTTGGAAGGTTGTGGCCAGACTCAGGATCTATCGTTCTCAACCCTGGCTGGACAGGAGAACCACCTAAGGGACTTACAAAACCGTCAGTGCCTGAGCAGTCAAGACAGAATCTCTGAATCTCGAACCCACATACCAAGATTTTCTTTTAAAGCTCCCTATTTGGTATTGAAAAAGTTCTGGGAGGCTGGCGCTGCGGCTCACTAAGTTAATCCTCCTCCTGCGGCGCCGGCACCCCGGGTTCTAGTCCCGGTTGGGGCGCTGGATTCTGTCCCGGTTGCCCCTCTTCCACGCCAGCTCTCTGCTGTGGCACGGGAGGGCAGTGGAGGATGGCCCAAGTGCTTGGGCCCTGCACCCCATGGGAGACCAGGAGAAGCACCTGGCTCCTGGCTTTGGATCGGTGTAGTTCCGGCTGTAGTGGCCATTTGGGGGTGAACCAATGGAAGGAAGACCTTTCTCTCTGTCTCTCTCTCTCTCACTGTCTAACTCTGCTTGTCAAAAAAAATATTTAAAAAAAAAGAAAAAGTTCTGGAATGAGATAGTGGTGTATGTATTCAACTTGTACATACATACAAACCACTAACTTGCACACTTTTTTTTAAAGATTTATTTTTATTCACTTGAAAGGCAACCTTACAGAGAGAGGTAGAGACAGAGAGAAAAATGTCTTCAATCCACTGGTTCACTCCTCAAATGGCAGCAATGGCTGGGCCAGGCCAAAGCCAGGTGCTGTGGGTCTCTGACGTGGGTACAGGGGCCCAAGCACTTGGGCCATTTTCCGCTGTTTTCCCAGAACACGAGCAGAGAGCTGGATTAGAAGTGGAGCAGCCGGGACTAGAACCGGTGTCCGTATGGGATGCTGGCACTGCAGGTTGAGGCTTTAACCTGCTGCGCCACAGTGCTGGCCCCTAACTTGCACTCTTTAAAAAGGCAATTTTATGGCACATCAGTTATGTATCAGTTGAAAAGAAAGGAAAAAAGAAAAGACCTTTCCAGGGTTGCCCTACTGGATAGCCTGGGTCAAGAACCACTAAAGCGACTGGGCAGTGTTTCCCAACCTGGGCTGCATGTTGGAACGACCAGGGAGCTTTTCAAAAGCACCCAAGCCTAGATGTGGGCATTGTGGCACAGCAGGTTAAGTCACTGCGTGGGACACCCGCATCCCAGATGGGACTGCCTGGGATCCCGCCTCCACTTCTGATCGATCTTCCTGCTCATGCTCACCCTGGAAAGCTGCTGGTGCTGTTTAAATACCTGGGTCCTTGCCACCCACATGGGACACACAGATGGAATTTACTGCTTCCTGGCTTTGTGGGCATCTGGTGAACAAATAAGCAGATAGAAGACCTCTCTCTCTCTCTCTCTCTCTCTCTAAATAAGCAGATAGAAGACCTCTCTCTCTCTCTCTCTCTGGCTCTGCCTTTCAAATAGGTTAATAAACTTAAAAACACTGAAGCCTGGTCCAGATCATGGCTGATTCTGAAGTTATCTGTCAGGGTCATCGGGAACTTCAAACCTCCCAGGTTACTGTAGTGTTGCAGCCAGGTTGAGATCATTGGTCCAGACACGGCAGCAGCACCTGAGAATCTGGTAGGCACGCAGGTTCTCAGCACCGCGCCTGCCCCAGACTTGCTGAGTCAGAAACTCTGGAGCTGCACCTGGCCGCGCCATCCTCACAAGCCTTCGGGGGTTCTCACGCCCGCTGCAGTCTGAGAAGCTCTGCCCTGCCACACCAGGAGATTGCATCCCAATCCAGTTGTTATCCTTACATTTTCCTAATCCTTATGCATTTGTAGAAGGCCTGTTCCGTACAGGGAGAACTTTTTGATACTTCGCAGCCTGCCAAACAACAGAGAGGGAGGGGCTCGCTGGACAGCGACCAGGCGGAACCAATTAGTGAGAGGAAACTAGGTAGGATGCCGGCTTACAAATGTTCCTCCTATAAACAAGAGTGTGAATTTCAGTTCTCACTCCAAATCCCTGAAATGAGAGTTACAAAATAGCACCTTTGTGGCCCCTTATTCTTCTAAGTCTTGTATTTTCAAATTTAAAATGCATGCAAAACCTCAAATCCTTCTTAACCTTGGCCTTTGGGGCCAGTGATTCTTTTTTCTTGGATTTGCTCAAAAAAAATGATTCTTCTTTTCCCCCCTCTGCAAAAGTTTGAGAACGCTTTTACCATGACTGTGATATTTTAGACAATGCCTTGTTTAGAATTTCGCTTTCTAGAAGCTTACAGAGAAAAACCTGGATTTAAAACTACATAGGAGATTTTAAATTATTCTTTTTCTCTATGCCAGTTCCCAGCTGTGAAATGGTCAGTGTATCATTGGTTATGGAGTGAGTTTTCCCTCATTTCAGCATCTGTAGAGACAGCCCTTAACAACAGTGATCTAAAATCAGCCTGTAAAGAAATGGCTGGGGCTCTTTTTGTCCTATGCTGGGGTACTTTGAAATCACAAAATTGCTGATAATTATTCCCCCACCATCAGCGCTAATTATTCTCAAACTATTTCTACAAATAGAAGATTCAAAAACTAATGTTAAGCCTAGATTACATGGCAACATTACCTATTTCTCGCTCTCTCCCCCTCCCTCCCTCCTTCTTTCTCTGTCTCACACACTCTCTCTCCCTCTCTCTCTCTCTCTTTCTCTCTCTCTCTCTCTCTCTCACACACACACACACACACCCTTCCAGATTCATTAACACAGAGGGGATACAGCAATATTTCTGGAGTCTGAATTTTAACTACCCTTTTGTTTGAATAGAAAGAGAAGCTGCAAAACCCGAGATATTTCCTTGAACTAGTGAGGTAAATTTGGTTCACAAAGCCTGTCAACATCAGAATAGAAGTTTGTGTGCCTCTGTCTGTCTCCTATTCTCTTCCAAGGATGGCTTATACTCACTTTGTCACAGGTATGCCTCATCCCTGGAGCCCTGTCCCACTCCCAGTAGGGCCTTGCTGTGGTACCCTGTCTCCATGGTGACATTCAGACATCCCTGCAAGAGGCCTGAGAAGGCGAGGCAAAGCAGGGAGTTCATTCTCCCTACAGAGTTAGAACAGAGGGCAATGCATAGGAAAGTAGTTGGAAATCATAGCAGATGGGTAAAAGATAGTTATTAGGACCATCTATGGCAATTCTTTAGAGGAAAGACAATTGAATAAAACCAGGGAAGGATGAGGTTGGGAATAATTGGAGATAAGGTCAGCCAATCTGGTATGAAAGAAGTAGTCTCTAGTGGGGAATGAAGACTTGGAGGACCAGAGAGTCTTTTCTATAAATACGTTGGCAGTTAGTTTTTACGAATCATTGGTGGAAAAATCTCAGTGAGTTGGTAAAGTCTCTGCTTTGGAAACCCTGGGTGGTCCTTTTAAATGTGCTCCCCAAACTTGTGCCAGGACTCCCTAAGTCTTGAAAATCAATTCCTACTCATTCTTCATGGAGCCTGTTGTCCTAATATTATTGGCAAAAAAATTTTTAAAAATTATCATCATGCAAGTGATGGATCCATTATCTTTCACTCATAACATACCAGTAATCCCCCAAAGCAGATAATTAGACCATCATTCGCAACATGATCTCTGAACAGAACAGGTGCAGTTGGAAGGGGTCTGGTGTGACAGCAAAAGTTCCATTCAGGGATCAAGACTGAAAAAGAAAATGCCTGGTTCTTCATAAATATTACCACCTGAAGACAATCAGAAAAATATGCCTGATAACACATACTGTACTCTGTTTCTCTTCTGGTGCTTGAATTATTTCTTTTGTAAAAAAAAAATAAAGGCTCACACTGAAAGAAAATTTTCATTATGGAGTGGAGCCCATCGAAACATAATGTATTATGTATTAGCTTTAAAGAGAAATTACATACTCATATGCTTTTATTCTCATGCTAGCCTAAATAAAAGATTAATAAAATAACTATTAGTCCATATTCCTTTTAGGGCCTCAAGAGAAATATCCAGAAGTTATATGTTAAGACATGTAATAAAATTTTTTCTCTCCAAAATTGGAGAGGGTTATACAAAATTGAAAAATTGAAATTTTCTATATATAATGAAAACTGATAGACAGCATGTCTCTCAAGTATCTTGAGAGGAAAATCATTTTTCTGTATTTCTGCCCTAAAAGGAAGCTTTAGAATCCTACCTGCAGTTAGTAACTGTAAAAGCAATGGAATAAAACCATTTCTCTCTAGTTTTCATAAACAGTTCAGTGTGTAGAGAAGTTCCACTTGTGAGTGTGGAATTATGTTTTCTGAACCTACTTTCTAAAAAGTTAATAAGCATTCTTCTAGATCAGTTTTAGCTTCCTGGCAAAACTGAGAGGCAAGTACAGAGTTCCCATACATCCCTCTCCCTCCACACACAGCTCACACTACCATCAGAATCCTACTGCCTAGTGATACATCACTACAATCAACGCACCTACACTGACACAGCGTCAGCACCCCCACACCCATAGCTGACTCTGGAATTCACTCTTAGTGTTCCACATTCTAGGGGCTATGGCCACTGTGTGATGACAGGTAGCCATGGCTACACTAAAAGACGATGAATAGTTCTACTGCCTGCTTTGGTCTGAACAGGTCGAAGTGTGTGCCTCAAATGGTCCCAACTGTGGCAATGCAAGTGAGAGAACCTTTAGGGTGTACTGTGAAGTGGACAGGTTCCTGGGGGCAGGTGTGCTCAGGAGTTAATGTAGTTCTCCTGGGACTCTGGTTAGGTCCCATGAAGGGTTGTTACAAAAGAGCAAGACTAGTCCCTCCTCACTCCCTGGCTTCCTGTCTCTCCTCCTGACCCATGTCTATCACCCATACTCCCACCAAGATGCCATCTGCCCTTTGGTGATTCAACTAAAGGCCAAACCAAGAGGGCAGCTGGATCCTGGATTTATAGTCTTCCAAAAATGGCAGCTAAATAGACTCTTTTCTTTACACAGTAAAGATACCAGATACTTTGTTACAGCAATAGAAAACAAACTAACATACCGCCTTAAAAATCCTCAGTGCTTTACCCACCATCCCTCCCTCCCCTTGAATCCCTGGCAATGTCTGCTCTTTTCACTATCGCCATCGTTGTTTTCTTTTTCCCAGGATGTCATGTAGTTGGAATCCTAGAATACGTACTCTTTTCAGAGCGGCTTCTTTCACTTAGTAATAGGCATTTACGCTTCTTCCCTGTTTTTTCAAGACTTCATAGCTCTTTTCCTTTTAGCACTGAATAATATCTCGTTGTTTGGATGTACCACAGTTTATTTATCCGTTCACCTACTGAAGGACATCTTGGTTGCTTCCAAATTTTGGCAATTATGGATAAAGCTGCTATAAACATCCATGTGCAGGTTTTTGTGTGGACATAAGTTTTCCATTCATTTGGGTAAACACCACGGAGTGCAATTGCTGGATCATATGGTAGGAGTATGTTAGTTTTGTAAGAAATTGCCAAAATGTCTTCCAAAGAGCTGTACCAGTTTGCATTCCCACCGGCAATGAATGAGATTCCCTGCTTTTCCACCTTCTCACCAGCATTCGGTGTTGTCAGTGTTTTAGATTTCGGTGATTCTAACAGGTGTGCATTGATAGTAAACTGTTGTAACAATTTTCAGTTCTCTAATGACATGTAATGTTGACATCTCTTCATATGCTTACTTGTCGCCTGTCCGTATTCTTTTATGAGATATCTGTTTGGATCATTTTCTTATTTTAATTGAGTTCTTCCTTCTCTAATTCTGAATTTTAAAGTTCATTAAAGTTATTATGGATAACATTCCTTTATCAAATGTATCACTCACAAATATTTTCTCCCAGGATTGTATTTTAATTATTTTTACATCATCTTTCATAGGGTAGAGAATTTAATATTAACGAAGCCCATCTTATAAATTACTTCTTTCGTGGATCATGACTTCGATGTATCTAAAAGTGATCACTATGTATAAGAACATTTATCTTCTCAAAGTTTTATAGTTTTGCATTTTACTTTTAGAGTTTTTATAAATCTGTTTGTAGTCAGTTTTTTGAAGAGGGTAAAGTCTGTCTGGATTCACCTTTTTACGCGTAGATGTCTGGTAGTTCCGGCACTGTTTGTTGAAAAGGATATTTTTGTTGCAATGCGTTGCCTTTGTTCCTTTGTTAAATGCTTACACGAGTCATTTCTGTCCTCTGTCCTCTCTTTTCTGTTTCATTGATCTATTTGTCTATTCTTTCGTTAATCCCACAGTATTGATTACCGTAACTTTATAGTAAGTACTGATCTAGGGTAATGTCAGATTTCCAACTTTATTCTTCTACTAAAAACTGAGTTGGCTCTACTGGGTCTTTTGCCTTTCCATGTAGATTTTAGAATCAGTTTGTCAGCATCCACAAAGTAACCTGCTAGGAGTTTCATTGAGATCGTATTGAACCTATACATGTAATTGGGAAGAACTGACATTTTGACAACATTGAGTCTTTCTATCCATGAACATGGGCTATCTCTATTTACTTGTTTGAACTATTTCATCAGTTTTATAGTATTTCTCATATAAATCTTGAACATATTTTGTTAGATTTGCATCTAAGTATTTCATTTCAGGGAGTACTCATGTGAATGCTAATGTGATTTTTAGCTTGATATTCCACTTGTTCATTATTGGGTATTTAGAAAGATGATTGACACTTGTGTTTTATAAAGGCTAATATAATCACATATTGCTATAAAGAGAATTTTGTCTTTTTTGGATTTTATTCATAGATAAAGCTGTCATTAACAAACAATTTAATTTCTTCCTTGGCATTCTGTAAACTTTTGTTTCTTTTTCTTGTCTTATTGCATTAGCTAGGACTTTCAGTACAATGCTAAAAAGAAATAGTAACAAGTCCTAATCTTATCATGAAATCTTCTAGTTTCTCACCATTTAGTATGATGTTAGTTGTAGGTTTTTAAACATGATTCTTACCAAATCGAGGAAATTCACTTATATTCCTAGTTTACTGAGAATTTTTTTTCTTTCTTTTCCATATTTATCATAAATGAGCATTGAAATTTGTCAAGTACTTTTTCTCTCTACAAATATGATGTTATCATTTTGTCTTTTTATAAGTGATGAATTCCATTAATTGATCTTTGAATGTTAGTCAGCTTTGCATACCTGGGATAAATCCCACTTGGTCATGGGTACTATTATTTTAATACGTTATTGGTTTTTAGCTGCCAATATTTTGTTGAGAATTTTTGTATCTATGCTTCTAAGAGATATTGGTCTATAATTTTCTTTCTTTAGTGTCTTTGTCTGGCTCTGGTATTATGGTAGTACTGGCCTCCTTAATGAGTTAGGAAGTGTACCTCCTGCTTCTATCCTCCAAATAAGTAGGTGTAGAAAATTGATATAATATCTTCCTCAAATGCTTGGTAAAACTCATCAGTGAGCCTATTTGGGTCTGGTGCTTTCTGTTTTGGAATGCAATTAATTTTGGTTCAGTTTATTATTTATTTAGTCTACTTTTTCCTGAGTGAGTTTTGGCAGGTTGTCTCTTTCAAGGAGCTTGTCTATTTCATCTAGGTTATCAAACTTATGGACATAGAACTGTTCATAGTATTTCTTGATTATCTATTTAATGTCTATGGGACTTGTAGTGATGTCTTCTATTTCATTCCTGATATTAGTAATTTGTATCCTCTCTTTTTTTCTTAGTTATCCTATCCTGAAGCCTATCAAATTTATAGATCTTTTCAAAGAATCAACTTTTGTTTTTTTTTTATTTTCTGCTAATTTTCTACTTTCAACTTCATTCATTTCAGCTCTAATTCTTATTAGCTCTTTTCTTACACTTACTTTGAATTCTCTTTGCTTTTCTTTTGTTAGTTTCCTATAAAGGAAACTTAGCTTATTCATTTTATATCTTTTTCTTTTCTAACATATATATTCCATGCTATGAATTTCCCTCTAAGTGCTACTTTTACTGCATCCATTGAATTCAATAAATTGTGCTTTCAATTTCATTAAGTTCAAAATACTTTAACATTTCTCTTGACATTTTTTATTTAATTCTGGTTTGATCTTCATGTATTTTTAGATTTTTTAGTTATCTTCCTAGTATTGATTTCTAGTTTCACTCCCTTAAGATCTAACGGCAATCACTATGGTCTTTCCTTTTAGAAATTTATCATTTATTTTAAAAATTCTAAAACTTGGACTGAACAGTGGTTAAGACACTATTTGAGAGGTCCATATCCCATATCAAACTATATGGGTTTGAGTCCCACCTCCACTTCTGATTCCAGCTTCCTGCAAATGCATACCTTGGAAGGAAGCGGATGATGGCACAAATACTTTGGGGTCCCTTCACCCACATGTAAGACTCTGAGTTCTAGGCTTCTGGCTTTGACCTGGTCCAGTCCCAGCTTTTGCAGACATTTGGGGAGTAACCAGCTGACAGAAGAAATTTCTGTCTCTATCTCAGTTTCTCTCTCTCTTTCTTTCTTTCTCTCTCTCTCCCTCTCTTTTTTTCTGCCTTTCGTCAACATAAAAATAGGAGCCAGCACTGTGGGGAAGTGAGTTAAGCTGCCTAGTGCCAGATTCCCACACGGGTGCCAGTTCAAGTCCCGGCTGCTCCACTTTGATCCAGCTCCTTGATAATTAGCCTGGGAAAGCAGTGGAAGATGGCCCAAGTGCTTAGGCCCCTGAACCCAACCTGGGAGACTCAGAAGAAGCTTCTGGCTCCTGGCTTTGATCTGGCCCAGCCCCAGCCATTGCAAAAATTTTGGGAGAGAACCAGCAGATGGAAGATCTCTCTCTCTCTTCCTCTTCTTCTTCTCTCTCTCTCTCTCTGTAAGTATGGCTTTCAAATAAATACATAAACAAATCGTTTTTAAAAAATATATAAGAAAATATAACTAAAAATTTTTAAAATTTGGTAATATGTATGTTTTATGTCACAGAGGACAGTCTATTTTGGTGAATGTTACCCATATGCTTGGGAAGAATGTGTGCTCTGCAGTTGTTGAGGCAATTGATAGATGTCAATTAACACAGTTGATTGGTGATGATACAGAATTTAACTGTCTTTAATGATTTTTGCCTGCTGCATCCATCCTTTTTGATAGAGTGATACTGAAGTCTCCATTTATAATAGTGGATTCATTCTTTACAGTTCTAATGGTTTTTGCCTTGCATTTTGAGGCTCTGTTATTAGATGCACTCAGATTCAAGATTGTTATATCGTCTTGGAGTATGGGGCATTTTCATCATTACGTAACCCCCCTCTTTGTTTAAAAAGATTTTATTTGTTTTATTTGAAAGGCAGAGTTACAGAGAGGCAGAGGCAGAGAGAGGTCTTCCATCTACTGGTTCACTCCCCAGTTGGTTGAAATGACCAGAGCCATGCTGATCCAAAGCCAGGAGCCAGGAGTTTCTTCCAGGTCTCCCAAGTGGGTGCAGGAGCCCAAGGACTTGAGTCATCTTCCACTGCTTTCCCAGGCTGTAGCAGAGAGCTGGATCAGAAGAGGAGCAGCTGGGTCTCTCAAATCGGTGCCCATATGGGATGCCAGCACTGCAGGTGGCAGCTTTACCTGCTACACCACAGTGCTGGCCCCCATACTTCATTTTTTTTTTTTTTGACAGGCAGAGTGGACAGTGAGAGAGAGAGAGACAGAGAGAAAGGTCTTCCTTTTTTCTGCTGGTTCACCCCCCAATGGCCGCTGCGGCTGGCAGGCTACGGCCAGCGCACTGCGCTAATCCGAAGCCAGGAGCCAGGTGCTTCTCCTGGTCTCCCATGCGGGTGCACTTGGGCCATCCTCCACTGCCCTCCCGGGCCACAGCAGAGAGCTGGACTGGAAGAGAAGCAACCAGGGCAGAATTCAGCGCCCCGATCAGGATTAGAACCCGCGGTGCCGGCGTTCTCCACCAGGTGGAGGATTAGCCTAGTGAGCCGTGGCACCGGCTCATACTTCACTTTTAATCTATGTTTTTTCTTATGTTTAAAGAGGGGTTCTTATGGAATTAGGTCATTTTTAAAAAATATTTAAAAGGTAGAGTTATAGACAGAGATAGGGAGGGAGGGAGGAAGAGAGCGAGAGAGAGAGAGATCTTGCATCTGCTAGTTCACTCCTAAATGGCCACAATGGCTGCAATGGCTGGGAGTGGGCTGTTTGAAGCCAGGAGCCAGGAGCTTCCTCTGGGTCTCCCACACGGGTAAAGGGGTCCGAGTATTTGGGCCATCCTCCATTGCCTTCCCAGGCACATTAGCAGGGAACTGGATTAGAAGTGGAGCATCTGGGACTCAAACTTGCACCCAAATGGGATGCCAGTGTTGCAGGTGGCAGCCCTACCCACTAGGCCACAATGCTGATCTCCTATTGGGTCATTTTAAAAATTTCATTCTGGGAGTCTGTGTTGTGGCACAGGGGATTTAAGCCGTGGCTTGCAATGCCAACATCCCATATTGGGGTGCCAGTTGGAGTTCTAGGTGTTCTACTTCTGACCCAGCTCCCTGCTAAAGTGCTTGGGAAGGCAATGAAAGATGGCCTAAGAACTTGGACACGTACTACCCTTGTAGGAACCCCATATGGAGTTCAAGGCTCCTCACTTCATCTTGACCATGGCAGCCATTTGGGGAGTGAACCAGCAAATGGAAGATCTCTCTCCCTCTCTCTCTCTCTCTCTCTCTCTCTTCTGTACCAGATGCCCAACCTGAGGGACTTCTTTAACATTTCTCTCACAAGGCAGGTCTTCTGGCAATAGATTCCCTCCATCTTGGTTTGTCTGAAAAGTCTTTATTTCTCCTTCACTTGTGAAAGTGGTGTGATGCAGTGGGTTAAGCTGCCACTTGCAAATGCCACCATCCAAAATGAGGTTGGTTCTATTCCTCATTGCTCCAGTTCTCATCCTGTTCCCTGCTAATGCACCTGAGAAAGCAGCAGAAGATGGCCCTTGGGTCCATGTCGTGCATGTTGGAGACCCAGAGGGAGTTCCAGGCTCTAGGCTTCAATCTGAAATAGCCCCAGCCATTCATCCACTTGGGGTGTGTACTAGCAGCTGGAATCTCTCTCTCCCTCTGTTTCTCTCTCTCTGTCTTTCAAATAAATAAATGAATCTTTTAAGAAAATAAGGTTACAGAATTCTATGTTGGTGATTTTTTTTCTTTTAACATTTAAATATTTCACACTATTCCTTCGCTTGCATAGTTCCTGAGAAGAAATGAGATATAGTTATCACCTTTGTTCATCTATAGTTGAAGTGATTTTTCTACCTGTTTTTTTTTTTTCAAGATTATTTATTGCCTTTGATTTTATGAAATTGGAATAAGATAGGAGCAAGCAGAGTTTTCTTGGGCACTTATCCTGCTTGGTGATATCTGAGTTTCCTGAGTCTGTGATTTGGTGTCTGACATTAGTTTGGGGGAATTTTCAATCACTAGCACTCCAACTATTGCATCTGTTCCTTTCTCTCTTCTTCTCCTTCCGGTATTCTCATCAAACATACTTACACTTTTGTGATTGTCCCATGGTTCTTAGAATTCTGTTCTAATTTTTTTCTATTAGCTCTTCACTTTTTTTTTAAGATTTATTATTTATTTATTTCAAAGGCAGAGTTGGGGGTAGGGGGAGACAGGGAGGTCTTCCATCGGCTGGTTCATTCCCCAGTGGCCCAAGCTGGGCCAGGCCAAAGCCAGCAGCCAGGAGCTTCTTCCAGTTCTCTTACATGGGTCCCAAGCACTTGAGTCATCTTCTGCTGCTTTCCCAGGTGCATTAGTGGGGAGCTGGATCAGAAGTAGAGCAGCCAGGACTTGAATCGGCGCCCATAAGGGATGGCATCACTGCAGGCAGAGACTTTGCTCTACCACAGGGCTGGCCCCGTCTTCACTTTTTGAAGTTTCTGTGTTTCTATCTTTAAGCTCAGAGATATCTGCCAATGTTTCCAGCCCATCGATGAGCCTACCAAAGGTGTTCTTCATTTCTTTTACAATGTATTGACTTCCATAATTTCTTTTGATACTTTCTCTGTTTATATTATCCATCCATTATTGCATACTATCTACATTTTCCATTAAATCCCTTAGCATGCTGATCATATTTTTAATAAACTCCTTAGTCAACAGTGTTGTGACATGGTGGGTTAAGCTGCTGCTTGAGGTATTGACATCGCAAATGGCTCTGGTTCAAGTCCTGATTGCTCCACTTGTAATCCAGCTCCCTGCTAATGTATCTGGGAAACCAGTGGAAGATGGCCCAAGTATCTGCATGGAGGTTCCAGCTCCCAGCTTTGGCCTGGCCCAGACTTATCCATTTTGTGGATTTGAGGAGTGAACCATTGGATGGAAGACCTCTCAAATAAAAGAGAGAGACAGAGAGAGAGAAGGAAAGAAAGGGAGGAAGGAGGGATAGAAGGACTAGAATGCTCACATGCATTTCAAAATGGTTCACTTTGTCTTCACTCTACCAGGAGGACCAGGGAATTCTCCCATACTTATCATGAAGACTTAATAGAGATTCAATTCACAAGTCGTGGGGGCTGCCTGGTGGTGCTGGTGGTGGCTGGCCCCTCCTGGAGCTTCCCAGCATTTGTCCAATTACTGTTTAGGTTCTTCTATCATAGGACTATTTTCTCCGGGAGGGTTCCTGCTTCTCATGGAGATTGCCAGGAGTTAAACTGTGGTTCTCTGGATGTGTCTGTCTCTTCAATCTGGGGACAGTGGATTGCCCCGTGACCTGGCTTCCCCAATGATTCTAAGAGCAATCATTGATTTTTTTCAAGTTTGTTCAGCCCTTTAGTTGTCGTTGGGACAGAGTGGAAACTTCTAAGCCCCTTACATATGGGACCAGAGCTGCAAGTCCCTAGGTCTCCTTTGATGGGGACATCAAGAATTGTCTCAATGATGTTTAAGGAGAAAAGGTCAAGTTTCTGTTTATCAGGCCTAATACAAAAGCAGATAGTTGAAAAGCTGCTAAATATTGCATGCACTTTTGGAATGTGGTGAATGTGTTGGTTGATAACCCACAGGTGTAACTTCACTCCATTTGCAGGTATGATAGGCTGGTAGGGACTTCTCACTGTGGCTGGAGAATTTTTCCAGTGTATCTTTTTCCTTCCCATTTGAGGCATAGTTGGATTCACCTTATTAACATACAAATCACACAGTATTTGAGTGCATTTTTGCTACTATGTACATATTTTATGTAAAATTTTAATCATAATTTGATGTACATAGAAGAAAGTACATGGGCCATCAATGTACAGCTGAATGAATTCTCATAGAGTAAACACTCCGATTTGCACAGTCCCAGATCTGGAAAGGAAACATTACTGGAAACACAAGTTCTCTTGTGCCTCCTTCCACTTCCTGGGATACTCTCTTCTCCCCCTTACAAAAATAACCGTGACTTTGTCTCCTAATATTTTTTTAAAAAATATTTACTTTATTTATTTGAAAGACAGAGTTACAGTGAGAGGTAGAGACTGAGAGAGAGGTCTTCCATCTGCTGGTTCACTCCCTAGATGGCTATAATGGCCGGAGCAGCACCGATCCGAAGCCAGGAGCCAGGAGCTTCTACTGGATCTCCCATGTGGGTGCAGGGGCAAAAGGACTTGGGCCATGTTCTACTGCTTTCCCAGGCCATAACAGAGAGCTGGATCGGAAGTGGAGCAGCTGGGACTAGAACCAGCACCCATATGGGATGCTAGCGCTTCAGGCCAGGGCATTAACCTGCTGTGCCACAGCACCGGACCCTCCTAATTTAATTTTACACTTGTTATTGTAGATGTTTTCTGTATTTAGACTTTTAGCTGACTTATTTTTCTCAGTGTTACATTTACTAGGTACAACCATGTAATTGTCATTCATCCATTTTCACTGCTTATAGAGTTCCACTGTAAAACTTGAGTAACAAGGTTTATTCAATTATCTAAGTTGGATTTGGGAAGGTTCATGTTTGGGGCTAGTCCAAATAGTGTTGCTATGTTTATTGCATTACATGAATTTTGGGAATATATTTGTGAATTTTCATTAGATATCTATGTAGAAGTGACAAAGAAGATCATAGTCTGTGCCTATCCACTATGCCCAGTCTTAGTAGATATGAAGTACAATTTTTTGAACTTCCAAAAATTCTCCCTGAAAAGAAAACACATTAATTAAGATGGTAAGAGAGTTGCTGTGTTTAATATATTCAAAACCTAGGTAAGAGAATTCTTACCCATTCCAAAATAGAGATGAGTAGGGACAAAGCGCTAAGGTCAACAATGACTGCATGAGAATGGTAGGGAAATAAGAAGGGTATTTAGCAAAATTCCCTGCAAGCCAGGCAGAAAACATCAACACACACCCCTCAAAAGAAGGGACACAACCCTATCTGAGGGAAACATTTGACATCCAACAAAAGTGGGCGAAGTCCTCACAGGATTCAAGTTGAAGGTAAATGCAAAACCCTGCACACACCAGGGAAAATCCACAGGGCAGTGTCAGGCTAAGTCTTTCAGAACCTTAGCACAGCTGACAAATCTCCCTTCACAAGGCTTCCAGAGGAAACTGGGAGAATTAGAAACCAAACTGACTAGGACGGGAATGTTAGGGGCAAAATAAAGAGAAAAGCTTAAGGGAGCAGAGCGGGGTTATTGCAGTGGAAGCAGATCCCAGAAAGCACCTTAAGAGAACAATAAAAATCTAAAGTTGAAAATTCTGCAGCGCGCTGGCCACAACGGCCATTGGAGGGTGAACCAACGGCAAAGGAAGACCTTTCTCTCTGTCTCTCTCTCACTGTCCACTCTGCCTGTCAAAAAAGAAAAAAGAAAATTCTGTCGAACTGAATTCGTCTGGATTGCGGACTCTGGACCTGGCTAGGTCTTAGCCAGATGCACCATCACAGATGCATCATCACCCCTAGTTTGCAAGGAACACATGAATAGGCTGCACCTCATGAAGTTGCAGTAACAATTTGATGTGATAAAACTTGTCAAGTGTCTACTTCTCAGAATGTAGCAAGCACTGTAATTCATGGCCATGCCTACAATTGCTACCTTAGTATACTTATCTGCATTCGATGCTGTTGACCATTTTCTGCTTCTTGAACACTTGCTTCATCTAGTTTCTATAATTCCATTCTTTAGTCATTTTTTTTATTTCTATAGTGCTGTGATTCTCTGATTTTCTTTTTTCATGACTTAATCACAACCCCAGGATCCCAGCTTTGGTCCTTCTTGATGGTGATTATCTTTTTTTTTTTTTTAAAGATGAATTTATTTGAAAGGCAGAGTTACAAAGAGAGAGGGAGAGGGAGAAAGAGAGAGAGAGAAAAATCCTCCATCCTCTGGTTCACGCCTTCACTCTCCAAATACCTGCAACAGCTGGGGTTGGGCTAGGCTGAAGTTAGGAGTCAAGAACTCTATCCAGGTCTCCCATGTGAGTGGTTGGGGCCCAATAAATTGGGCCATCTTCTATTGCTTTCCCAGGTGCATTAGCAGGGAGCTCAATCAGAAGTGGAGCAGCTGGGACTTGAACTGGCACTCCTCACAGGCAGTGGCTTAACCTGCTGTGCCACACTGCCAGCTCCAGTAGTTGATAATCTTGGGGGATCATTAAAATCACCAAGGAATTTTGCAAATCCTGATTCCCAGGCTGTACCTTAGGCCAACTAAATCAGATTCTCTGGGAAGGACAATCAATCTCAGCATTTTCCCCTCTTTCCAGGTGATTCCTCTATGTAGCCAAGGCTTAGAGGCTCTGCCACAGAGTCTCTGAGAGAGCCCAGCCACTCAGTTCTGTCAGTTACCACGTACAGCAGGGACCCCCAGCCCTGCCTGTGTAGTAGAATCACCCTAGGACAGCTGTAGGTTTTGTAAACCAGTGCCTTTGCACCCACTCCCAGAGCTTTGGTTTACTTAGCCTGATGTGGAGCATGGGTAAGAATCTTCCAAAGTTCCCAGCATGCCTCTCATGTGTAGCTAAGATCGAGAACCACCGACCCCACAGTGGCCTGTCTCTGGTCCACATCTTCCTTCTGAACAGCAGCCTGCGTGTCTACTTTCTACTAACCTTTACCCATGGTGATAATGTGTGCGTGCAGAATTTCCATTGTCCCAAGCTCCTCCTGAAGCCAAAAACCTTTCGATCCCCTGTGGCTACCCCCACTCTTATGGAGATGAGAAACTATGGCTTTCCAAATCCTGTCAATTCTTCCTCCTGAAGAACTCAGAAGTCTGTCTTTTCCTTACCATCCCCCAAATCACTACTCAGTCATCTCAGAATCATGACAACAGCTTCTTTTTAAATTATGATTTTATATAATTTATTATATAAATTTTATATAATTTATTATAATTTAAATTATTATTAAATTATTTATCTGAAAGTCAGTCACACACAGAGAGGGCTGCCATTCCTGGTTTGCTTCTCAAATACTTGCAACAGCTGGGACAGGGCCAGGTTGAAACCAGGAAAACTCAATCCAAATCTCCCACGTGGGTGGCACAACCCAGTTACTTGAGCTATTGTCTGCTGCTTGGAACAGCAGGAAGCTGGAACCAGACATGGACCTGGAACTCAAACCCAGGCACCCTAATATGGGACGTGGGCATCCAAGCAGCATCTTACCTGCTGCCCCAAACACCCAAACCTAAAGTCTATAGCTTGGGAAGTTTTGAAAAGCTGCGGATTCAGTCATTCACCTCTCCCTTGCTTAAGGACTTGATAATGCCCCATTGTCTTAAGGATGACATCACAGACTCCCACTTAGAAGCTCTTCCCATCTGTCATCAACCCCTGGCTTCTGATTTATCATCTTCTTCTGCTCTGGGAAGAGGGGAGATACCTGCCTACCGGATACAGAAGAATGTTTTGGACTAACTGGCATGTGTTTTCAAAAGCCTGCAGCTTTCTGACATATATATACCCTGCTCCTCTCAGTTTCTGTGTCAAGATCACAGCTCTAAGCTCTAAACTCTTTGCGGGCAGACATTGTGTAATTTATCAGGGTATCAGCCAAATGTTGTGAATGAATACACATAAATGAGTAAGTACCTGCTGATTAAATGAGTGTGTCTGAGTAGCTGTGGAAACCAGATTGCCAACTACATTAGAAATCAGTTTGAAGACCCTGAATGAGAATCTCAGGAATTCTCCAATAAGCACAATAAATGTGTTAACATATGAATTTTCTGATATAATTTGGCTGCCAAGAGTGCTAATGTGCTTCCTTTCTGACCATTGTCTGGATGAGGATGAAAGTCGGAATGGAAGTAGGTGTTTCACCTGAGGATTAGACCCCTGGAATTCTGTTACCAAATACTTGGGTTTGAGACCTAGCTCTGCCTTCTGACTCCAGCTTCCTCCTAACACAGAGTCTGGGAGGCAGCGGTGATGGTTCAAGTGACTGGGAGACTGGACTGTCTTCAAGGCTCCATGCTTTGGCCCCCAACCAAGTCTTAGTCACTGGGGACATTTAGGGGGAGAAGTAGCAGATGAGAGCTTCCTTAACCCCACCACCACTACCACCGCAGGTTCTCTGCCTGTTAAATTAAAAAAAAGTGTGGATGAGTGAACACCATGCTTTAAAGAAACTTTTAAAGTAACTTTGGACTCATAGGAAATTGCAAAATTAAGGTATAGAATGCTGTGCCCTCTCTATGTAGTTTTCCCCAGTAGTGACATCTTACACAGCTGTAGTGTAAGATCAGAAGCAGGAAACTGACATGGGTACAAAACAGTTCAGTAGGTTGCAGACTCTGTTCAGTTTCCACATGAACCCATTTGTGTGTGTGTGTGTGTGTGTGTGTGTACTGTTCCGTGCAATTTTATTCCATGTATAGGTTTCTGTAACCACAACCACAATCAAGATACAGGACTGTTCCAGCAACACAAAAGAATTCCCCAATGATACCCCTCTATGAGTCACACCCACCCCCACCCCTATTCCTTGACAACCACTAATCTTGTCTGTCTTTATACTATGTCATTTCAACAATGTTATATAAACAGAATCATAAAGTATATAACCTTTTGAGGTTGGCTTTTTTCACATAACATAAAACCTTTGCAATCCATCCAAGTTGCATGTAATACCATGCTTTTTAAAAACCAGAAAATGCAAAAGAGATACAAATTGACTTTGAAATTTTGAAAAAAAAAATCTTACCTAAGATATAATAACTTGGATTTTTAAAAAAGGCATCTGGATTTATTTATCCCAGTTAGTGATTAAAAGTACATTTCAAGATTTGGGCAAGATTAATTTTTACATTGTTGGAGAAATATTAATGAAGGTTTCGGGTATCATTTGGAAAGAAATATAAACTTTGGTTGTGCAGCTTTGAAATTGTGCCCTGCAACTTGATACATACATTCAGTATAAAAATTTGCAAAGTAAACTCAATTTGCCACTGTGACAGACTACCAAGCACCAATAAGTATTTTATTGACTGTTATATTTGATGGAAATACAACTCTGGTTAGACTGATTTGAGATTTTATTTAATTCTAGGACAGTTTTCTTAATTTTGCTATTCCTGAGATTCTTTTTCTTGTCTGCCATAACTTTTTATTATTGTCACCTCTCTAGAAATGCTATCATATTTCCCATATTCAAATGCATTTTCAATTTTATTCGTCTTTTTGAGCTACTGACAGCTATCAGTCTTGTGACAGGTAGTATTTATGGTAATATACTCACAAACTGAAAGAAAAGAAGTATGAGTGATTTATGTCGGGTTTAGGAGGTTAAATTTGATTTTATTGTAATCAGACACTTTGAGACTGACTTAGTTTTGCCGCTGTGAGCCCGCTGGAGGTATTATGCTGTATTAAGTAAAAGCTTTTATCCAAGTTTAGCCAAAAGACATATCTATTCTTAAAAGGAAACACCTCTGATATTGTTGAGAATTCACTTCTGAGTGGATTCATGGGAGATGCTTTATTCTGCTAACATGTTGTTCATGTAATACAAATATAGGGTGATTCCCCTCAAAGAGAGCCCTCAAAGAGGAAGACACTTTCCTCCCAGAATCTTCCCCTTCTTGATTGACACCATCTTCAGCTGTGTTTCTCAAATGTAGCTATGGTTAGGGTGGTACAGACTCCCTGTCAATTGCTTTGACCCTTGTTTTCCCACTTCCATTCCACTTGTAAACATTCCTTCACATAGATATGTGTAGTTGGTCAAAAAACAAAAACAGTAACAAAAGAGGGAGGGCGTATGAAAAGTGTTAGTCTTAACATCCTAATTTATAAAAGTTCCTACACATCACATGAGTGTTTTACATTAAAAATAATACTATAAATCTACATTGCTACATAGAAATATGTCCACAGAACATTATTGAGAGAAAAAACTCACTTAGCTGGTATGTATAATCCCAAATGTAGGATCTCAATTTCAGCCTCCAAGATGAGTACATAGTGAGAGGGAAAGACAGAAAAATCATATAAATTCTGAAGAAAACATCAATAGTGGTCATCTCTGTGCAGAGGACTAATGGTTGATTTTCCTATCTGTATCTGGCTCTATTATCCAAATTTTCTACAACATTTGAAGAGTCTTCAGAATAGTCACAGAAATTTTATACCAAAATTAATTTATCCCTTAGTTCCATTTTCCACTAACTTTCGAAATACCCTCATGCATGATTTATTTAAGAAGATAGAAAGGCAAAAATTATTTTGAAATGGTGATATGCATATTTTTATTTTTGTTGTTTTTTTTCTTAAATTAATTTAGAATTTTTGTTAATATGTAATATTTGTATTTTATGGGGCACACAGCAATACTTCAACACATGTATAAAGGGTAAAGCAATTAAACCAGGCAACTAGTCTTTCCATTTCTTTATATTTTCTTTGTATTTGAAGCTCATAACATGCAGTATTTTAAATAGATAAGTGCAAAGGATTAAATGACAAAATGTACTGATATGTAACAAAGGTCTAGCTGATTCATCTGTAATTAATTTTTGTGTATTGTATGAAATAGGGATCAAGGTTCACTTTTTCACATGGATATTCAAGTGATACTTTATAAAAAAATTTTTAAAAAGATTTATTTATTGAGAGGCACAGTTACAGAGAGACAGAGAGAGGGAGACTGAGAGAGAGACAGAGACAGAGAGGTCTTCCATCCACTGGTTCATTCCCCAAATGGCCTCAATGGCCCGAGCCAGGAGCTTCCTTGGGATCTCCCATGCAGGTGCAGAGACCCAAGCACTAGGGCCATCTTCACTGCTTTCCCAGGCCTCCGGCAGAAAGCTGGATTGAAACAGGAGCAGTTGGGACTTGGTGCTGCAGGCACAGGCCTAACCTACTATGCCACAATGCCAGCTTGCAAATAATATTTTTCTTAGTTGCCTTTAGTCTTCTATACACACTGTCCAGCATTCAATCAAAAATAATGGGGCATAAAAAAAAAAGTGAAATGCAGTATTATTGAAATAAACAGAAATAGCTATCAGGACTGATGCAATAAAATCTGATTCAGAATTCTCCATACACGGATGGGATGTGTGGACAGGCACCACTGTGTGTATATTAGGTGGCTATTGGCATTTTTATGAAAACCCACAGTGTCAGTCATTGTGTGCTTTTTCCAAGGAGATTCAGCTTGTGCTTTAAAGAGTCTACTCATCCTCCAGTCTACTGACTCAGTAAAAGGGAGTCAGTAACTTATCTTCTCTACATACTTTTACTGTTTCAGTATGTGAAGCCACTGTGAACGCAAGGCCATTCATGGACATTGTCCAGGTCTGCAGGGGCAGGTTGGCTTGCTTGTCAGCAAGATTCCACTTGCAAAGATGTGACAGATTTTCTGGGTTTGTCCACCAGCTCTAACACTTAGCAGCTTTCTCAATAACTGCTTCACATTTGTCACTTATTGAATGGAGATACAGTTACCACAAAGTGTTGTGAGATTAAAGGGATTAAATTATAGAACTTTCCTAATAATGCTTAGCATATAATTGTTACCGGAGAAATTGCAGGGTTCTTGTCTTCGCGCAAGAAAGAATTCAGGCGTGAGACAGAGTAGTGGGAGGTAAAATAAGCAAGGGTTATTAGGGAAGGGACATCCGTAAGGACGGATGGGCACCTCTCCAGACAGGACCTGAGAGAGTGTCGGGGGTGGAGGTTACATGGTTGAGTGGAGAGATTACACCTGGCCAGACCATGTGGGCAGCTCAGCAGAGAGGCAGAGGGCTGAGCGCATAGTGCAGTCCAGCAACCCGGTGGTGGTGGTGGGGGGGTGTTTTAAGGAGATGGGTCTTGCTTCCCCATCTCTGCTCCTCTTGGAACAAAGGGTTTTTTGGATGTAAATAGAAAAACTTCTCTCTTGAAGGTCTGAAACAAAGGACTTTATGGATGCAAATATTATCGGACAGGAGGAAAGGAGCAGGGTGTTTGAGATGCAGATACTGGGCTGCACCTGGGTGATTGTGGAAGATTTGTTGGGCAGAAGGAGTGGAAGGGGGCAGGTCAGGGCAGGATGTGAATACTGGGCTGCCCCTGAAACACCGTCGGGATGACCTTGAGATGCAGCATATGCTGGACATCGATGTCTTCTCTTTGGGCCTTTATGTCACACACACATAAGCTCATAACTGACTTTCCTACCTAACATAATGAGTGCTCAGAAATTCTTAACTATTATTAGATTTTTTCATTCAGTTTGTTCACTTATGACTCCATTTACTTTCATCTTCCAAAAATGCATAGATAAGTCTTGTTCCCCAACTCTCCTCATGTTCTCTTTGTTCTTTTAAAATTTTTGTTGTAATACTTAACAAGATTCACCAAAAGATTCAACATTAAAAGTCCAAAAATCAAAACTCACCCAACTGACAAGTTTGAAACTTCAAATTCCTATAAAGACTCTTGTGTTTTCAGACTGTGAGTGTATGACCATTGGCTTAGATGATTGCTAAATTTTGTCCAACTTGAACATTTTATTGGAATGGTAAATTCTACCTTGTTGATGAAAGCTCAAAATTCGTTTGACTAATTTTCTCCTTTTTTCAGGATATTCAGCATATTCACTTTCCTACCTGATGGGATACTGGCTGAATGATTGACAGGTACGAAAAAGACATTGGGCAGCTCTTTGGAAAGGACATAAAGTGCTATACAAATTCTTTGATCAAATTTAAATACCGTTAAGCAACCTCTATTAACTTTGAATACCCCAAGCTGTTGCCCCAGGCTCTACAACTTACTCAAAACCCAAACTATATTTAGTTTAAGAATGAGTCCATCCACAAAGAAATAGCAGTCAGTGTTGTTTCAATGAGTATGGAAAATGCTTGAATAAAATATTTTCTATAACTATAATCATGGAATTAACATCATATTGTCTATATTATTTATAATGCATAAACTATATTAAACACTATATTAAAAGATCACAAGATTTTATTCATGTGAAAGAAATATGATATTCATGTTAAACTGCAGCTTGAGATACCTGTATCTGTGTAAGACTGCCTGAGATCAAGTCCTACCTCTTCTTCTGATCCATCTTCATTCTAATCTGCAGCCTGGGAGGCAGCAGACAATGGTTCAAGAAGTTGAGTCCCTGCCATCTATGTGGGACACCCATAAGGCATTCTTGGCTCCAGGCTTCGACCTGGTCCAGCCCCTGCTGTAGTGGGCACTAGGTGGGTGAACCAGCAGTTGGAAGATGTCCCTGTCACTCAGCCTTTCAAATACATAAGAAATAGATAAACTTAAAAATGAAATGCAATATTCACAAAGCAAAATAATCTTTAGGTTTACTGGTTTGTGCCTCTTTATCATTTTTAAAGCAGTGGATTTGTGATTGATTTACCAATGAATGGTCTGAAAGCTGAAGGTCTTTCTTAATTTTTCTCAGAAGCACAACCGGCAGTGTAACATTTGTGTGGGTATGCATGTGAATATATGTGTGAGTGTATGATTTTGTATGTTTCTTGTGTCCATATGCAGGTGTTTAAGCGTGTGGGGCGGTGTGTAGACAGAGGGAGCGATATTAACCAGTAGACAATAGCATTGAGATTCAGCCGGGTTTAATTATTTAAATGTGGATTGTACCCATGTAAAATCAAATTCAAATAATTTTAAGGTGGATTGGGTAATACAAAGCAGAATAATGGGAATAAGGCAAAGAAAAAATATAGGGGGAGATGGATGCCCTAGCAGTTAGCTATTTTAGACTGTAAAGTGATATCCCAAGAGAAGCCAAGGAGGCTCGATCACTTGAATCATTTAAAATTGGACTGGACTAAGCTAGGAAGAATATACCATGGGGAGTAATCATGCTTTGACAGAGAAAGACTGAAAGAACTTTTCCAATTCTAATTGCCATGATCCTGTGTAATTCAATTTGAAATGGCCTCACTATTTTAATTCACAACGATCCTATTTTTACTCTTTCTTTTTTCGTAATCCTGCTTCTGATATCACTACTCCTCTAAAAGGAAAAAGAACCCCTCGAGCTTGCTTGCCAAGTATTCATTGAATTACACCCCTTATTTCTTTTTTTTTTTTTTTTTTTTTTTTTTTTTTTTTTTTTTTTTTTTTTTTTTTTTTTTTTGACAGGCAGAGTGGACAGTGAGAGAGAGAGACAGAGAGAGAAAGGTCTTCCTTTTTTTGCCGTTGGTTCACCCTCCAATGGCCGCCGCTGCAGCCGGCGCACCGCGCTGATCCTGGCAGGAGCCAGGAGCCAGGTGCTTTTCCTGGTCTCCCATGGGGTGCAGGGCCCAAGCACCTGGGCCATCCTCCACTGCACTCCCTGGCCATAGCAGAGAGCTGGCCTGGAAGAGGGGCAACCGGGACAGAATCCGGCGCCCCAACCGGGACTCGAACCCGGTGTGCCGGCGCCGCAAGGTGGTCCTTATTTCCTTTTCTTCCTCCAGACGGGCTGGTGCGTGGACCCAGGCGGCGCGCTCAGGGCTGGGCAGACGTGATTATCATCGCCCCTGCTGTAGTCCATCAGAGCCGGGTGTTAGCAGGTAAGGGCGAGGGCTGACAAAGAGGTTTTCGAATCGAGTCAGCATAAATGCTTCCAGGAGGCCAATTCAGGATCATCTATTGAAATATGGAGAGCAAAGACTGCCAGCCCAGGCTGCATACCTCTATCTGCTGCATTTACGCCAAGGCAGTAGAAGGCTTTCGAGGGGAAAAATAACAAAAGCCGTAGTTCCATGTGGGCAATTGTCTGTCCACGTCGTTCGGGGCTGATTTTGTGAAATGGTTGCCAGTCTGTCTGGGTCTGGTGTCTGTCTTAGCCACTTTATTTGTTTTGAGATGCTTCAGGGATAAGATCCCAGGAGGCTTGAGGGTCTGCTTTCCTGGAGCCAATTTGTGAAGAGATCAAAGGGGTCCCAGTCCCCAGAGCCTGAGTTACACTTTGGGATGTACTGGGATGTCTCATTTTCCACAGCACTTCGTTGCTTAGAAAGTATTGCAAAATAAATTTCAGTGAACTGAATTTTATTAACCTACTAGCATGTCATAGTTTGCATTGGTATTGGGCCCAGGACTCTAATTTTTACTTTCCTTATCTAGTAATGAGTAATCAAAATTAAAGTGAAAATTGAAATGAAACTCTTTATAAGCTAAGAATGTTTTCATGATACCAGTGTTTTATAGCAAGTTTCCCTTCCCATGTAATTTATATTCAACAATTTGGGAAGTGGAGAACTAAAACAAAACAAAACAAAAGTTGTTCGGAGAATCTGAAGTGAAATTTCCAAATACTCCCAATACAGCAATGATAATGCCTTAAAATTTAAATATTGCACATAGATAATACTTAAATTATGATGCGATAATTTTCTCACCCTATATTAATTACTGTCTTTATTTTGAAATAGTTCATATGACATTTGTTCTACACAACTCAGAATTTTAAAATGTGAACAGATTTTCATTATTGTTTTAGAAAGGAGGCAAACCCTTCCCATAGAGTTGAACTTTAAACTCCTCCCTGGCGTTATTTTTCTCTCACTCTAAGTAAGTTCTATTGTGAAGTAGGTTTGTACCCATCCATCTGTTGTCTGTATTTTTACTACATGTAGGAAGGTTCTTCAAAATTTCCTGGAAAATTCAATTAACAGATAAGTTTGTTTTGATACAAAAATATTTTGAAATCCATGCTTGGCTTATTCATAATATAGATTTTTCCATGAACTTTTCTGAATATACCTCACATATGATTCTATAGTTTGCATGTAATATTTGTTGTGAGTTCTTTTTTAAAAAATGATTTATTTACTTATTTGAAAGACAGAGTTGCAGACAGGGAGGGAGAGATGGGGTGGGGGGAGGGAGGAAGAACTTCCATTCACTGGTTCACTCCCCAAATGACCACAATGGCTGGGGTTGGGCCAGGCTGAAAATGGGAGCCTGGAACTCCATCTCAGTCTCCCATGGGGGTCTCAGAGCCCAGAAACTTGGGCTATCTTCCATTGCCTTGCCAGGCACATTAGCAGGGAGCTGGATTGGAACTGGAGCTGCCAGGACTTGACCGAGCGCCCAGATGGGCTCTCATGCTGGCCTGCTATGAATTCTTAGAATGTCCATGGTCAATATGGTATCGCACTATATCTCACATTTTCTACATTTTGTGTTTTTCATTCAATATTTTGTGTTTAAAGCCTATCCATATTTATACATGTAAATAAAATCCTAAGTAAATTTTACAGGTGTGGGAAACTTCATCATTATTGACTTATCCATTCCTCCAAGGATAAGCATTTAGGTTGCTACTAATTTTTCAAAACTATAAACTGTGTGGCATGCCTCCTTATGCATAATGTTCAAGCGTCTTTAAGATCTATAGCAAGAATTGTCATTCTAGATCTCAAATAGCTGCCTTGTCAGCTTCTCATGTGAGAGAGGATTTAGTTCGAGGCCCCTGGCGCCAGCCTGGTTCAGCCCCACATGTTGTAGGCATTCGGGAAGTGAACCTGCAAATGGAAGACCTCACTTTGTCTGTTTCTCTTTGTCTCTCCCTCTTTATAAATAAAAATAAATGATTTTTTAAAAAAGAAAAAAAATGTCAAACTGGACTTTAAGAAAAAAAATCCATTCTACTAATATCAAACCATGGAAATCTAATTTATGGATCATTAGTCAATTTTAAAGATACTCTACCACATCCTGACACTTAGCTCCTTTGGAAACTAAACTTATTGTTTTCCCTCGAAGCTATTTTATGTCATTTCCATTCTGCCACTTCATGGGCCCCCGCCAGCACTCCTGCACCAAGTTTATAGAGCCCATCCTCCCACGGCTTCTGTCTTGGTCCTCCTCTAACTGTTCCCCAGTTCAATCAAGTCTACAAAACACTTGCAGGGCAGCCGCTCTGTTGTTTTCTTTCTGCCCACAGATGTAGATTCCAATGTGTCCCAGGGCCTTAGTGACTGCCGGGGCCACACCTCCTGCTTCTGGGCTGAGCCACTGGAGTTCAGGGAGGATGAGCAGCTCCCCACGTGTGGCATCTGCGACCCAGAGCAGTGAAGGAACCAGCCCGTGGTCACACAGCCTGTAGGAGAACCCAGGGGTTTTGGAGACATCAGATCCTGGGAGTTTAACACTTTGTTCTGAGCCTCCTGTCTGCATTTGATTCTTTTTGGCTTTAGCCAATTCCTTTTTTTTTTTTTTTTGACAGGCAGAGTGGACAGTGAGAGAGAGAGAGAGAAAGGTCTTTTTTTTTTTTTTAATAATTTATTTAATGAGCATAAATTTCCAAAGTACAGCTTATGGACCACAATACCCTCCCCCCCCCCGCCCCGTGTCTTCCCTCCCATTCACAACGCTCCCCTCTCCCACTCCCTCTCCCCTTCCCCTTCACATCACAATTAATTTTCAATTATCTTTATATACAGAAGATCAATTTAGCGTATGTTAAGTAAAGATTACCACATTTTGCTCCCACACAGAAACATAAAGTGTAAAATACTATTTGAGTACTAGTTATAGTATTAATTAAACACCTAAGAGTAATTGTGTATTAATTACAGAGCTCAACCAATAGTTTTAAGTAGAATATAAAATGCATCTTTTGCATTGTTGTGGCTTCCCCCCAACCTCCCTCCCTCCCGTGGCCCTCCCCTCACCCACTTCCTCTCCCCTCTCCCCCCTTCATCACGTTTCATTTTCGGTTACTTTCATATACCGAAGATCAATTTAGTATATACTAAGCAGGGATTTCAACAGGTTGCACTCACATAACCGAACCAGGTATAGGGTATTGTTCGACTAGTAGTGTTGTTTTTGAGTTTCATAGATAAACATATTAAGGACAGAGATCCTGCGAGGGGAGCATGTACCCAGTGACTCCCGTTGTTGATTTAACAATTGGCACTCTTATTTATGACGTCAGCAATCACCCGAGACTCTTGCTATGAGCTGTCTAGGCTATGGAAGCCCCTTGAGTTCACCAACTCTGAATTTGTTTAGTCAAGGCCATATCACAGTGGAGGTTCCTTCCTCCCTTCAGAGAAAGGCGCCAGAGAGAAAGGTCTTCCTTTTGCCATTGGTTTACCCTCCAATGGCCGCCACGGCTGGCGTGCTGCGGCCGGCGCACCGCGCTGATCCGAAGGCAGGAGCCAGGTACTTATCCTGGTCTCCCATGGAGTGCAGGGCCCAAGCACTTGGGCCATCCTCCACTGCACTCCCTGGCCACAGCAGAGAGCTGGACTGGAAGAGGGGCAACCGGGACAGAATCCTGCGCCCCGACCGGGGCTAGAACCCGGTGTGCCGGCGCCACAAGGCGGAGGATTAGCCTAGTGAGCCACGGCGCCAGCCTAGCCAATTCTTGAAGTCAATTGCACTCACTCCTAGCTGCTTTGGCTGTGACACATTGGAAGGCTCGGCCTCTATGCTACACTGTATCCACCTGCTGGGAACACAGGATCATGGGAGAGTTTCACACATTGGCCCTCACCTCTCAGAGCACCAGGGATAAGGCTTCTCCATGCCCTCCTCAGAATGATGAGGGTCTAATTAATCTAGAGATTCCTTCTGACAAACAGCCAAGAAGCTTCTATCCTGAAAAATTGCCCATTGTGGCAAAGATTAAAGCAGGGATCAAGAGTTATTACGACGGGGTGAGTGGAATGCCAGCCTCTAAGAGAACAAATTTACTACATTTCAGCATAACAACTTGTTTGTTGTTGCATAAAGCCCAAGAAAAGCTGTCTGATTCCTCATGTTACTCAAGCTAATATTATACGCTGATAATTAGAAACAACTTCTGCCCATTATGGACGATATGTTGTAAATAACTGTGAGTGAATTTTATGTCAACAGTTCTTTTGTGAGAAGAAAATATAAAGCTTGTACAATTGCTGAAGTACAGAAAGACCAAGTGTAATGTAGGCTGAGGTCTGCTATCTCTAGTGCTCAAATTGCATTTTCCAGGAGTTTAAATGATCGTGCCCAGTGGCTGGGCTTGGACAGGGAAAAAGTTCTGCCTAGTCTCTGCTTTGTCTGCAGTAATTGTCTTTCAGCAACGACAAGGAGTAAGCAGAGAGTGGTTCGATTCTAAAAAACTATTTATGTATTTATTTAAAGGCATAAAGAGAGAGAGAGAGAGAGAGGGAAAGAGAGAGATATCTTCATCCACTGGCTCACTCCCCAAATGCCTGCAACAGCAGGGGCTGAGTCAGGCTGAAGCCAGGAACCCAGGAGCCTGGAACTCATCTGTGTCTGCTATGTGGAAGGCAGAGGCCCGAGCATTTGAACCATCATCTACTGCCAGGACTCAAACTAGGCGCTCTGCTATGAGATGCCAGAGTCCTAAGCAACACTGTAGCTGCCGAGCCAAACACCCCCTCTCTTAAGCAGAGCCTATTTCAAACATCCTTTCCTTAAAAATGTATATTTATTTATTGTCAGCTCCTTGAAAGTCAGAGAGACAGAGGGCAGAGAAAGAGAGAGATCTTCCATGCTCACCCCTCAAATGTTGGTAATAGTCAGGACTGGGTCAGGCTGAAGCCAGGAGCCAGGAACTCTCCAGATCTGCCAGATGGGTGACAGTGACCCAGGCTCTTGAGCCATTGTCTGCTGCCTACCAGGACACATTAGCAAGGAAGCTGCATAAAAAGCAGAGTACCTGGGACTTGACCTGGCACTCCAATATGAGATGTGGGCATTCCAAGCAGCAATTAATTCCTTGTGCCATAATACCTGTCCCAAATGATACTTCTAAAGAATTTTGACATAGTTGTTCTTTTTTTATTTTATTTTTTAACTTTTATTTAATAAATATAAATTTCCAAATTACAGTTTATGGATTACAATGGCTTTTCCCCCCCCATAACTTCCCTCCCACCTGCAACCCTCCCATATCCTGCCCCTTCTCCCATTCCATTCACATCAAGATTCATTTTCAATTATCTTTATATACAGAAGATCAATTTAGTATATACTAAGTAAAGATTTCAACAGTTTGCACCCACACCGAAACACAAAGTGTAAAATACTATTTGAGTACTAGTTATAGCATTAATTTACATTGTACAACCCATTGACATGGTTATTCTTTTTTTAAAAAAAATTATTTATTTGAATGGGAGAGAGAAAGAGAGACAAAGATCTTCCATTCACTGGTTCATTACTCTAATGTCCACAACAGTGTTTGAGTCCCAAAGGCAGGAGCTGGGAACTCAGCCTGGGTTTTCCACCTATCAGGCCTTGACCCAACCACTTGAACTACCACCGGCTGCCTCCCAGGGGGTGCATGAGCAGGAAGCTGGAATTGGGAACAGATCTGAGACTTGAACCCAGACGCCTTGATATAAGAGGCAGGCATCCTAAGCAGTGTCTTAACCACCACACCAAGTGCCTGCCTCTAGTGCTGGGTTTCTTTAGTGTGAAATTTACAAATCAGATTTGAAAATTAACTGTAATTTAAAAATTGTATTAATTTGTAACTATTAGCCTACTTTTGGGGGAATTTTAGGTTTCCTGAAAAAGCGAGAGGTGTATACAGAGGTTCCTGTTCAGGCACCCCTGCCTCCTCTCACTGTTTCTCTCCTGAACACCAGCTCGCTTTGCTGCTGGTGCATTTGTTATAATTGATGAAACAATCTCTATGCATTGTTGCGAACTAAAGCCAGAGATTGCGTTAGGGTTGGCTCTTGTGTCACACATTTCACAGGTTTCCACCGTTGTGCACCGACACGGATCCACTATTCCAATGTCGTCCAACCAGATTTCCAGTTCACAAGGTAGTGAAACAAGAAGATTAGAAGGTGTGCTTTTGAAACATCTAACTGCACTGAGCCAAGTTAAATAAACTAAAACTCAACCCAAAACTTAGGAGCTTATTCTTCACGGTTGCTTCCAAACAGAAAAGCGATATAGTAAAAATTAAGAAGTCTTTTCTTTGAAAATTGTAGTTATTTTGATAAACAGTGCTGTCCAAGCAGCAAATGTGAGAGCCACACTCTGTACCTCATTCTCTTTGTGCCCTGCTCTCGGGGTTTGGTGTGAATACTTCATAGTTAAACTATGTCTTCCCCTGAGGACTCCACAGCCATCCCATTTCTGTGCTGGCATTTGGCCTATTGTGTTTAGGAGGTTCTATTGAGAAATGGAATTGATGATTTCTTCCATAACCACAAGGAAAAAATTGAGAGTTACTGATTTCAAACCACTATTATAACCTTTCAAGTTCTTCTGTAGCTACGTTTCCCTTCTGAAGTGAAAAAAATAAATAAAATAAAAATAAAAAGTCTTCCCCATGTGTAACTGGTATCACCCCATCTTTCAATATTACTCAGACTTGGCAGGGGGCAGGCTGACGGCCCCATCTGTAGTTGGGAATCGACTAGGAGACGCCAGCACCTGGCTCGAGCTCTTGGATCCTAGGTTGCTGTCAAGGAGCAGAGTGAAATGGCTCCCACTGCGCCCACAGGTGCCCTGCCCCACAGCACGTTTCCGGGCCATATTCCCCCACTGCTCTCCCCTCAAAGACCTCACTCCCTGACCCCCACAGGGCCCTGATGGCTGCAAGGGGTGGGGAACCTTTTTCTCTGCCAAGGGCCATTTAGATATTTAGAACATCATTCACAAGCCATAGGAAATCATCAACTTTAAAAAAAACGAGCCCGCTAGAATGTATTGAATTTCAAGTCCTGCCTGCTGTTGTCTTGGCTGGGCCAGACCCAGTGATTTCATAGGCCTTCCGTGGCCCACAGGCTGGACGCTCCCCAGCCCTGGCTTAGAGGAAGTTGGGGCCGTGCGTTCCCTACTCTCTCTCCTCTTGTGTGATTTCCCATCTTAAAACTCGCTTGGGAAACCAGAATCCAAAGTCTGATGCACACCAGCCCCTGTGGAGCAATCGCTCACTCCTGGGGACAGATGTGGCCCTGAGAGACATTTGGTGATGCCTGATGGTACTTTCGGGTTCGTGCAAACAGCAGGCCGGGAGGGTCCTGCTGGCTTTTGGAAGACACAGAGCAGCAATGTTGCTGAGCAGCACACAGGGCACGGGACGCCCCCCACCCTCACCCCCAGTCTCAAGATGCTCTGATCCAAAGCATCACCAGGACTGAAGCTGAAGCACCCTCCTCCAGAGTTGTAGTCAGGCGCCCATTTTTGCCATCCTCGGAGGGAACACCTTGATTTCAGGCAATGCATCAAGATTCCCTTATTCGTAGCTATTGTCCAGTAAGAGTGGAAAGTGATGTATTTTTCCTATCATCTTGCTCAAGAATAAAGCTACGGTATTTGCAAAACGGATCACGTTAGTTGTCACTCAAAATGTAAACTGTCATGAGATTAACTGGCTTCACTGCCAACTTTTCAGGGTCATCATTTTCCCCTCTAACGACCTCCTCCATATCCTTGCTGACAAAGGCATTTTAAAATGGAGAACAATTAGAGGCGTTTTGTTTATGAAAGATGAAGTGTTCTGCCACAAAAGGATGCACAGTGGGTCTCTTATGGGATGTTTAAAGCAGGCTTTCATTACGGGATTGCTTAAGTGGCTGTTAGTCTCCTAATAGAAATTCCTGCCTTTGTTATCACCCCTGTTGTTTTTGCGCATGCGCGCACACACACCAAGGTATCTATAGATTTCCAGGAGCTTCTCCTGAATTTCACGCCACTTGACTTCAGGGTGGGTTTGCCTTGGATGATTTTTCAATGTTAAAGTCACATTCCATGAAAACTTGTCTGTGACAACACAGGAAGAGCCGTTGTAAACCGGAACCTGAAATTCTCCTCCCTGACAAGTCTTGTTTAATTGGGGTGGAATTTAAATCTTCTGAAAGTAACTGCCTCTTTTACTCTGCTTTTTGTTACTATGATAAAATACCTGAGACAAGCTATATGAGGAAGGAAATGGGAAAGGTAGCCGCAGGGCATCCGGTGGAGCCTCTTAAGGTACAGGGAATAGCTTCCCCCCAACCCACAATGTGGTGTTCAGGTGCTTCCTGGAGGTTGGCTGGGTGGCCTGTGTCTTTGTTGGGCCTCATGCTGGGAAGCTGCTTGAGATCGTAGATGTCACTGATCAAACAGGGCTTTGGTTGAGGACCCTGCCCTTGGCTAAGGAGACAGGCCATGCCTTTTAAATGCATGCAGCTGACTGGCATCATTCTCAGGTTTCCACACAGTCCTGCCAAAAATCTGTCCCCAAACTTGGGAGAAGGCAGATATCAATACAAAATGGGCAGCCACTAGGTGCGCCAAGAAATTTGCAGCCAGAGAACGGAAAGCAAAGATGACAGATTTTGACTGCTTTAAAGTCACGGAGGCAAAGAAAAGGAAGAACAGAATGATCAAGCCTCAGAGGGCATCCATGCTGAAAGGCCCCCCCCCCAAAGCACCTGTTGCTAAGGGTGCTGTAGCTGCTGCTACCGTTACAATGGCTGCTGAGGTTCCAGGGAAAACCATGACCGCTGGAGGCAAGAGGCTGCAGCCCAGACAGCCACAGGCCAGAAGGCGGCACCTAAAGCTCAAAGGGCCCGGGAACCCCAGCCCAGAAAGCACCTGCTCCAGAGGCATCTGGCAAGAAAGCATGGGAGGCCCTTATGAAAGAGGTAAAGATTCTAACAACAGCAAAATAATGATAAAGGGAACATAGGCTCCCCAGCTCTGCCAGAGGTGCAGATCTCCTACCTGGGATGTCCTCTTGGACCACAGAGAACGCCTCCTAACTGCAAGTATGCTTTTTGGAGTATAGTCTATAACCTACTGGACAGCCTCTCCCCTATAAGCATATGGTAACAGTCGCCCAAACTGCGAAGGAACTGCCGCCACGGGTGTCTACTCCTAGATTGCAATCCGTGTTGGAGTGGCTGTCAGCTGCTCTCTGGCTTGCCCGCCTATTTCTGCCTTACAGGGTGTCAGTATGTCTACTCTGCCTTCTTCTCTAAAGAATTCTGTGTGCTGTCTGTGACGATGCTGGTGGTAGGTCCCTTTCCCATGACAGGCAGTCACGATACAGACTCTGGTGGGGAAGGGTCTTTTCTGGGAGGCGGGTGCCATGGTGAGCCAGGAAGCAGAGAAAGAGTGAGGCCGGGTGTGGTCTCGGGCTTTCATAACAACTGCCATCGTGAGAACACACTTTTTTTTTTTTTTTTTTTTTGACAGGCAGAGTGGACAGTGAGAGAGAGAGACAGAGAGAAAGGTCTTCCTTTTGCCGTTGGTTCACCCTCCAATGGCCGCCACAGCCGGCGTGCTGCGGCCAGCGCACCACGCTGATCCGGTGGCAGGAGCCAGGTGTTTATCCTGGTCTCCCATGGGGTGTAGGGCCCAAGCACTTGGGCCATCCTCCACTGCACTCCTGGGCCATAGCAGAGATCTGGCCTGGAAGAGGGGCAACCGGGACAGAATCCTGCGCCCCGATCGGGACTAGAACCCGGTGTGCCGGCGCCGCAGGCAGAGGATTAGCCTAGTGAGCCGCGGCGCCGGCCTGAGAACACACTTTAAGCACACCCAAAATGACTTAGGTGCCTGCTACCAGAGCACCCTCCCTAAATACCACAATCTGGTTAAGTTTTAACTTCAGTGTCATTAGCTTCTTACTTTGGGGGTTAAATTCCCGCATGAGGCTCAGGGAATGTTTAAACCCTAGCACTGGGGCCAGTGCTGCGGAGTGGCAGGTAAAGCCGCCTCCTGAAGTGCTAGCATCTCATATGGGTGCCAGTTCGAGAGACCCAGCTGCTCCACTTCTGATCCAGCTCTTTGCTGTGGCCTGGGAAAGCAGTAGAAGATGGCCCCAGTGCTTGGGCTCCTGCACCCACGTGGGAGACCTGGAGGAAGCTCCTGGTTCCTGGCTTTGGATCGGCGCAGCTCCGGCCATTGTGGCCATCTGGGGAGTGAACCAGTGGATGGGAGACCTCTCTCTCTCTCTCTCTCTCTCTCTCTCTCTCTCTCTGCCTCTCCTTCTCTCTATGTGTAATTCTGCCTTTCAAATAAAAATAAATCTTTAAAAAAAATAAACCTTAGCATTTTCTCATTTTAAAAACTTTGTAGCTTGCTCATAAGAATTGAGAGTTTTCTATTTTCTGAAAACCAGAAAGATCTAGCTCTTGGGGCCGGAATTATCCCATGGTACATCTTCTGTGGGAGACAACAACTGGATGCTTCACACAGGGTAAGAGCATGCCAGCCTGTGCTAGTCCCTACCTTGCCTAGGACACAACTGTCGGGCTCTTCCCTGCAATCATCTGAGTGTGCAACCCCAGGCTGTGTTGCAATGGAGCTCTGTACACTCAAATGTTCGATAGTTAGTATAACCCCGATCTTTGGCTCATAAACTAAGTTGGCAGCTCCCCTGAGAGGGATCTGAGGTTGTGTAGGAGGGCGGGAGGATAAGTGCTGAGGGTGGTTGATTGAAAGGGAAGGGGTATAGGAAAGAGCCACACTTCGCAATGGAAGCAGTCGGTCCCTTTTTTCTTGGAATCACCCCTGCAGAGAGATCTGACTTTGGTAAGAAGAGGTGAGACCAGGTGGCACAAAGGCGACTGCATTTCTGTCTATACCAGGGGCCCTCTGCCCTGATTTGGCCTGAGCATCATCTTTGCCCGGATGGTGGGCTCCTCCTCCTGGCTTGTGTTCTTGAGGAATCACCACAATGGGAAAGTCAGGAAGGGCTTTTGGTTAGCACTCCCCCAGGGTGGGGGGGTCTACCATGTAGGAGTTAGGATGCCAGGCCACAGAGGCGCAACAAGCAGACCCAGGAACAAACAGAAGGGGACCAGATGCAGGCATTAAAGGGTGGAATGTTGAGGACCCCAGCCAACAAGAAATGCCAGGCCAGGAAGATCCAGGCCAGGGGAGACAAGGGATGGCCGTGTCTGGCCTCTGCTCACCTGGTAGGAAGTGCGTGATTCAGCTTACTCTAGAAGTTGCGTGGGTAACCTTGCTGCACCGTCCCTGGTGGTCTGGGGCCACGCTGTGGTCCGTCCCCACTTGACTGTGCACGCTTCACTGGCCAGTGACGGCTCGCTTCCTGTGGACGTGAGTGTTTCTCTAGGCATCCAGAGTCCGCAGGAAAGCCCAGGGCTAGAGGCCAGGGCTGGTGGGCGAGGTGGGGACGTGTGGCCCCACAGAGCTTCAGGACACTAGACACGACAAAGCAGATAAAATCTTTAAGCTGTAGCCTCCATCTGGATTCCAAAAGTGTGGAGGTGAATTGAAAAAAATTGCTGGGAATGTGGGGGTGGCTGGAGAGAGATGAGGGAGTGGACTCCCTGCAGGGTGCTCAGCCTTAGCTGGTGGAAGAGAAAGACTGCAAAGACAGACGTTTGAGGTAGGAAAACAGTGACAGAAAACTGCAGTTTATTACAGCTGTCGTTGGAAGAAATCCCGTGAAAATACTTAAACCACGGCTGGCTTCCCTTGTTTGATATGTACATGGGGTCTTTGAAGAGTTCATGGAAAATGTGCATTGTGAAACCACTGTGCATAGATTTCAAGTTTTTTGCACCCCAGTAAATTTACATTTTTTTGTCAGGCAGTGTTATTGAGAGAGAAACAGAAAGAAAGTTCTTCTATTCGCTGGTTCACCCCCAAAATGGCCGCTACGGCCAGCATGCTGTGCAGATCCGAAGCCAGGAGCCAGGTGCTTCCTCCTGGTCTCCCATGCGGGTGCAGGGCCCAAGCACTTGGGCCATCCTCCACTGCCTTCCCGGGCCACAGCAGAGAGCTGGACTGGAAGAGGAGCAACTGGGATAGAATCCGGCGCCCCGACTGGGACTAGAACCTGGGGTGCTGGCACTGCAGGCGGAGGATTAGGCTAGTGAGCCGCGGCGCCAGCCGTAAGTTTACATTTGAATTTCATTTTCCCATAAACTTCTTGAAGCACCCAGGGATGCAGTGACCATACGCACTCCACCATCCAAGCCTGGACACTTGAACCACGGAAATGGGTGCTATGGGAAATCCATGGGTAATTTCTTTCCAAGAAAACACCATGACTTGGGACCATCCAGGGAAAACAGGGGCTCTGAGTCTCCCTAGTTTGGGGCAAAGTAAGAAAGCGGCCATTAGATTCACAGCCCTGAGCTTCTAGCCCCAGTGTAGGGATCTGGTAGCCGGGGTTGTGAGCAGGTTTAGTATGCTGGTGATGGTGAAGACTCAGACAGGCCAGGATGATGGAACTAAGCATCAGAATCACCCGGGGTGTGGAGGGCACTTTGCTTGGGGATTAGAATACCACTTGGGCGCCTGGCACTGTGGTGTAGCAGGTAAAGCCGCCACCTGCAGTGCAAGGGTGTCCATGTGGGCACCGGATTGAATCCTAGACGCTCTACTTTCTTTTTTAAAGATTTTATTTATTTACTTGAAAGAGTTACACAGAGAGAGTAGAAGGAGAGAGAGAGAGAGAGAGAGAGAGAGAGAGAGAGAGAGAGAAGGAGAGAGAGGTCTTCCATCCTATAATTCACTCCCCAATTGGCCGCAACGGCCAGAACTGTGCCAATCCGAAGCCAGGAGCCAGGAGCTTCCTCTGGGTCTCCCACGTGGGTGCAGGGGCCCAAGGACTTGGGCCATCTTCTACTGCTTTCCCAGGCCATAGCAGAGAGCTGGATCAGAAGTGGAGAAGCAAGGACTTTAACTGGTGCCCATATGGGATGCTGGCGCTTCAGACCAGGGCATTAACCAGCTGTGCCACAGCGCCACTCCCCCCCCTTTAAAGATTTTATTTATTTTACAGGTAGAGTCACAGACAGTGAGAGAGAGAGACAGAGGGAAAGGTCTTTCATCTGCTGGTTCACTCCCCAAATGGCCGCAACAGCTAGAGCTGCGCCGATCCGAAACTGGGAGCCAGGTGCTTCTCCCCAGTCTCCCATGCGGGTGCAGGGGCCCAAGCACTCGGGCCATCCTCCACTGCTATCCCAGGCCACAGCAGAGAGCTGGACTGGAAAAGGAGCAACCGGGACTAGAACCGGTGCCCACATGGGATGCTGGCTCCACAGGTGGAGGATTAACCTAGTGTGCCACAGCGCTGGCTGCTCTTTCAATCCAGCTCCCTGCTATGGTCTGGGAAAGCAGTAGAAGACAGCCCAAGTCTTTGGGCCCCTGCACCTTCTTGGGAGAACAGGAAGAAACTCCTGGCTCCTGGCTTTGGATCGGCGCAGCTCTGGTCATTGCTGCCAATTGGGGAGTGAACCAGTGGATGGAAGACCTCTCTCTCTCTTTCTGTCTGTGTGTGTTTGTGTATGTGTGTGTGTGTATGTGTGTGTGTGTGTGTGTAACTCTGTCATTCAAATAAATAAATAAATCTTGAAAAACAAACAAACAAAAACACCACTTGGGACGCCCTCATCCCATGTCAGGATGTCTGGGTTTAAGTCCAGGCTCCAGCTTCCTGCTAATGCAGACCTTGGGAGGCAGCAGGTGATGGCTCAAGTACTTGGGTCCCTGCAATCCATGTGCGTGACCCGGATTAACTTTCTGGCTCATGGCCTGGTCCAGCCCTGACTATTGCAGACATTTAGGGGAATGAACAATAGATGGAAGATCTCTCACTCTCTTTTTCAAATCAAATGAAAATCAATAAATAATTTTTTTAATTTAAAAATCAGATACCTTAAAAAGTGACAGATATGCTGGGTTGGAACTTCTCTGGGCTGGGCCTAAACAAGGGCTTTCAATTTTTTAAGCTTCCCGGCCATTTTAGGGTGCAGCTGCCCTGAACCCCAAGCTGTGCCCAGACTTATAGGAGATCCGTCTCCCCCTTCTCCTGTATTGTTGTAGGGGATGCGCCCTGCAGGGTGCAGAGAAAATTTCCTCCCACAGGGCTGGGGCAACAGATACAGAGACTGCAGTAAAGCGAGCTTGTAGGTGCAGGCTGAGAATATGCACGAAGAGGGCTTTGTAAAAAAGGGAATTAAAAGACACATGTAGGGGCCAGCGCTGTGGCACAGCAGGTTAAAGACCACCTATGATGCTGGCATCCCAAATGAGCAATGGTTCAAGTCCTGACCGCTCCACTTCCAATCCAGCTCCCTACTAATACACCTGGAAAAGCAGAAAAACCCATGTGGGAGACCCGGATGAAGGTCCTGGCTCTTGGTTTTGGCCTGCCCCAGCCCCAGCCATTGTAGCCACTTGGGGCATGCATAGAGGTTGGAAAATCTCTCTGTAAGGCTGACTTTCAAATAATAAAATAAATAACTTTTTAAAAAATAGTTTATTTTGGTGCATGGAATTGTTGAAATCTATTAATTTGGGGGATAGTTAAAAACTCACTGGAGGGGCCGACACTGCAGTGTAGTTGGCTAAGCTTCAGCCTGTGGTGCCGGCATCCCTTATGGGCGCTGTTTGTGTCCGGACTGCTCCTCCTCCAATTCAACTCTCTTCTTACGGCCTTGGAAAGCAGTGGAAGAAGTCTCAAGTTCTTGGGCCCCTGCACCCACGTGGGAGACTGGGAAAAAGCTCCTGGCTCCTGGCTTTGGATCAGCTCAGCTCCAGCCATTGCAACCAATTGGGAAGTAAACCAGCAGATGGAAGATCTTTCTCTCTGCATCTCCCTCTCTTTCTCTGTAACTGTACCTCTCAAATTAATGAATACATCTCTTTTAAAAAAATCATTGGAGAATGCCTATTATGAAAATATTATGCATGAAAATCCAAAATTTTTGCACCAAAACAAACATCTTTTGAATCCATTTCCCATGAACTTTTTGGAATATCCTTGTAGTTTCTGCCCAAGACAACAGAATATTAAAAAAGAAAAAAAAAAAAAGCCGAGCAAACCCATAAAGCTGTCTGTTATGGCACAGCCTCAATATCAGAGACATGAAGATGAAGGGTGCTGGGGCAGTGCTTGTCACGCCGACGTGTTGACTAAATCCGCTGCTACAGGGCACAGGGTGTTCAGAGACGCGGGCATCGCATCTACAGCGAGACCCCAAAGGTTTTCATCGAACCCGTATTTACCCAGCACCTGCCAGGGTGAGGGTGCTGGGGACTGTCCCCGCCGCTGCGGGACAGCGAGGAATCTGGGGACAGTCCTCTCTGTTAGGATGAGGTCCAGCAGAAGAAGCCGAGAGAGGCGCTCAGTGCCGTCTTCCCGCAGCGTCCAAGGGACGGTGTGCCCGCGGCATAGGAGACATGAGTGGAAAGCGTTTTGAATCCTCATTGCGGCCTCTCAAAACCGTCAGGGGATTAATACAAGCCTCAGCAAGGCTTCTTGGAAACCTTGCCTCCACTCAGTCTGCTCTCTTCTCTCTCAGCATCCTCTCAGCCCTTATCAATATCTCAGTATTTCAATTCCATCTCAAATCTCAGGATCGCACGCAGCTCTCCATGGTAACTGCGCGCTGTTGACTTTCTCTGGCTCCACGCCCCCAAACCCTGATTCCTAACTCTGGCTCCCGTAAGCCTTTGCTTCTGTCGCCTCCTTCTCCAGAGACTGCTTTCTAGGGCCAGGGTTCTGCTTCCCTGCAGAGGAGGCTCCTGCAAATCAGGAGGACAAAAGTCCAGGCCTGGAGCTGCACAGGCAGCAAGGCTGCTGATCCAGGAGGCTGGGGGGGGGGATGCTATGACGCCTCCAAAATGAACACACTTGATCTCCCATTCATGCACCTACGTGGGGGTTGCAAAAGGTGTGTGGAGAAACAGAACTAAAAGATAAATTTGGGTGCAAATATTTTTTGAAAGCCATAAGTAGCTTTTTCCTTTCTTTTCTTTTAAGATTTATTTATTTATTTGAAAGTCAGTATTACACACAGAGAGAGAAGGAGAGGCAGAGAGAGAGAGAGAGAGAGAGAGAGAGAGAGAGAGGTCTTCCATCCATTGGTTCACCCCCCAAATGGCCGCTACGGCTGGAATTGCACGGAACCGAAGCAAGGAACCAGGAACTTCCTCTAGGTCTCATACAATGGTGTCGGGGCCCAAGCACTTGCGCCATCTTCTACTGCTTTCCTGGGCCACAGCAGAGAACTGGACTGGAAGAGGAGCAACCGGGACTAGAACCCAGCGCCCACATGGGATGCTGGCGCCATAGGCGGAGGATTAACCAAGTGAGCCATGGCGCTGCCCCAACCACCATGAACCTTTTGATGCACCCTGGCATACAGGTGTAACTTCAGAGAGGATCCCAGAATAAGTGCCACAAATATTACAAAATTCAGGCAGGACTGTGTCTGAGAAGGATGCAAGCGATACAGAAACAAAAGCCAGATGAGAGCTTCCAGATTAATTTCCATTACAGAACTCTTCAGTATTTCACTAAGTGAAGTTTGCCCAAGAAACTACACCTCCTTTCAACTTCCCACTGCTACTAATTTTTAATAATAGCCAACAGAAACTTTTTTCTAAAAAAAGTTTTATTTTATTTGAGAGAGAAAGAGACAGAGAGAGAGAGAGAGAGTCTCCCATCCACTGGTTCACTTCCTAGATGCTTGCAACAGCTGGGGCTAGGCCAACCCGCAGTCAAGGGCTAGGAACTTAATTTAGGCCACCCACGTGGACAGCAAGCACCAGGAATTTGAGCCATCGCCTGCTACCTCCCAGGGGGCTCCTTAGCAGGAAGCTGGAATCTAGAGTGGGCCTGGACGCTCATGCACTCTGATATAGGATGCAGGCAGGTGCCCCAAGCACCATCTTAACTGAGGCACCAAGGCTTGCCCCTGTTTATTGTTCTAAAAAGCAAGATATGAAAGGTTTTCACAAATACTTTAAAGAAAATGAAAATGTAGCATCTTTCAGGTTTGTAAAAACAACAAAACATGAAATATATAACTTTGCAACTTTTTTTTTTCCTGTTTTTTTCCTCATTGGACTGGAAACTGTAGCACTTAATATAGTGTCTGAAATATGAGAAGTCATTACCACATCAAGAAATACTACTGGCTGGTATTCACTAAGCTTTTGCTAAGAACCTGGCCTTGTGTTGCTCTAAACTCAGCCTCTGAGTCTCTTAGATTTTCTGCCATTGGTGTTGCACATAGATAGTATGATTCCACTATTAAGAATTTTTACAGAAGACTTATTTATTTACTTAAAAGGCAGAGTTACAGAGAGAAATATTTTTATTTATTAGAGTGGCAAAGAGACAGAGACAGAGAGAGAAAGAGATCTTCCATCTACTGGTTCACTCTCCCAAGTGGCTACAATGGCTGGGGCTGGACCAGGTCAAAGCCACAAACCAAGAACTCCATCTGGTCTCCCATGTGAATGGCGGGGGCCCAAGTGCTTGGGCCACTTTCCACTGCCTTCACAGGCACGTTAGCCGAGAGCGGGATTGGAAGTGGAACAGTCAGGATTCGAACCAGGGCTCCAAAAGGATTGCTGGCATCCCAGGCTGCAGCTTAGCCATCTGTGCCATAGTGCCAATCCCTTTAAGGGCTTCTGGTTCTTGAAGATTGTTTTCCTTTCCTCCCTCCCTTCCCTCCTGTCTCCACTGGTCTGTCCTCCTCCTTTGTTATGTTTATATTTAGACCAGTGTTGCCCAATAGAAACAGACTCATAATGCTGACCACAAATGGGAGCAACCACATTTTAATTTTTCTAGTAGCCACATTAAAAAATTAAAAGAGATGACATTCGTTTTTGTAATATATTTTATTTAAACCGAAACAAACATTATCATGTCAACTTGTAATCAGTATAAAACATTCTTCCTCTTTTCTTTGCATACCTCCAAATGACTCATTTATTTATGCCCTGATGTCTTTGATGTATGTGTGGCACTCAATAGGTGTTGGTAGAATGAATGACTGTTAGGAGGACATTATGATGTGTTTGAGAAGGGTGAGATAAAAGGAACTTCAGCAAGAGGAGGGCTTACTGTAACAGGATGCACAGTGTGGAACACAGGCCGCATCCCAGACATTAGCCCTGATGCTTGATCAACACCTCCTGTTCTGCTTGCAGCGTATTTTACGATACTGATATGATTAGCTTCAATAACACAAAGAAATTGATGTTTAGCGGTAATTAGTACCTTGCCCAAGGTTAGTCTCATACGAAATCACAGAGCCAGATAGGAAATTACGCCTGTTTGATTCCAGACCAGACTCTTCCCACAACATCATGCTTCCTGTGGGACAGAAGACCACGAAGTTAAAGACACAGCAGAGAGAGTTCACCATGTCAAGTGAGACAACAGACCATCGCTGCCTGGACTGTCATTTTACTGTTATTCACAGAGTAGCACATACTCTGCCATTGTGTGGAAACAGATGTTTCCATTTATTTCTAGAGCATTTATTGCAAAAATGTATATTCCCTTAAGGACTGACAGGTGCATGTGTGTGTGCCTCCTATATTATATGGTTCAAAATAAAGAAGGTGACTAGTTTCCCAGAGGGTTAGTGTAGCACCAAGAAGTCACTGTTCACACACCCTGTTTCTGAACCTCCTGTAGCCAACAACAACAACAAAAACTCTTCATTCGATTGAGATTGCAAACAAGTGTGCTGAATTGGGTACATCTCTTCTTTACCGCTGCTGTAAGGTAGGCTGCCTGTTGAAAGAAAATAATGCATTCCCGTGCATATGTAATTGGACTGATAATTGCCTCTATCATTTAAAAATATCATTTGCCAACGTGGTATCTTTGATTAATTATGCACATTTATCATTGAGTCGACTCGGGGACGTTGTAAAATCCTCTCCCTAAGCTCATGCATCTTTCCTCCCTTCTTGTTGCTTTTGGTCTCAGTCATTTAGCAATTTGAAATCTTTTGTGACTCCTTAAGCCATAATTCACCTGGGACGGGAATGAGTAACCGAGTCCCTCTGTGGCCGCACAGGGCATTGCTTTTTGACAGGACATCAAGGAACCAGGGCGACGCTGAAAATGTGAAAATGATTTCTCATGCTCCGTGGACACTCGCGGGGAAAGGACCATTCGTGGATAGTCCAGAATCTCCCTTACCATCTACTCAGCCCCACGCTCCCCGATCTTCCTGGATTTCAAGTAAGTCTCAGTCCTTACAGGTGTTTATGAGGCTGGGGGCTCCAGCTCCACCTCGTCGCCTTCCTCCCTCTCTGTGGCCTCACACTGTGCCTGTGTCCTGTGGGCACCCTCCCCGAAAAGAGCCCTGGGCTTGCAGCTCCCTCTGCATAGTGCTATCCTGTCCCCTATGAGCTTGGCTGCTTCCCCCAAAATCATCTTCTCAGCAAAGCCTTCCTTGCCTGTTCCCTGCTAACTGGCAGCCCTCCTCCCCAGGGGCCCTGGTGATGGGTTTCCTTTGTAACTCCCACCCTGTGGGAGTTGATCTATTGACCTCCTCTATTAATTTCTCCCTCCACTAGGAAGCGACCTCTAAAGGAGAGATTTGCTCTATTTGGTTTGCTTTACTGATGAATCCTCAGCCCTTGGCATAGCTCTTGGAATATACGAGGTGGTACTCACTAAGTGTTTGTTGATCGAATGCATGATGGTGTCTTATGTTTGTATTTGTTGTATCTGCTGACCCTACTTCTTGGAGTAAGAAAGTTGGTTGTGGGGCCAGTGTTGTGGCATAGTAGGTAAAGCTGCTGCCTGCAATGCCAGAGTCCCATATGGGTGCCGGTTTGAGTCCTGGCTGCTCCACTTCTGATCCAACTCCCTGCTAATGGCTTGGGAAAGCAGCAGAAGATGGCCCAGGCCCTTGGGCCCCTGCACCTGCTTTGGAGAACCGGAAGAAGCTCCTGGCTCCTGACTTCAGTCTGGTCCAGCCCTGAGTGTTGTAACCTTTTGGGGAGTGAACCAGAGATTGGAAGATGTCTCTGTCTCTTCTTCTCTCTGTAACTCTGCTTTTCAAATAAATGAAATAAATCTTTTAAAAAGAAAGAGAACAAGCTGGCTGCTGGCAACCCACAACTGATACCCACATAACTCAAAATCCCACAAGAAGACAAGTTCTCTCCATCCCAGCTCCTTTTCCAGGTCTCAGCAAGGGTGTCAGGGGTCTGTTCAGTTGTACACCCTCCGCATAGTGGCTGCAGGGCCAGGGGGCCACTGCAGGGAGTGGGGTAACCGCAACACAGAGCTTGTCCAGCTTCAGGAGGAGAAAGGAGCCGTTCTCCAGTGAGGGACCTGGCAGGTGGGCAGCATCAGTCCCCTCCAGGGTCCAGCACTTTCCTGGGAAACTGCTTTAAAAACTGATCACTCAGCAGGCACTCTCAGCCTTGCTCCCCACACTGGCGTCAAGGCAGGGTGCTGAAGGGCTGGGAAAGGGGGCGGGGGGTGGTGGTGGATCGCTTCCCTACTCATCAGAAAGGTCCTCAAGTGACACCAGGGAATGAAAGACAGGCTAGCAAGGGAAAAGTGTGAGCAGTGATGGAGCCTTCAGACTGAAGCCTGCCAGCCCCAGGATGGAGTATCCATGTCCATGCTTAGGTCTGGTGAGCCAGGGATGGCCAGGGAGAAAAACAACTGGCCCTAAAGAGCGTAGGATTTGAGTCGCAGACCGAGGGGACACCTGTCTCTTCAGGGGCTTCTGGGCCTCTCTGGACAGCTGTCTTACCTTCCTCGTGTGGCACCGGACCCCTCTGGAATGAGAGATCTCATTCTTTATGGCCAGCAGCTAGACAGAAAGGCGGGCCTGGCTTCAGAGAAAAGGGGTTCTAGTTTATGACCTGTTATAGGGACAAGGAGTCCTGATGTCTGTGGCTTGCCTAGGTGCCAGTGGGAGACAGGAGGGCAGGAAAGGGGCAGAGGGAAGCTTTGTCCCTGAGGATTTCGTGTTGGAGAATTGCTTTCTGAGCCCAGCTGCACATATTAGGTGCTCAATAAATTTCTGAATGAAAGAACGGCATGCTACCTGGTAGGCAGATGAGTAACGGGTTGTTTGGTGGCATTATGTGACCCAAATGTTTAAGAGGGGATATATGTGACTTAAATGGTACTGTACTGAGACAGCTTGGTGTACTTTGTGATTTTTTAAGTTTATTTTTCTTTATTTAAAAGATTATATATAGATTATATACATATTATATATAATATATTATGTTTATGTATTATTTATTAAATTATTTATTTACATATTATATGTTATATAATATATGCATTATATAATATATAATACATGTACATTATATAAATAAATAATACATAATTATATGTGTTATATGCATATATAATACATAATTATATGCATTATATATTATATTATATATTACATATAGAGATTATATATATATATAGATTATCAGGAAACTGGATTGGAAGTGGAGGCAGAACTTGAACCCAAGCCCCCCCCCCCCCAGTATGGGATGTGCTGGCTTAATGTGTGGTGCTACAGTGCTCGTCTCTGGTTGTAATTTGGATTTGTCTGTGGACCTGGCCAGGCATCACCTTCCCTGGAGGAATTCCCAGGAATTAGCACTGTATTTGCATTTCTGCTGCTCCATTCCTGACTGACTCCCTTGGAGGTGGCCACCTTCCTTCTTCAGAAGCGAAACCCCATCAGTGAGGTCTGGCTCCGCAAGATTGCTTGTGCATCTCTCTTCCGGGGTTCATTGAGTAGGACTTTGCTGCAAAGGTCTGAGGGCAACCCTTCCTCGTCAAATCTCTGAGAGGCACTTACCCCCACTGCCTTCTGCAGAACACTGCGATCTGCTTCCTAATAGAAACCCACACAGACGACACAGTGGAAAGTACTAGCACACGCATTCGTTCACTATTGGGTGTATATTTAGTTCGTGCAGAGCACAGTTCTGAGCTTTGGAGAGAGCGCCTGGACCAGAGGGGAAGCACACGAAATAGCCAAACAGCCAACCTCAAGCAAGGTGCAGGTGGCACAAAGAAAAGGAACTTGGTGCCACATGGTTACGCAGGAGAGTCCTGATCCGCTCACTAGGGTCAGAAAGGATTTGACAGAGGCACGGACTTCCGAGCTGAGGGTTGGTGGATCCCGTTTCCATGAGTGGCTTAAGTGCTCCAGGCAGAGGAGCCAGCAGAGGCAAGACCTAGAGACCTGGCGGGGCGCAGCTTCCCGCACACACAGGCGTGGGCGCTGCAGGAGGCCAGCGTGGCTGCGGGCACTGAGTGGGGGGAGGAGCTCCAAGGGGAGGGCAGAGAGGCCAGGCAGGCTTGGCAGCCATGCAAAGGACTTAATCTTTATTTTGAGAGGTACGGGAAGTCATTAAGATGGGGAAAGCGACAGCAGGATTTCCCTTTGGAATAGACCATGGCGGCTGCACCATGGAGAGATGCTGGGTGGAGGTGAGAGTGGGTGGCCGAGACTGGCTGGAGAGCAAAGTGGTACAGAAATGGGAATTTGGGGCCGGCGCCGCGGCTCACTTGACTAATCCTCCGCCTTGCGGCGCCAGCACACAGGTTCTAGTCCTGGTTGGGGTGCCGGATTCTGTCCAGGTTGCTCGTCTTCCAGTCCAGCTCTCTGCTGTGGCCCAGGAAGGCAGTGGAGGATGGCCCAAGTGCTTGGGCCCTGTACCCGCATGGGAGACCGGGAGGAAGCACCTGGCTCCTGCCTTCGGATCGGCACAGTGCACCGGCCCTAGCGGCCACTGGGGGTTAACCAACGGAAGGAAGACATTTCTCTCTGTCTCTCTCTCTCTCACTGTCTAACTCTGCCTATAAAAAAAAGAAAAAAAAAAAAGAAAAAGAAATGGGAATTTGGGAAGTTAATTTTGACACCCCCTACCCTAAATCAGGGTCCCCCACCTTGTCAAATTTGTCAGTAGTAAGTTCTCAGCAACAAGGACTTTCCTTGGGCCTTAGCACCCTGGAGAACAGCAGTACCCGCAAGGGACGGCTGGGTCTGTTATCCGATTGATGCACTTTTTGGACTTGCTGCCTTTGAGGTGTCAGAGTACGGTCATGCGGAAAAGTCTTGGCATGTGGGCGTGATGGTGGCGAGCAGTACGTCCTCCGGCAACAGCCTTGGACACAGAGAGATTCTAGGGGGCGCTGTGAGTGCGGCTGCCCTGGTTAAAGAACATCACGCCAGCAAAGAAGGAAAGGAGATCTAAACCAAACCACGCACAGTAAAGGGATGGGTGTCATGCTCCCCCTTGGGCCACAAGGGCTTGTCGAGTGCTGGCGACTGTGCCCAGCACTGGGCTGCGGTTCATGGATGAGTGGGCAACCCGTGCCAGAGGAAAAGGAAGGTTCGGGAAGGAAGCGGGCCACTGGTGTGGCTGCTGTAGAGGAAGAAAGTGCGATGGATGCTTCCATCCAAGACAATGTGAGCTCTGGGATTCCACTGCACCCTAGGTGGTGTCCGTTGTTAGCCAGGCGAGTGATCACTCTTGGGCTGGCAGTGCACGGGGGAGCCCGACCCAACACTTAACCCATCTGAGACCTTTAAATCTAGGAAGGTGAGTCTCCCTATATAGAATGCCACTTTGTATCTCACTTCCTTGACATGCATCTGCCCCATCTAGGGAGACAGAGCTGCCTGCACCTGGCCTGCTCTCCTGTCACCCAAGAGGAGGTGACGGCCAGATGACCCTTCCAGGATCACGACGGGTTCTGTCTCCTGGCAGATGCTCCTGCTGACATAGGGAGGGGCCATGATGTGAAATCAATAGTGGTGAGTGATGCGCAGCTTGGAGGGGAAGCTAAACACAGCTTCCTCGCGTGTTCCCATTTCATTTTTCTTGCCGGACACCGTGTTACGCAAAGATTCACCTCTGGATAAATCACCTGCTCAAGTTTGCTCCTCTAACCAGATGACATTATCCAGAGGGGATCAGAGAGGACTGAGTGTGACAGAGTTTATTTAGGGTTCCATGGAAGGTTTTTGGGGAAGAAGAAGATTCCCTTGATGGGATTTATAGAGCAGCAGGAATAAACGTTTTCATTAGAAATATTCAGAAAAGTGATGATTGCTAACTACAGACTTGACACCAAGTAGCTAAGTAATGAAAATTAACTTTGGGGCCAGTGCTGTGGCATAGCTGGTAAAGCTGCGACCTACAAGGTGGGCATCCCACATGATCGCCGGTTCATGTCCCCTTTGCTCCACTTCCGATCCAGCTCCCTGATAATGCTCCTGGGAAAGAAATGGAGGATGGCCCAAGTGCTTGAGCCCCTGCACCCACATGGGAGGCCTGGATGAAGCTCCTGGCTCCTGGCTTCGGCTTGGTCCAGCTCCGGCCACTGCAGCCAGTTGGGGGATGAACCAGCCAATGGAAGGTCTTTCTCTCTCTCTCTGCTTCTGCCTTTGCCTCTGTGTCTCTGTAATTCTGCATTTCAAATAAATCCAATAATACTAAAAAAAAAAAAAAGAGAGAGAGAGAGAGAGAGAGAGAGAGAAAATTAACATTGAGAAAGAATACATTGGAGTGGAATGATATTCAAATTTTTATTTTGAATAATTTCAGGAGATATACCTGTTATCTGGGGCTGTCAAAAAAAAGCCTTAAAACAAGAAGCACTCCTTTAGCTCAGGATCTTGGGAGGGAGTTGTAGGGCTGGCAACTTGGGCTGGGCTCAGTTGCACCAATCCGCCAGTCTTAAGTAGATTTCCTCAGGCCTCTGCAGGCTTCTAGCTAGCTCTGCTTTTGGGACCAGTTGGGGCCAAGGGAGCAAGAATTAGGTGCCTTGTCTCCTAGCAGTCAGAAAGCAACAGAACAGGGCTCTAGGGAGGGATGAAGCTTGAAGATCTCTCGAGATCACATTGGCCACATTCTGTTAGGCAAAGCAATCACAAGGTAAGCTCAGCCCAGATTTGCAGGGTGGAAAAAAGAGACTCTGTCCGTTGATGGGAGAGGTTAAGAGCAAAGCTACACTGCAAGAGAGCTCTTTGGGCCAACCTGCTGTTTCCCACAGTTGACGCATCATTTGTACCTGGGTTGATTCACATAGTGGTAGATCAAATACACAATATCTAAAAGCTAATGTTGGAAGAGAAAATATTTTTAGTCTTTTCCATGATGGCCATTTCAAACTAAGACAACCCTGAAAGCAACCACGTAGGATGGGATTGTGCTAACAGAATCATTTTCTTCTTCATTTTGCTTCTGTAACTGTAAGGAAATATCTACATGTTTTAGTGGCTGTTAATCTAGGTCTTTGTGACAGACACAAAGCAGAGCTTCTTACTGGCAAGAAACAATATCTAGCTGTTGGTGATCTTGTATAAAATTTCAGAATTGCCAGTGGGAAAGGGACATTTTCTTGACAAATGAAGAGATTTCCATTTTTTTTTTTTTTTTTGCCTGCCTGATTTTAAACTCTCTTTTTTACCAGAATGGCTGATTCAGGTCCCAGAAAGTATTGAACAAATGAGACACATAACTGGAACACACCCCACCACTTCACTCTGTAGCCTGCAGACTTCTTATGGATGCAAGGACATTTCACGGAAAAGATGTTTTTAAATGATTTTGTATGAGTATAGAGAAAATAAAACTTTTTGATGTCTTGGCTCAAACTGAATAGGATCTCACCTAATAGCCCATGTAGTACTTTAAGATGATTTATTATTATGCTAATATTGTAATGTAATATTTATTAAGCACTGGAAGTGTGCAGAATACTAGATAGCCCACATAAAAGATCCTGATGGATTTTAAGGAAAAAGGGCTAAGAAATGCACTCTCCTAATCCACAGGAAAAGTGGGTAATTCAGAATCTAGCTGAACCAATAAATCCTATTTAATTTAGCAGACATCATATGCCAGAAAGGGGGGACTAATGGGAACGGAGAGTGATAATCTCTGATTAAAGCACAGCCCTTATAAGAGCACACTCTGCTCCCCATCCTTGAGTTCTGCAAGAGCCAATTCAGTACAATATTTCTCCTTGAAAAAACGTTTCGGCCAATAATCCTCTGCATTATTATCTGACGTTCAAAACCCTAAGTTCCAGTAGTTTCTATAGAGACCAGCTTTCTAATATAACTATTATTCAAAACTACAAGATGGAATGCTTTCTAAAAAATTATACCTTAAGTATCACTTCACAGCATTGCAATGAAATTTACAATGTTGGCACAGCACACTGGGAAGTTTCACAGTAAACTTATAAACCTGCAGTCAGAGAGCAGTTTTTCTGAGAAAACAGAATGCTACATTGTATATGATCGTCCCTACTACAACCAAGTAAAGTGAAAGGAAAAAAAATTGAGACAACTATTTAGATGACTAAGACAAACAAGAAAAAAAAAATCCAGTTTTGAAAAAAAAATCCCAAGACCCAAATCCCCCTAAAGGAGCCTTGTTTCTGAAAAGAAAAAAAAAATCCGCACATAATTTGAGGAAAGAATACCTCAGTTTGCCGTAACTCTACGCTTCACTTTGCTTAGCCAGTTTTGATCTGGGGGGTAAAAAGCAAAACCAAAGCTAACAAGGGGCTTAGAAACAGCCTTTCCTATTTTATATAATCAGGCGTCCTGACGAAGGGTTCTATCCTCTGCTCCTCTTTAAATAGAAGTCGCTGGAAGTCTCTGGTGAACACTGATTGGCAAGCACGTTGTCTCCCGCTCGCGCTCCCTCTCTGGGTCACTGTGTATATGCTCACATCTATATTATGGGTGGTTGTGCCTCTGTGTATATAACGGCGTCAACGACACAAACAAATCTAGTTTTTTGTATCTAAGTACGTAGAAAAATTTTTAAACATGCACACATATGCTTTTGTGGGTGGTCATACATAAAAATATCCTAATGGTTAGACTGAATATGCAAAAAAACACAAGTTAACTTTACTGATTAATATAATGGCTACTTATATTCCTTTTATTTACAAAAAAAAAAATTCAGTAGGTGTCCATGATTACCATTGTACTAAAATAAGGCACAGATTTTTATTTTCTTGGTAAAATACATTTAGGATAATAAGCGTTCTTTTAAGCAAAGACTATAGGGTGTTATTTAATAATTCACAAAGAATATTTTAGGACAGTATACATTATGCTAATTGAGTGACTGGACTTCTAAATGCAGATAAATTTTATTTGATAACTTTTATTTAAAAATTTGAAGAGGGGATGCAAAGTAAAAGATACATACACATTCACATAGTAAGAGACAGCATGGAAATTGCTTATGGGAATAAAATCACTTACCAATTTCTGCCTTGTATTTCAAAACTAGTTGTGTAACTCTGTGACATATACAAAGTTACTTAAAAAAATTCACAGGAAATATGAAGCATGGAAAACTGTTCCTGGATTTTGAATTTTTTGTACCAAAATAAACTTATCTCTTAACTCCATTTTCATGAACTTTTTGAAATAACCACACGTACCTAAATCGGGAGACTGAGGAGTGACATGGAATTTGGTTGGATCCATCAACTCTTATTTGCTTCTTTTAGAATTACATAGGCGCACACCACCCAGTTGTAACACAGAGACACATCTTTGCCTATGGGCCTGTGTGGCTTCCTCGTTTACCAAAATGACTGCTGACACTGTGTATGTTTCCAAAGTTCGCTATGTTGTTGTCCAAGTACGTTTGAAGTGGGCAAAGTCACGGCCAACACACTGTTCCTTCCTAAATAAAGACATTTTAAAACGCAGCCACTTGCGAAACTGCTTCTGTCCCCCAGCTTTGCGGGAAGGGATGTTGCGAATGAATCCGTTTCAGGGAAGGGAGGAAGCTCAGGGGGAAGCCGAGGAGCGCAGACTAGGAGGCAGGCTTACTGCTCTATTTGGGAGCCCTCGGTTCCCGCAGCGCTCAGGTTGCACACAGAAGAGACAGCTGGATCAGAAATAGAAAAGGAGCATTTCTGAAAGTCTCCAAGGACAGAAAAGCTAGCAACCAGTGAGTTATTTGTGCAGGTTCTGAGAACCTTGTTACAAAAGCCGGTGGGGGAGACAGAGGGTGCCTCCTGGGTATCTTGCACCATCTGTGGGCAGGGTATCTGAGTGACGGGACCTGGGCTTCTTGGGACTTTGCAATGAATTCTGGAAAACACCCACGTTACCTTCAACACCTCTGAGGTGGTCTTTTGCTAGGAAGTGTTGTGTTTTGCTGCGATTTCTTTCATCTTTACTCTACAGTGTATTTCCTTGATTATCTCTCCTGGGTATCAGGCCTCATACAACTGGTCCACGAAGAGCTGATCAGTCTGTGGGCTGTGGCCATGGTGTCTTGATTCACCAACTTGTTTCGCTCATTTTCCTGGACAACTGGCCCAATAGCACCCCAATTCTATCTGGTGGCAGCTCCTTCCAATGAGATTAACTCTCCCACCCCTGCCTCTGCTTTTTTAAAATAAGCTTTGCCCCTTCTACATCCTGGAGATGGCTCTCATGGACACCTTTGTGCCATGTGCAAATTCTTGAAAAGCACACTTCGTTTTAATAGAACGTTGACATTCCCTTCTCTCAGGAATCGACATTCCTGCCTTAATGGTGAGCCCAGGTGTTCTCCAAATTAACAAACAGTAGTTAAGATAAAAATAAATGACCTAAATCAGTAGTTCTCAGTCCTCTGTGCTCAACAGAATTCCCTGGGAAGCCTTTGGAAATGACAAACCCAGGTCTCCACCTCTAACCAACTGAGACAGGGAGCCAGTCCCTGGCTCCTTTTGAGCAGAGCCCCACCCAGGGGGTGATTCTAGCTCCCTAGGTCCAAACAATTAAATGAATAAGTAAATCTGCATTAGTGCTTCAATTTGAGGTATACAATGTCACTTGTTTTGAAATTACCAGTGCCTGGGGTTGCCTGTAATTCTGACAGTCCCACAGCACCCTGTTTTTCAGGTCTCCCTACAACAGAGCTTCCCGTCAAACTCCTGGCATCTGGGCACCCCCTGTAGGGCCACTCCTCCAGGTTTTCAGGGTCTGGCTTGTATTCTTCCTCAAAACATCCCTCCGCACTTGGCCAAGGTCTACCACCCTGTAAAGGCCAGCTTACAAGTCACTGCCTCCGTGACACCTGGCAAATCATATTGCAATTATTTTATGCAGTGTGGATCTGGCTACATTTAAATCACGTGACTGTGTCCTGAGGGGGCAAGGATTCAGGGCATGTCTCTTCCAGCTCCACCGGTTGATGTATGTATCTAGCGTGTTACACTTTGGAAACCCCAATATCAGTAATTGCTTCGGCATCCCAGCCCAGAAGAAGGCACCTGATTTAGGGTTATGAATTACCTCACGTAGACACTAGATTTATGTTCTGAACAGTGCCCATATCTTATTCCTTCCCCTTGAATCATTTTAAGGAAGAGCACGATGCACGATTTTTTTTTTTCTGTTTAAAATGAGGGTGTTCGGACTCTAAGCACATTACAGACATTTACATGAGCTCTACTGCGTTGACTTTTTTACATTCAGCGCAGCGTGTACTTCAAATGGGAAATACGCGAGTATCATTCCCTTTTCTTCACCCCTGGTGGTGTCTAAGTCCTGGGAAGCCAGCTCGCCGGCTCCCCGAATCCTGTAAAAGGGTTCAGATTATTTGCTGCCAATGCTGTCTGCCACACCAGCGCCTATTCCAGCTCCTACCCGGAAGGCAGAGGGAGGAAATCCAGCCTTCCTGGGATAGAAAACACCGACGCACCCTGAAATAGGCCACGAACTTGAACATCAGCAAGATGAGGGACTGGGGAGGGACAATAAAATAGCATTTTAGATGAAAGTTTGATTTTAAGAAATTAAAAGCGTGACTTTTGGTCCTCTGGCTAAAGTTTCCCTACTTCTTTCTCAAGGCTGGAATTTTGTGCAGATGATAGAGGAGCACTACTGTTAATACTGGGAATTAATTAAAATTTGCTTAAATTAGGAAGGTGGCTGGTAGGTTTGGCTATTTTGTCTCGCAGTCCCTACTACACGGATTGCGATTTATATCTGGGCATAATACAGCGCAGTTAGCTTTCCTAGGGTAACTGCTGGTGAGAAGCGACGCCACTCTTGGGCAGGAGCCCACACCATGCAGGCAGCCCCATGCCCAGAGGGACGGATTGCGTCCTCGCCCAGGAGCCCCGGTTCTCCTCCCACAGTCGGGTCCGCGCTGCAGGGTGCGGACCCCGCGCTCGCCACTGGAGGGCGTCTGGACGCTTCCAAACAGCTCCGAAGCGCCTGGAAATCCCGAGGCCAGCGCTGGAGAGCGAGAACGTGATGGATGCTTTCGTTCGGCTCCTAAGCAAAAGCGAATTCAGGTAGCTTTGGAGCAAAACTAAACCGCCTGCCTTCTTGGGATCGGCCCATTCCACCGAGGCTGCGAACTCCCCGGAGAGCAACACCGGGGCGGGTCTCGAGGGGCCCGCGGCTCCGCAGCGCGGGAATGGGGCCGGCTCGCAGGCTCGGGACGCCTGGGGACGTGCTCGGAGGCGCGGGAGCGCGCGGCCGCCCGGCGCTCGCGCCCGGGTGGCTGCCGAGGACCGAGGCGTGCGACCTGCCCCAGGAGTCCGGCAACGCGAGGCCTTTTCCCCTAAGCGAGGAACTCCTGCCCCCTCCACCCGCACCGGGCTCGCTCGAGGCTTTTACTGTGCGGGGCGGGCGGCCCGTGCGCCCAGCCTCAGGGTTGCGGTGAAAACGGTGCAAGGTGTCCTGGAGGGGCCGGACTGCGATCACAGCACGCCGCGATGTCCCTGATTGTTCAAAATCGTGTCCGCACAACAGCAGTGTAAGGGGCAGCGCTGCCTTCCGCCGCGCGCCCCTTGGGTCCCCTCCCCGGTAGACAGAGGGGTGTTGCAGGGCGCGGGAGCGAGGCTCGGGCTTCCAGTTACCCCGGCGCGGGCGCTGCACGGACCAGGCGGGGACACACCGCACCGGGCGCGCCATCTGGGACCTGGGAGCCCCTGGGGACCTTCACGGGAGAGGATCCGCGCGCCGGCCACGGGCTGGGAGACCACTTTTCCAGGGACACAGATGTCACGCCATTCCTCGGCCCCGGACGGAATTCAGCCTCCAAAGGGTTACACGTGGCTGCGGGAGTCGGGCGCCGCGGCACTCGCAGTAATTCAATTAGTCAGGTTTCTGGAAGGTGGGGCGGGGGGGGGGGCGCAGGAGGAGCGGAGCAGGGAGGAGGCTGAGGAAAACGCCTCTCTCCCCAGGAGCGGACCAATCGGGTGGGAGGGGAGAGAGAGAGAGAGAAAAAAAAAAAAACCCGAGCAGTGAGCAAACAGCAGGCCGGTCCCTGACTGGCTGCTCCAGCCACCCCCCTACCCTCCCCAAGTAAACTGCTTGGGGGAGGAATTAAAAAAAAAAAAAAAAAAACGCAGCCACATGACCCGGGCCGCGGAGGCCGCGCAGGCTGGGCGGGCCGGCGGCGCCTCCCCCGCGCGGTCCGGCGCTCGCAGCCGCGCCCCGCGCGCCCCGGCGCAGCCCCCGCCCCCTCCGCGGTCGCGCGCGCGGCCCCGCGCTCCGGAGAGGCCGCTGCCGCCGGGTCGCCGCCGCCGCCGCCGCCGGCTTTACACGCAGGTCATTAACGAGGGGGCGTGCCCGAGGAGATTTTTCCCATAAAGCATTTTTTCTCCTTTTTTTTCCCCTCCTTCTTTTGCAAAACTGACTTTTACCCCTGCCCACTTCTCGCCAGTCGTTTCCACCCCTCCAGGGCTGTGCTGCTGCTGCCGCCGCCGCCGCACTCAAGTTTATTTATTTTCCCGCCTGGGCAGGGGCTTGAGGATTCGGGTAGTGGCTTCCCCCTCCAGTCGCGGCCGCGCGTGAGGAGGGAGCGAGGAGCCGCGGCAGGAGGCCCGGGCAGGTTTTTCTGATGTAGTCTTCGGGGAGGTGCCGCTCGCTCGTGCGCGCTCCCCCCGCTTCGTCTCCGGCCATTTCCCACTGATTGATGCCTCTCTACAAGTTGCTGGGCTTGGGGCCGGACGCGCCCGAGTCGCAGGGCCACTTGTGAGCGCTCGCCCGCGGCTCCCGGGCACCGCGCGTGGGGCCCCGGCTCGCACCCGGAGACTGACAGCAGCCCGTCCAGGAGTTGAGGACCCGCTGAAAGTGACTGTTTCCCGTGGGCCGCCCTGCAGCACCGCCGCGCGGGGCTTTGGCGTCGTCCTGCGGGCTCGGGCATCCCCGCTCCGCCAGGCCGGCCGGTTCGCAGCCTCTGCCCTCCGCTCGCCCGGGTGCGCCCGCCGCCGGCCACGGGAAGCGCGCCCGCGAGATCCCCGCGGCTCGCCCGCCGCCGCCGCCGCCGCCCGACTCCGCCGGGGGACCTGCGGGCAGACGCGCAGAGCCAAACTTTTCTTTGAGGCTTTCGAGACAGGACCGCTCCTCGCCAGCGCCAGCTGCCGCCGGAGCAGCCGCTCTCGGACGCGGCGTGGGATCCCCGCCCTGCTCGGCGCACCGCACCACCTACCACTTCTCCGAGATCCCCCGGGGGTCGCCCGGCTCCGGCACAGAGGCGGCTGCGGAAGAGAGAGAAGAGAGGGGGATCTCTCTCGCTCGCTCTCTCGGACTCCCGGGGCCTGAAGGCGCCCTCGTCCTCCTGCACTTTCCCATCGGCCGCCAAAGTAACTTGGAGCGAAGCGGAGCGCGGTGCGAGGGCCCCGGGCGGCGGCGGAGCCGTACGCAGCCCGCGGCGCCGACGCTGAGCCGGGCCCGGCGGGCCGGTGTATGTCTCCCCTCGGCCGCGGCGCGCAACTCCCGGTGACTGTGCAGCGCGCGCCGCCGCCCGCCCCGACCTGCGCCGCCTGCGCCGCCTGCGCCGCCGCCGCCCGGCCCGGCACTCACCTCCCTCTCCCGGGCTGACCAGCCCGCCGCCGCCGCTGCCGCCGCCCGAGACTCCGCGCAGCACCCCTTCCCCCGCCTTCGCCGCCGCCACCGCACAGACACCACACACACACACACACACACGCGCGCACGCTTCTCTCCATCTTGCGAGTCCTTTTTCCTCCCCAGCCCTCCAGTGGGGGTGCGAGTTTGTCTGGATCCCCCACCCCCGCCACTTCACCGCCTTTTCTTCTCGGTCCCTCACCCCTCCCCAGCCTGGTGTGCGCCCCTGTCCTACCTCGCCCCCTTCATTTTTATTTATTCATATTTATTTGGAGTCCGCTCGCTCAATCCCTCGCTCGCTCCGTCCCCTTCCCTCCTCCCGCCGGCCCTCGCTCCCTCCCTCCCTCCGGATCCCTGCTCTCTCCCCGGAGTGGCGCGTCGGGGGCTCCACCGCTGGCCAGGCGTGATGTTGCACGTGGAGATGTTGACGCTGCTGTTTCTGGTGCTCTGGATGTGTGTGCTCTGCCAGGACCCGGGCTCCAAGGCCGTCGCCGACCGCTACGCAGTCTACTGGAACAGCAGCAACCCCAGGTAAGGCGGTGGGGGACGGAGAGTCGGGGCTACCCGGGCTCGGAGCCCTGCGGAAGGAGCGGCGGCGGCGGGGACCGGCGCGCACCAGCCGCCGGCCGCGCGCACCCCGGAGCCTGCCTCACCCGGGCGCAGTTGGCGTGGAGCCGCCCGTGGGAAGCGCACCCGTCGCGCCCCTCTTTGTTAAGCAAGCCACCGCGGAAAGGCCGGGTGCCCCTGGGTGTCCCCGAGGCTGCCCGGAGTCGCTGTCTGTTAGGGCGCAGGGAGATTCGGAAAAGGGCGGGAGCCGAGGAGTTGGGACTTCGGCACTTCCCGGCACGGGCAGGCTGGCCGGCCGGCGGCATCAGCATCCAAGTGCCGGGCTTGGGCGCCGGGAGCCCCGGGTCTGCTCCGCCACAGCTCCCGCCCGGAGCGTGCGTGCGCCTGGGCTGCGGGGAGAACCCGCCAAACATCCCCAAAGTTTTTTTTTTTTTCTTTGTGTGTGTGTGCGTATGTGTGTATGTTTTAATTTTTACCCTGTCTTTTCCCGGTGCGCGCAGAGAGCGCACGGGCTGGGGGAAGTGCGGGGGGCTGGGAAGCGGAAGCTTTAGGTTTTTATTTTCCTCTTTAACTGCGAGGAATTCATTCGGCCCCGAGTCTGTGTGGGCCTGGCGCGCTTGGCAGCGGAGGGGATTCCGCCACCTCCGGCTCTGCCTCCCCCCGCCCCACCCGGTGGGTTCAAGGTGCCAGAAAGTTTGAGCTAATGCCGGGTTACGTCATGGGTGAGGAGCGAGCTGCAGAGTTGGCCGAGCCGGGCGGTGGGAGCTCTGCGCCCGCGGCCTGGCGGTGCGGAGCCGGAGAACGCTGTGCGGTTACCTGGCACCCTTCTGCCGGCGTCCCCGAAGCCCGCCGGGTACGCGGGAGGCCAGAGATGGGCGCCCGGGGCGGCCCAGGCGCGCGTGCTGGACCCCGGCCAGCAGCGGACGTGCAGTGTTCTCGGACCCTGGAAGTGGGGTGGACAGAGGTTATCCCCGGCGTCGGCGGACCCCTCGCGGCTCGGAGCGCTTCTGTGCGCAGCGGGCGGCCCCGCCGGGCCCGGATAGCTCGGCTTCCCCGGGACAGAAGCCGGTTTTCCTGCTGCGGGCTGCTCTGGGGGGCCCGCCTAGGAGGGAAATAGTGTGGCCGTCCCTACCATCCCAGGTTTTTACCCCGGACTGGAGTGGAAGGTGGGAGGAGAGAGGCGGGAGGCCGAGAGGTGCGCCTGTGGTGGCCGCGCGCCTGGGCGCCTCCGGTCCTGCCGTCCGCTACGGCCCCCAGCGCTGGCCTCCAGCCTCCGCTCGGTTTGCGGGCGCGCAATGCTCGCCCGGATGAAGGTTTTCCCCGGGTGCGGTCCCCGAGCTGTCGACCCGAGAGGGAGCAGTCAGTCCCCCGCTCTGGCTGTTAGGGCAGTCAACCCGGGTCGCCCTGGTCCCAAACGCAGGCGCCTGGCAGGAGTGGAGCGGTCCCTTCGAGTTTGGCGTGCAAAAAAAAAAAAAAAAAAAAAAATCACCCCAAAGTGTCCTGGAGGTGGGTGGCAGGGAGCGGGAAGCCCTTTCTTTCCTCTTTGACCTGCCACTTACCACTATTAGGGAGAGAGAAGAGAACCCGGGCTGCCGGGGGAGATGTCTTTTATTAAAGCTGACAGAGCAAATAGAGCAAGCTTTCCAGTTGTGATGGTGTTAAAAGCAAGGCTCATTATGTCGGTTGGTTTTTATTCCCTTTTGGGCATTATTAGACAGCATATATGAAAAAGAGGAATGTCTGTTTCTAAACTTGAGCGCCGGTCGAATAAAGCAACGGTGAACCGCGCGGTTGCATTTGGGACATTCTGCTCTTGCCTTTGCGCTCCCACCCGGAACTTGTCCCATTGTCGTCTTTCCTCGTGGTGTTTTCTACTTGGGCATTCAGTCTCTTTTGGGTTACAGCAGAACCAACCTCACGGGCTACCTTAACACCCAAACCCCCTTAACCTGTAGTGCTATAGTCTGAGTTAGTTCGTGGATGTCTTATCTGAGGTTATCTCTATTTTATGCTTTTGATACTGTTGTTTGGTTTGAGATTAGCTCATTGATTTTTGTCACAGGTCATGTTTTTCATAAATCTGCCCTGCAGAACACCCTCCTGCTCAGGGTGCCCCCGTGGCTCCGAACCTGCCCAGGCAAAGTTCATCTACAGAATTTTAAAACTCCAAACATACAGCCTTAAGTCAGTATTCTCACTTGAGCTTTGTCGAGATGCTTTACTGTGTGATCATTATCACTTTCATAATAACCAAAAGACCTTCCTCACCCCCCGGAGACTCAGTTCTGATATTTCATACTCTTTGGGGTTTATGAAGGCATTTTAGCTCGGTGGTATCACAAACTTATCCTTTCAAAGCAGTTTTACCCCTGAAATGTTTAATTCAATCATACTTTCTTGATGCATTAAGGAAAAAAAGTAAACTTGGAAGTAATTTAAAAGAGGCCAAATGAAAAGTAAGTACTTAAAAATAAAAGTTGTTCCCAAAAGATTGGGAATATTTCAGAAAACTTACCCTACATGGGTTTACGGAATTTGACCAATTCATAGTTCCACATTGTCCCCTCATCATGCATGTATTCATTTTGTAAAGTGAGTTAGCTGTGCCTTTTGGTTTTATGTAGGGACCTGTGGAGATTTTCCTAGTAATAAGGTCAAAGGACTTAAGTCTTTTGAAAACAAGTAGCCAACTTTAATTGCAACTTAAACAGACTTTCTATTTTTCTCAGAAGAAAAGCTCAGTAGCTACATAAAGCTGATAGATAATAATGGAATCTGTTTCTAAATGAAGTAAAGGTGCTTTACTGGGTACTAATAAATTAAGTTTGAGATTCTATTTGGGTAACACTGGAATTACATATACCTGCATCACGGAGTATTTTCCTGTGTAACTTGTGTTCCAAGTGGCTTCTGCAGCCCATAGGAGTTTTTCTGCCACCCTGAGTTGCTTTATTGCCTCTCTTTTGACACCTTAAGCATCTAGACATTTAAATTCACAGGAAAAAAATTATTAAACTGACTTGCTGTCAGAATAGCTTTATATTAGGAACATTAGATTCTATGTTCCTAGGTATTCACTTCTGGGAAGTGGATATTCAGTTTTTAAATGCTGGTAGCTTTTTAGTCCTCACCAGTACATATTGGGTGGTGGACCCCAGTGATTTTATGGTTTGAGTTGGCACGAGTTGATGAAATCACAACTGAGAACTATCAGGCTGAATGGAACTCCTGGATGATAATATTTCCCTCAAGGTGTCCGCCGTATTTCTAAATTTGAAAACTTGTATGTGTTTCACCTGGAAGTGTGGATAATAGAAAGCTCCTTTTTAGGTTAGGCTGAATTCTGAACTGAAATGTCAGTATTAGGGAGACATGAACATGAAGATCCAAGGAAGATACACTTATTTGTCCTTAATTTCTTTAAGGATACAAAAAGCTTTTCAGTAGCAACAGTAGACTTTTAGTTAAGAACTGCTGTTACATTCTCCTGCATAGCTCTGCCTGTAGAGATAGCGGACTGAGTGTTAAGAGCATGCCTGTTCATTGAAGCTTGCTAGGAACAGTCTGGTTCTCCCCAGAAGAGCATGCCTTTCTGCACTGTGTGGTGTGTATACTGAAAAGCGCTTCTTGGATTCTTTTCACCATTCGCCAAAATGGTGCTAGCGTAATTAAACGTATCTCCTACTGGTTGGCGTTATGGGGACAATAATAAAATAATCCCGAGGCAAGTGCACGTGTAGCCAACACGCTTTTAGGAAGTTGTGTTTGTTCCCTTGGAGCTTCTTTCTCTGATAAGGTTTCCATACCATCATTGTAAAAGTCTGTTTTCTTAAGGGGGAAAAATATCTGTGTCATTCATCAAGGATTTATTAAACTTTAACCTAATTAGATGTTTTCCTTGGACTTTTTCAATTCTTGTAGGTACCTTAAATGAAACATTTCATTTTGGAGTAGTGGGTAATTGCCACCACTTAGTTGTGTTAACATGTAATCTTAGAGTTGTGAAAGTAAGTTGAGTTCTAGGTCACCACCCCCAAATCCTCTAGCAGAGCGGGTCATCTGTATTCAGCTAAGTAGAGAGAAATCTTAACATTTTTTTTCCCCCAATCATATTCCCTTGAGTATTTTTCTTCTTTCAAAATTCACTGGCTTCATTTTTAAAAGTCTGAACCATCATCATTTTGATATCTGTATACCAGTATATCGACACCGTGCCTTTTCACTGACAAATACATGACACCCACATGATTCAGATGCAAAAAAAAAAAAAAAAAAAAATGTTGTGAGGCAAGATGGCAAGGGAAACTTGGGGGTTGCATTATCACCAAACTTGTAAAGGATTTCCTTTCGCTGTGAAAGGTTAAGCATTTATTTTAGATTTTGGAAGCAGAAGTGTTCTCCAAGTAAAAGATATTCTTTAGCATCTGAACTCCACTCACTCTGAGCCTCACTGTAATGTGAGTTTATCAGATGTATTAGGGTTGATTTTATTATTTTGATATTTTGAAATCGTAGTGTTTGTAAACACCAGGATAATGGTACAGCAGTTTGACTTAGATTAAAGCCTATGTTTTCATGCTTATCCATTTACAGAAAACCTAGAGTGAACTTTCCCTTTTTTTAGAAATCCAGAAATTTGTAAAAGAGAAACACGGTTCCTATTTTTTGACCAGTATTCCCTAGCGTTTTGGAAAGTAGGCTTGGTTATTGAGATGTTACGTTCCAGCCACTTCGTGTATTTATAAGAAACTCCAAAACAGTCCACCGTCCATGTGTTTTAGGTGCTTGGAACATCAGTGCTGTCCCAGGCGCACTTGCCTGGGACAGTTCGGTCTAATTTGGCATTTCCAGTGTGAGACCAGCAGCAGTAAAGGACTTGTGATTAAAAGCATCAGAGAGAGTCTGTAGAAGTTCTACTGCAGTGTTTGGTGACTTGCACGGTATTAAGGAAAGCATGGACTCAATGAGCGGATACCTTGTCCCGTGCGTTGGAGCTGATGGTCAGTGGCTTTGAAGACTTTTGCCTTTGAAGGCTGAGAAGGGTCAGGATTGGAAGGCACTCTTAGGTCCCCAGGGACAAATTAACCTCCTGACTTTCCTGCCATTGAATCTTGCCCAGTGCCCCTGCACAGGCATTTCAGCGCGTTCTGTCCCCCCTGGCCTGATGTCCTGCTGGGTAGGGACAGCCCAAGAGAAGCACCTCCTTCCTCCCCTTGGCTGCCTTGGAAAGTGAGTGGATACAGTCATTCCTGCAGAAGGCCTGGCCTTTGCTAGCTTGGGAGAAGTGGATGCCAAAAGAATCTACCCTTGAGGGAGAGAACACATTGGAATATGAACTGCACACGGCACAGCAGTGTGTTAAGGATGAATGATCTGTGTATGATAGCATTTGGTTTATTGCTTAGTGGTCCCCCCCTCCCCCAGTAAAACTCATTTGCTTAATACTTTCTTAGAAAGGTATAACTCGACCTTCTATATTTTGAGTTTGCTTTGAGTAATTCTGTAGCACTGGGACTTAAGAAGGTAAGCAGTGTTCAGGAACCAGCCACACTGTGATGACTGATTGTATTTTATCGACTTATATTTTAGAAGTAAGGTACAAACTGTCTTGATTAGAATGGCCGTGTTGAGAAGGGAGCCTGGATTTCTCTAAATACAGATAGGTAGGGCTTTGCCTGTTCCCATCTTGCCCTTTGATCATTGGTGACAGATTACACCTTCATGTTCAGGGAGGGGAACCTCACAGAGGAGGATGAGGAGTGAGGTCCTCGTGGCCGCTTTAAATACTCTGTCTTACGGTGGTGATCCTAGCCAGCCAGACATCAATAAATTACCATCTCTTTTAACGAACTGATTTCTATGATTAGATTTCTATTTGAGTCTGCTTTTTCAACCTATGTCCCGAGCTGTTGTGTTGCAAAGCTTCTTGTGATTAATGTGAACCTTCCAGTGTTTCCGAATGGGATATTACTCACCACCAGGAGACCTGTTTCCTCTTCAATTTGTCTACATTTATGTTTTCAAAATTTAATCAGTCACACACAACCACCTAGCTTAAAATTACATAGTTGGGAGAAAGAAGTGTTGGTGTGCTGTTGCGCAGTAGGGTGACTATAGATAATGATAATGCATTGAAAGCTCTATTTTTCTTGAGAAAAAGCTAGAAGAAAGGATTTTTGCAAGTCCTCATAGTATGTAAGTGATAGATATTTGAGTAGGTAGATATGTTTGCCATGATTTGACACATATACATGTGTGGAAGTGTCACATGGTACTCATAAATAGGTATACTTTTTATGCATCAGTTAAAAATTTTCAAAAAATGCAACTTGTCTGTACTAGGACCTGCTCTGCATCATTTTGAGCAAGGAACGTTCCCTGTATCTTGGCACTGACAGCCTGTGCTCCTCCTATTGCTCCCTGAAGGATTTATTGTAAACCATGGAAATCTGTGCCCTCTTTTCTAATCACAAATTTGTATGGGTGCACACTCTTGCTTTTGAGGCTGCTGAAGAGTTTTCAAACAGTGAGCCCTGTATTGCTGTAAAAACATTATTTTAAAATATTAACGACTCCCACTTAAGTTGGCGAGTTGCTGAGAGACAGCAGTGTGCCCACCAGACTGATGGTTAGCTCGGCTTTCATTCAGGTAGAATTCTATCATTTTCAATAGGGAAAAATAAACCTTTGTCATCCTTAGAAACATCCTTCGTACAATTGACAGTTGACAGGTTGAAGAAAATGTTACTGTCAGGTCTTATTTTCCACTCAAGTGAGGAATAAAAATAGGTTTGAGTGGTTTTTTTTATGTATTTAAAAATTATTTCAAAATGGAGGGAAATGTTTAAAATTTTTATAGGTGGGCCCTCGAATTAATCTGTCATTTGCTTCTGGGAAGGTCAGCAAAGTGCATTTCTAAGAGAGACTAACAGTGAAGCTCCTGTGATTTTTACTTTGAAGCAGTCAGATACAGTTGATTTGATTGTAATGTGATATTACTGTATGTTGTATGGTTGGATTCTTCACAGATACGAGGTGTCAATATTAGTCCCATTACTTATCAGATGGGCTGATTTTCATGACGAATGCTCATGATTTGGGTGTGAGGTCTAAGTGGGAATTTGTCCCAGTGTGTGGAGCGGGCATGTGGACCAGCACATGTGAATGCATGCACTGGACAACCGTGTCATTAATGTGCAAAGATTAGACCTTGGACCAACGTCGCATGCTATTAATTTGAAATAACGTATGTGGAAGATGGAGATCAGAAAAATACGTGACAAAGTTCTCATTTCCCAATTTAGAAAAGCAAGGTTTTTGGCTTTCAGTTAAATCAGCGTTTTTTTTTTTTCCCCCAAGAAGCAGCCATCTTGTTTTAAGACCGATTTTATTTCTTTCGTGAAAATGGTCCGGAAATGAATATGGACAATAGAAAAGGAGACTAAACCACTTTGTGATCGTGTTGGTGGGATCCTCTGTCCACCTCAGATTATTTGTGAAACGGCTCAAATGTTACCTTCTTGTATTTAGTTGTGAAAAAAGAAAGATTAAACTTAGTAATCATGCATTTAAACACAGGCATATGATACTTTCATGTTATGGACTGTACCAAGTTTCCGTACGTATGTTTCTCTTGAAGCTTGTAATTTAGGATTAATTTCAGAGCAATACTTTTATACAGCTCCTGTTGTCACCCTTACCAGTACGCTGTTTGTGACTATTCTAGGTTCATTTTCTTTGTTGGTAGACTTTTTTTTTTTTTTTGGGGGGGGGGGTACAAATTTTCTGTTACCAGCAGTCTTTCTCCGGTAAGAGGTACCGGTAAAATGTAAGTTTCTCTCCCCACATTTGGATGATTTTAGAATTCTGTGAAGTCAGACTTTTTTTGTCCCTAAAATGTAACCTTTTATTTCCTCCTAAGCAGACACTTGCTGCAGATTCTGCAATTAATTTAGAAGCAAATTCCTATTTGTTGCTAAAAGTTAGGAGACTGAATCAACCGAGTCTGCCAGGGTTTCCACCATGTTTCGAGTATTCTGGATACATTTGGAAGAACGGCTAGCCTGTAAGTTGTTCCAGAAATGTATACCACTCTCCTTGCACCGGCATCTGTTTGGTGCTGTCTGTCTGGGACAGTGGTCTCTGGGTCTGCCGTGAAAGCAGGCCTTCCTCAGGACACAGCTGAGCAGTGCCTGAATCCGTTGGTCTCAGGGACCTGCTCACGGTGGGGGTGATGACCCCAAGATTGCTTCAGCTCTTTACAAGTCAGGTTTTGGGTGCTTGGAGACACAGAGTAAAAGCAATAAAGAAAATGCATGTGTTTAGAACATTCCCTGGTTCAAGTTGGGGTAGGAGTGGGCAGTTTTTGCACAGAAAGGCCTTCCTCTGATACCTGTCATCTGTTCTTTGAGTGGCTGCTGGACTTGCCTGAAATAACTTGACTGTTCAAAGTGACCTTGGCAATGAACTAACATATACCTTTTGGTTTTTTTCTTGCTGCTTCCAAGCTGTCAGAAATTCCATTTTAACTTTTATTCGTGACTTAGGCATATATGTAAAAGTCATAATTAACAATTAGTTCTTGCCTCTTCTATATGATGAAAGTGTGTTTGTATTAAAAAATGCAGTGTTGTGGGTTTCATAAAATTGAATTATGGCTTAGTTTGTTGGATAATTACAGTACAAATTATTATCTAGATTTTGATGATTGCTGTTTCATACATGTCAGTGGGACATACAAGTTTGTAGCATTTACTGAACTTAATAACGTGTAGAAAAATATCTGTTTAATTTAAGGAACACCAACAAGTATGGGCAGAAAAGCTAAACTAAATCTAAATATGGGGACGTTCTCTTTTGTGTTTAATAATTAGGTTAAACAAAGGGGGAGCTAATGAACACAGTTCCCCTTCTGTGTGGCAGGGCAGGAAAATACAGACAGATGCCGGAATGTGGGAGTCGCGATCTGTGACTTCCAAGCATGGCCACTGCTCAGGTGCACAGGTGTCCTGAGCCTCCATCGTGGCAAGGATGCATTTTTGAAGTGACCGACACTTTGAGATGGAGATCGTGAAACTGGTTCTGTTGCAGTCTGCAGCTCTGCAAAGGATCCATGTGGCCAGCTTCAATGTTAAGTCCCTCACCTCCTCTTTCGGGAACCCGTGCATCCCAGGCACAGAGAGAACTCTGGTGGCTTCTTCCTGGGACCTGGATCTGGGGGTCGCTGTGGAGCTTCTGCGTCCCAGTAGTTCTATTCACTGGTTTGGAATAATGGAGGAGGCTGAGGAGGGCTCGGATGGACGGTCTGCTTTGGCCAAGTGTTTGCCTGCTTTATTTAGCTAATACTTTTTTTTTTTTTTTTTAAAGAAGACAGATGAAAGCAGTGGCTCTGTTAAAGACCCTTTTTTTTACTCCTGCTCTCCAATCTCGCCAATAACCCCTGGGTTCAGACAGACCATTAATGTTTTAGATACTGTGGCATTCAATGTTTTCTTCATATATTTGTTTACTGTTACTGCTTCAATAAACTTTTATGCCTATTTCTGTGGTTTTCTGGCCGAGGCTCCATTTGTTACAATGTAGTGACCCAGCACTAAGAGGGGTACAGTTCAAATAGTCGTGCTTCTGCGAGGGTTTTGAGTCCAACTGGAGAAAATAATAGGGAAATGAAAGCTGCCAAAATGTGTCTCCCAATTACTAATTAATCAGGCGAGAAAGGACCCGGGCGATGGATCTGGTCGCACTCAGGGATGCTTTATTCAAAATACTGCATGAAACAAATTAAAGCAGGCCCCAGGGAATGTGGCACCCAGATATTTGATATCACGAGTACGATGTGGTTTTTTTTTTTTTTTTTTTTTTTTTTTTTAGTATGTGTCAGCCAAGGCCAAAAACAAAATTTGCCACTGCATCTTTGTGCACTTCCCTGATAGCATCAAAACATGAAGCTATTCTAAAGAGTATTTCCCTTATTAATAAGCAATGCCTTTATTCTGATTAATATTTTAGCACAGAGATGATAGTATTCTTGGTTTTAGTATTGCTGGAGCATCGTAGTTGTACTTCAGAATCCACAGAGACTCGGGGGAAAAATGTAGAACTTTTTCCACCGCATGCCTGTCATCAATATTTTGAGGATTGCTATAATTGAGAACACTCCCCCCTCCACACACACCCATCCACACAAATACACTTTTTTTTTCTTTGCTATCCCAGAGATTCCAATCTTTTCTGGCAGTGTTCCATTGTGGTTGCTGGACCCATAATTAAATGCTTGTTATTAGTGTATTTTTTTTTTCTATAGCATTTACAACATAAAAAGCAAAAGGTCTTGTGTGAAGCTATAGCTGTCGGGGGAACAATGAAAACTAATTACACACTCTGCTGTCACCATTGTCAACTATACTCTTGGGAAGACAACAACATGACAGGGTGTGTTGTGGGGGTGTGTGTATGTGTACATGGGAAGGTCCATGTGGACGTGTGCTCATGGGGCACTCAACACGTGCTTTAACTTTAAACTCTGCATTCTCTGAAGCAAACAGCTAAAGTATAAAGGACGTAGTTCATGCAATTGAAAATACATGCAGTTCTTTGTTGGACAAAGGCTTCCTACTTTTGTAATCCTAACCAACCCTACTTAGGAGTTTGAATGTCTAATTATTTTGAATGTTATTTCAGGGTGCTCTTGTTATCAACACACCTATGCTATTAATGTATCTGTTTACAATTGTCTTATAATTATCTCCTTTGCAAATGGTTATTTTTTAGTCCTGTATTTTTATGGCGATATCTAGTTATTTGACAACTAATCTCTTAATTCACTTACTATTCAGATCTTTCTATTGCTTTCATGGTCTCTGAGCCTGTCCAGTGGTGGATGTATTTGAGAAAAAACAGAACGAAAGAGATGGTATGTCTCAGACTTATAGCAACTGTAGTATAAGACTTGGTAAGAAAAGACTTTGAAGCTATCACATGAGGTTTTAAAATCAGTTTTCGGTTTCAATCATTCATGCCATCCTGTTCTTGGCTTCCACAGCGAAGCAGGGCTTGGCTCTTTGTAACGTTTTTCATGACTATTTTCATTCTTTGCATGCATGAATTTTCTTTACAGTATCTAAAACCAAATCCAAATGGGTGAATTTAGGGATTACTCGTTGATTTGAACTTATTTTTTTTTCCAAAATCTTTCTGTTAAAGAAATAGAACTAATATTCATTAGAATACTGTATTCATGTACTGCATACATAAAAGTTATAATTAATAATCTGTTTATTGAGTGATAGCACATGCAGAACACGAGGAGGCACACAGAGAATTTAGAGATGAGTGAGACGTCTGCACCTGCGAGGAAGGTCAGCGTTTTATGCAGATGGAAGAATTTCACTCACAAAATCACAGCACAAGGTAGAAAGCACTTTCAGAAATCTTCACATACTGATTTGTTTGACAGGGATTTATCAGGTGCTGTTCCCAGCACTAGAACTACTGCCACCGGTTAGTGATGTCCACATCACTGCTTCTCATGCTTCGAGCTGTACCCACGACTCCCTGGGCTCTTGTCAAAATGCAGATTGGAATTCAGTAGGTGCTGGAGAGAGCCCTAACATTCTGCATTTCCATCCAGCACCCCTGGTGGTTTTGACACCGCCAGCCTTTGAACTATAGTTTGAACAGGGGTTCTTGATAACACACAGTGGCAAGAGCCATTTTTCAAGAACTCTTTGGCTGTCCTTGCCCTGAACGTTCTATACTGTTCTGCAGTGGCTCAGAATTTACATGAGTGAAAGCAGTTATTTAAAAAGCCTGGAAACCTTAGTAGCCTTCTTTTCTAGCCTCTTTCTTCCAAATCTCAAATAAAATGGTTTAGTTTTAATATTGAAAGATTTATTAACTTATTTGAAAGACAGTGTTACAGAGAGAGAGGTAGAGGCAGAAAGACAAAGAGAGATCTTCATCCGCTGGTTCATTCCCTCAGTGGCCATAACCACCAGGTCTGGGCTAGGCCATTGTTAGGATCCTGGAATTCCATCCGGGTCTCCCTTATGGGTGGTAGGGCCCCAGCTAGGTGGGCCGTCTTCTGCTGCTTTCTCAGGTGCATTAGCAGGGAGCAGGATGGGAAGTAGAGCAGCCAGGACTAGAACTGGTGTTAATATGAGATGCCATTGTTGCAAGTGGCAGCTTTACTTGCTGTGCTACAATGCCAGACTCTTAAACTGTTTTTTTTTTTTAAGCTTTTATTTATTTATTTGAAAGGTAGAGTTACAGAGAGAGAGAGAGAGAGAGAGAGGAGGAGACAGAAAGAACGATTTCCCATCTGCTGGTTCACTCCCCAAATGGCCTCAATGGCCAGAGCTGGGCTGATCTGGAGCCAGGAGCTTCTTCCAGGTGTCCCATGCAGGTGCAGGGGCCCAAGCACTTGGGCCATCTTCTACTGCTTTCCCAGGCCATAGCAGAGAGCTGGATGGGAAGAAGAGCAGCCAGAGACAAACAAGAGCCCATATGGGATGCTGGCACCACAGATAGAGGCTTAATCTACTACTCCACAGCACCAGCCCCTGAAGTGGGATTTTTACATTGAATTCATGTTTCATTAAAAACTACGCCACTCACAAAGGTAGTAGGCCAGGGGTTTTGTTGTAAGTATTGCTCTTCCTAAAGAAATTCTCCTGGAGTGAAAATCCTGCTCTGGTCCCAAAGGTTTCAGAAGATCTGTGCATAACTGTCTAAGGGTATTTATTTGCAAACCCTCCCCAGTGGCAGTGCTGGAATCACACCTCAGAAGCAGATTTGTAACATTGTCTAATTTCAGTTCGTATGGTTAGATGAACCCATGATGTTCCTTTTACATTGAGCACAAAGATGACTCATGGTTCTCTGCTTCCCCTAGCTGGGTGTCTTGTGGGCGGCTCTGAGCAGCCTGTCCTTCCACTGGAGTTACAACAGACGTGCAGGAAAACGCGCTCCTGCCCTAAAATTCTGTGCCGCCAGCATCCCTGGTGAGAAATCTTCGTTCGGATCCCGTGGAAGTCACGTCAGATCCCTAACTACTGTGCATGCACGCCTTCTTCATGGCGCCTATCTCATTTGCTTTGCCAAGCAAGGATTGCATGCTGCTTGGATGAGCAGGTCAAGAACGGAACTAGTTAAATTCAGATTTCTCTGCCTGTTTGTGTGTCCTCCACTTGGTGTGCATAAACGCAGTATTATAACCTAAGTGAACTTGAACGACTTGGAAAGCATGGATAGGTAGACCCACTTAATGTTCTGTGAACCAACCGTGGAAAGATGAGACTGTTCCTACTGTGAATCAGATATATTTTTATGAAAACAAACAAAAAAGGTGGTGAGCACTCAATTTAAGCCTCCTTTTGTTTTTGTAACAGTTTTACCAACAGTTTTGTATAGTTAATCATAAAACAGAAACAAATATTTTCTTTTTAAAATTCCTGGCAAAATGAATTAGAACATTGGGTACCATTTCATAAGTACTGTGAACTCCATTAAGATTAATACGTGAAATCATTACTGTTTTCTTTTCGTCAGTTTCTGGGTTTATGGTCATGCTCATCATAGTGTAAATGAGGGTTCTAATTCCATGATTCCCGTAGATCGAGAAATGCAAGAATCTTCTGTGACAGTGTGTGTACCTCAGTGGCTCCTAAAAGGGAGGTGTACTGTGTGTCTGGAATACTGTTAAATTTAGGCTCACCATCGATTAAAATGACGTCATTTGCTTATCACTGCGAAATGACTTTGTTCAGAGTAGAATTAAGATTTATAGTGTTTCCCATGTGTGGGGGAATAGTAGAAGGTGCTCAATAGTTTTATTACTTCTTTGCTCCTTTTTAAATTTTATTTATTTATTTGAGAGAGAGAGTTAACAGAGAGAGAGACAGAGAGAAAGGTCTTCCATCCACTGGTTTACTTCCCAAATGACCGCAATGGCCAGAGCTGGGCTGATCCGAAGCCAGGAGCTAGGAGCTTCTTTCTTGTCTCCCATGCAGGTGCAGGGGCCCACATACTTGGGCTGTCTTTCACTGCTTTCCCAGCACAGAGCTGGATCAGAAGAGGAGCAGCCGGGACTTGAACTGGTGTCCATGTGGGATGCCAGCGCTGCAGGCTGAGGCTTAGCCTAGTACACCACAGTGGCAACCCCATTTTTTTTTTTTAAAGGAAAAGTAATACATTAAATAGTTTTATTTAACTCAGAGTCATTAACAATGATCTGTCACCATATTAATAAATTTCTAACCAAGTTCTTAGGTACACTTATATGGGTCCATGTACAGATAATTATGATGGCATAGGGTAAAAGCATGAAATTCAAGTCAATTTTTCTTTTTTGAGTTCTTGTAAGGGCAACTGTTTTGGATCAAAACATCAAATGCTCTTGGGTATTGAATAAGCAGGTGCCCAGAGAGTCAGCTTTTAAGAATCTACATCAGATTAGTCAGTTGTTCTTTGTTAACATTTTTGGTTATATTTCAGCTCTAGAAAAATGTCAGTTCTGGCTGAGTCATGAGTGTACCCTTCCACATGATGCCCTGAGCCTGTTCCTTCACCCTACCAAACCAATGGGCCTAATACGGTAATGTCTCCTTGACATTTGTGAACATGCGCAGGGAAGTGTGCATGGGAGAGGACTTTTGAAAGAGGCAGCTGTACCCTATGAAAGAAAAGAGCAGGGAAGAAGAGAATCATTTCCCCCGAGTCCACGGTGATCTCACTTTATAATTCAGTATATTCTTGGAGGTTACATAAAAAATGGGTTCTTAAAAATCAAAAGTTACTTTCAAAGCATCATGGAAGAGTTGATTTTTTTTTTTTTAAGTCTGAGTTGTATTACTTTGCTGTATAGGTGGTCTTGAGAGACAGGATTTGGGATTTAGGTTGTCTTTTAAACCAACTCCTGCTTTGGGCTCCATCTTGTGATTCCTTCCCTGTATGGAGACTGACACATGGGAGGCCAGCCTGCTAGCACCTTCTGCCTGGGCAGGTAGGAGCTGTGGATCTCCTCCGGAAAATCGCTCAAGGTTCTTTGTGATGTCCCCTCTGCCCCTCTCAGTTTGTCCCTTCTGTTTTGTTTTCCTCCACTTTGGGCTTCATAGGTGGAAGGAGACGTCTCCATCTCAACCGAGAAATTAATGAATGCAGACACCTCTTGGAGAATGCTTGTATTTCCAATGAGGAGCTTGTTGAAACAAATCAATTCCTGTCTGAGGCTGCTCCTCGCAGGCAGCCAGGCTGTCCCCGGGATCCTTGAGTTTTTCTGACTCCTACTGCCAGAATACTGGAGGTTAGCCTCTTGACGCCTCTCTGCTTAAGAACTGTGCTGCTGACTACTTTTAAACTTCGTACATATTCATTATACACACCTTGATGTTAGGAGCATAAATAGAGCATAACAGCCTCTGGCCGGGAAAGGAAACAGAATGTGTCAAGGAACACATCTTTGAATGCATTGAAACCTGAGCAGCACATAGCTGTCAAAGGGCCACTTTCCTGTGGAATAGTCTGGTGCTGATTCAAAGCAGGTTTGACATCATGTGTTTATAGTGATTTAGGTGAGTACCAGATAGGCCCATTACTTGTTTGAAAATTGCAGTGTGTACTTACATAATTATTTTTTTAACATTGTTTTACTCATGAATGTATAAACCTCACGTAGGCCAAAAGATAAAAAAATTAAAATTGATAAGACAGTCCCTAAGAGAACTGGTCAACGATCCTCAGGTTCTCTACGCAGAAATCGAGTGAGTGTTGAGGGAAGAGCTTGTCCAGTAGCAATACAAATGTGTTAGTAGCAACAAATCCAGAGTTACTTGGAAGGGCACTGCAAACTGTGACACTGGCCCCTCCAAGTGTCATGTGTTCGTATTTGGAATGGCTGCGCTCACAGCCACAGCCCCTCACCTTTGAGTCTCTCATATCATTTCATGCAAAGGCAGGTTGCTTTTGTCCTGCTAAATTGGAAGTTAAGATCTGTCAAGGGAAGGAGCTGGCTGGGAGTTTATTTCAACTTTCAAACTTTGTAATTTCATGTCCCTTGTCTCCCTGGCTGATGAATGATTAATGGCTACAATCTCTCCCCCTTTGCAGGCTTTTTTTTTTTTTTTTTCCCACGGCAGAAGGGTAGTCAGGAAGTTTAAATTTTGAATGACTGACTTATTGACACTTTGTATTATTAAAAAGTTAATTCCTCAGACTCTTGTACATCAGTTTAAAAACATCAGCCAGGGACTTCATCTCGGGCAGGCTTAGTACTTTCTCTCCGGGAGAGCATGTTGATTGATCAAATTGAATGTATAGCAGCCCAGGCATTCCTTCAGATGTGAGATGATTGGATTGAGTTACATTTTAATTATTTAGCTTTTATTAACGTGGTAAATAATGTAGAAAAAATTCGAGCTGCACATACTCCAGTGCATTTGATGAATTTAGCCAAACACAGGAGAACAGGCTGGTTCCAGTGCACTGCGTTTCACATGGTGTTTTGAAGGGAGGGGCAGTCTGAGTTCTCATTTCTCCTTGTGAAAGGCTAAATCGTGCCACGGTATTTTACATATTCAGCATATAGCACTTGGTGACGTGCCCACTATTATGAAGGTTGCCATAAAGTAGCATTTTTAACTTCGAACACTTGATAACCCTCTTCAATTTCTCTCTCACTAAACTTCTCATATCATTTGGCTTTGTTTATATTGTTATAAAATGTGATTGGAGTATACCATTTATTTTTTTCTTAAAGAGAACCAAGTCTTACTGATTTGAATGGAATAATGAGCATTATGATAGGTTATAGCAGAAAACTATGAATTTCTTTCCTTAGAAATCCTTATTCTATATGGCCCTTAGTGTTTTAGTAAAATTTCCCAGTGGCCACTTCAGATTGATTTTAGGATAATTGACCTTTTTTGTTTGTTTTAAAAAATAGTTTTATACCAACTGGGCAAATGCAAAAACTCTTTGATGTTAAGTAGTTTTATTTCTAATAGACAATATAAGGCAATGAAAAGCCATGGGAAAAATCCATTGATTAATACAATGCTATCTCCCAGGCGCTGTCTCAAGTAAGTTGAGCCGCTGTCACTGGTGGGAAGAGAGAGTGTGTGTGACTCTCCCCCCTGTCTTCTCTTTGAAGGCCTCTGTCCCCCTGCCGAGGTATGGCCAGGACAGCAGGCAATATTGTGGCACACTCCTCATCCATGGGTTTGGTGATGACACTTCACGTGAGGGCACACGGGGCTTGAGAAGAAAGCTGAGTTCTGATTTGGAAGTCAGTCTCGGAGCTTGGGTTGGCTCCCCGTGGCCCTTGCTGGCCACTCTGGGCAGAAGAGGCCACCACTAGCAAGTTCCAGGTGCTTGGGTGGATGAGGCCTGCTCAGGAGCCATCCGGGGGTCGCCGTCAGTCGATTCGCACTGCAGCCTGGTACAGAGTTAAGACTGCGCTAATCAGTGTTGGAAGACGATCGGTTTTTCTCGTTATAAACTGCTAATTAGTATTGAAAGTCTAACTTGTTTTGTTGAACATCCTCCCTTACTTTCTCTGAGAAAGTGATTTAGACTGTAATCTATTTACTCTCTCTTCACCCTTCTTCCCTCTTGTGAAAATAAAATCTGGAACCCCCTGGGGACTCCCCACTGTTGAGATCGGCTTGGAAGGAGCTTTAAACAGTGGCTGCAAACTGAAGTCAATATTGACTGGGTCTAGGGTTGAGCCCGGCTCAAAGCCTCCTTTTGTTCGTCCCTCGCCAGCACTCCAGAGCGAGCTGGAGTGGGGAGGCCGATGAACAGGGCTCGCAGCTGAACTCGGAAATGAGCCTTGGCCAGGGAAGAGAAGCCGCCTGCCCAGCTGCTCAGGAGCTTCTGCCGCGAACCCGCGAGTACGGGAGGCTGAAGTGCAAACCCGCTGGCCCTCAAGTTCAAGGCGTGCGCTGCTGCACCTTGTGCCCACCTCGGTGGGGCCTGCCGGGCTCTGAGGGCAACCTCCCCTGCCCCGTGGGGATGCTGCCTTCTCCAGGGTACTCGCAGGGGAGCTCAAAGCAAAGAGAAGGGGTAAACCCCGATTTCAGAAGTGTTGCTCCCGCCCTGGTACCTGTTCCGCTGCTGCTGTTAGCCGCGCCTCTGTCAGCTGTCACGTTGGATTAGACACTCTCCTGGGTCTCCTAAGTGCTCTGGCCTCCCTGGGGTACGGGATGGGTGAGAGAGAACCATCTGCCGTCGGAGACGAAAATTCTGAAGTTCTGATGAGGAGGTGCTCGTATTCCTTGAAACATTTCAACTTTTCTTTTTAAAAAGAAAATTAAATCATTTAAATATGGAACAGACTCTCTTGTTTCAAGTGGAGCACTTTGAGTAAAAGCTGCCTGTATTTCTGCCATTTCATTCAAAAACCCAAACAAACAGCTGGCGGACTTATGTTTTAGTGCAAACCATCGCGGTCCATTTACTAACTGGAAAAGTAAACATCCTTAAAAAGGATTTCTCATGTGTCTTGACTGCAAAGTGAGTTTTAATAAATACTCAGTAAAACCAAGAGCATCCTATTTGGAGTGTTATTCTTCTCCACTGATCTTGTAAGCCTCGCTAGAAAGCCATACACTCTGCTATGATGTTTGATGTGAACCCATCTGTGCTAAAGGCTGCATTCAGGCAAATACCGGGACCATTAGAATATTCATTAATTTCCCAGGCAGTCACCAAACCATTCTGTTTTACTCAAGCCTCTAATATATTAGAACAGATAATGTCCCGATACAGCATGGTGTGCTACAGAGAGACAGAACACGTGTGTTGAGCAGTATCAAAAACTACTTCCTGGGAGAAGAGTCATTTAGTCCAGGCCCTGAATAATGGGTATGATTTTAATAGAGAGGGGAGAGTATTAGGAGGATATTCCAGGGACTCTTAGGAATAGTGGCAAAGGCCTGCTGGATGTGGTTGTGTAGATGGATTTGGGAAACGTATGAGAGGTTGTTCATGTAGGGCGAGGGGAATCTGGTGAAAGTGTTGGAAGCATGAGTGGGAAGAGAGGGAAATGGCCACATCACAGGATGTCAGCGCAAGATGCTGTTTTGCCTTTTGTCTTTTCAAAGTGCAGTTTCTGTAAGAGAAGTGTTGTAGCAAAACTGAGAAAGGTACACAGAGAGAGATCCCATCTATTTCCTGTCCCCACCCATACATGAGGCTGCATTGTTAATATTAGGATATTGGGTCATTATAATGTGTTACTGTTTATAGTAGATGGATTAACACGGTTACTAATGTGTATTGTAATAATTTTGCACTATTGCCTATCCCAGCCAGCGGTCAACTGCTTTGTAACTGTGGCTGAATCCTGGTAAATGTTGAAGATCTTCAAAGGAGGCTTGGTTTATCATTGGTTGAGTGGTAGGATAAAAAAAATCAGGGCAATTTTAATATTTCCAGATGAAACGTGGGATGACCCATTATATCTGAAATAGCTGTTTCTAAACCTTTTTTTTTTTCAGTCAACAATCCGTTGTTCACAAAAAATCGTCAGTAGAATCTTAATGTGGAACACAGAGGAAACAAACCTAAAAGCACGGACTAAACATCAGGTGTGTTTGGGAGGGGAGGGGCCAAACTCTGCTCACCTCTTGCCCCGGGCTCCTGAGAGAGCCGAAGAAGAGCCTGGCTGGGTCTCTGAGTCAGATTTTGAAAGCAGCCCCTGTTCCGTCTGGCAGGGTAGAGTGGTGTTGTGGAAGAGGTGCACCTTAGCTTATGTAGGCCATGGAGTCGCTGTGTGCCGCTGTGGGAACTGACTTGAGTCGGTTGTATTTATTGAGCACTTACAGTATACCTAGCACAGTGCCTTACAGACGGGCCAGTCATCATCATTGATTTAACCTGGACAGAAATCCCTGTGAAGGAGGTTTTTTGGTGACCCTTGTAGTACAGGTGAGGAGACCTGAGTTTTTGCCTATTTTATACCAGCCCAAGGTGGCTTGGCCAATAAGTGGCCCTTAACGGATCAGCTAGGCAGTAGTCCAGTGACATCTTCTGTCTAATAGTACTCGGTGAGATGTCCATGGATGACCTTGGGGCAGGATTTCCGAAGAGGGCCAGTGATAAAGAATAAGAGAAGCTATAAGTCCTTATGAAAGGCGTATTAAAAATGCACACTTCTCTTCCTCCTTGTTGAGCATGTGATGGCCTGAGGGAGCAAGCTGCAACTATAGTGCCACAGCAGCCATTAGGATAGGCAGAAGTCCGATGGCTCATGGACTCTGGAGCTATTGTGGGCCATAGGCAAGTGCGATCAAACCACTGGGAAGTTACACGCGGCCCCTCCCACCCCCACCCCCACCGCCGTGCACCCCTAAGCCTGCTTCCTAGGAGCTGGCCAGACTTCCAGGTCCTGGCTATGCCTTGAATAAATGTTCCAGAATTTGGCAGTCATACAATCAAAAACAGTCCCCATACATTTAAGCAGTTGCTACTGGTTAGTATATTAACACTATAGATTTTCTTAACCATTTAAATGTAGAGTTTGCCTACTCTACTCTACCATAAACACACTTGAAGCAAGAAATAATAGTTGTTTTTTTTGAAGTGACAGGGAACAGCATCTGGATGCTTGAATTGATTTTATGTTCTTTTATGTCCCAGATAACTCCACCCCACCTTTTTTTTTTTCCATTCCTATTGTTTCCTTTTCAGACATTTTTTGCCCCATAGCTAAACAGCCAGTAAATTATTCCTGATCAGTTTCAAAGGCTGAAGACTCCCAACAGGATGTGAGTGGATGAAGTTCCCACCTCATCCCCAGAGACAAGGCAAAGAGGAGGAAGAAAGAGACTTGGCACCTTATCCATTGCATCTGCCTGCTTTGCCAGACGGTCTTGAATGTTCTTGCATCCTGGGCCTGGGGATGTAGGCACTCCATCCGTCATGCCTGTTCTCTGAGCTCCTGCAGTGGAAGGCCTGAGCCCAGCTTCCAAGAGAGTCACTCTGTAGCCTGGACTGTGAATTGAAGTCTTTGCATGTGCTCCATGCCCCTTATAAGATTCTTGAGACCAAAGAAGGTGGATCACAAGCAAAAACACGGTGCACAGGGTTAGCCTGGGACAGACATGAGCTCCCAGTCGGCTCTGGGTGCACTTGGCTGCTTGCTGTTCCCAAACCTTTCCGTGTGTCGTCTCCCTCATCCACAGCATGTTTGTCTGAAAGACTTACTGTGATTAGATGAGGTATATGAGTGTACTACGAAAATTCATGGGAAACAGTATTAAAAGCATAAATTAATTTTGTTGCAGAAAATATTTTTTTGTAATATGTGGAAAACGTGTATTGTGAAAAAAAAAATGTCCATGGACTTAAATTTTTTTTGCACCAAAATAAACTTGTCCCTTTTTTTAAAATTATTTACTTATATATTTACTTAAAAAACAGAGAAAGTGTGGGGCGAGGGGCGAGCGATTGAGCTAGCCAGCCAGCACTCACCTCTGGTTCACTTTCCAAGCGGCTGTCTCCTTCGGAGCAGAGCCTCGCTGGGGCCATGTGAAGCCAGCAGCTGGGAACTCAATCCAGGTCTCCCGTGTGGGATGGCAGGAAGCCGGCTACTCGAGCCATCAACTGCTGCTTCCCAGGGTGCTCATAAGCAGGAAGCGTCATACTTTTAATTCCAGTTTTTTCTATGACATTTTGGAGTGCCCTCATATTATTACATAGAAAGCTTAGAACGATGCCTGGCACATCTGACCAATGCAGATTAGCTATTAATGATACTCTTGAATGCATTCCTGAAGTTTTCATTACCCCCCTTTTTTTGAACAAAAATTCTTACAGTAAATCACAGATAGGTCAATGAGAGAGTATAGTCTAACTTTGGGGCCAGGGGACCAGGGTTCAGATGTTGCTGCTTTTCTCCAATCTTCAGTTTTTACTTCTGCAAAATAAGGAAGAGGGCAAATGTGTGAAGTGCCTGGCGTGCACTGTTCACTCTGTGACATCTGGGTGTTCCTGTTATTTTAATTCATTAATTTGGAGCATCAATCATTTGAGTATTAACCTATAAGATATATTGTCTGTTCATAAATTTTCTGTCTCTGTTTCATTTTCTTGCCTGCCTATTCCCAAATGTTTTGATAACCTAGCTGAACTCATGTGCTCGTTGTGTGAAAATTCTCCTTTCTGATTTTGTCAGTTTGCAGGATGAAGTATTAGCTTTTTAACAACCACCAGGTGCAGGAGTCAGCTGAAGGGGGTACCACTTTTTCTTTTCTACCAGCGAGATGTTTGACCCTGAGCAGGTCATCAGATGCGCACTCCTTTTCATCTTTACAAGGGGATTGAGCCAGTTGCTGTCTTAGGCGAGAGCTGCAGTGTGGTGAGGCCTTGACCTTGTGTGACCTTGGCCGAGTCACTTAACCTTGGTCGAGTTGAGTTTCTTCATCTGTGAAATGAGGGGGGTGGTTGTCCTTGGAGGTCATTTTTGGCTTCAGAAATCTCTCGACTTTGTTCACTTTCTTGCTTGGAGCATATCATTTCTGTATTAGGAGGTACAATGCAGAGGAATAGCTTCACTTACATCTACAATGTGGACAAACTTGTAAAGAGAAATAGCTTGTTGTTTTTACATATAAGATTCTAAGGATATTTTTAACGTTTTTTTTTTTTTTCCTTCTGTTTACTTCCAAACATGACTTTAAGGATTTATCTCTGGAAAGCCAGACTGGAGTTACATTGATTGGTAAGAAAAATAATGTAGGACCTGTGTTCAGCTCCCCACATTATTCTACCGTCCTTTTTGAAGTCACTGAGTTAAATCCCACCTAGGGGTCTCAAGTGCACTGTATCTGACTCAACTCTCAGCTTAGGGCTAAAAAGTAATAATAATTTTTTTTTTTAAATTAAAGTGCTTCAAAAGAAGAACATAGAATACAGAAAAAAATTCAATTCACGGCTATAAAATCTGAAAGTTGATTTACTGAAGCTAATGTTCATTTGCCTTTACTTTGCTGTTGTGAGGAGATAAGATGTAGAATAAGAAAAATTAAAAGTTAGGTAAATGGGTAAGTGTTGGAGTTCAGCATGCACTGGTATGATATATTATAGTTACACCAATCTGACTCCACTGTCACACTCTTTTATCCCAATTATTGATACAGCTCATCTAATTCTGCACATTGCTTTTCCAAATAGGATTATTTAAAGTATATAAAGAATTATAGTAAACTTTATCATGAAATGGATGTTTCAGAAATTGCTTTAATAATCAGTGAAAACATGGGTGAACCAGACCTACCCAATCTCTCAGTTCCAAGGTGATAATTTTCTATGCAAGAAAGAACGATTTGGGCAGAAAATCAATTAACTTCTGTGAAACGTATTTGCATGGACATGATGGTCAGTGTAGAGATAGGTATGTAAACAGTGACGGCTAATCATTGCCTAGATCACCTGCTCTGTGCCTTCCTTGCCTTCTTTTAAAGCTCGTTTATTTGGAGATGTCTGGCTGACCTCAGGTTCTATTTTTCTAGGCAGTTTTAGTCAAATCATTCCTAATCAGTTGCATGTGCAGATTGGGCTTGACTCACCCCACTTCCTGTGGCCGTGCGGGTGTTCAGGGGACTAACCACAGTCCCGGAACCCCAAGATGTGTCTTCCTCAGAGGTGAGAGCTTGTTCTCATCCGGGTCAATTGATTTGTGGAGCAGCAGCGTTACCAACAGCAGACTGTCTTTGCTTGTGCGTTTCTGCGTTCAGTCGTTTGTTGGACATGAACTTCATGGTTTTCATTTCCTTGTTATCTATGAAAAGCTAGCTGCCTAGACTTGAGAATCCAAGTTTAACTTTCTGGAAGCTGTTTTTCCTCCACTGCTTTATAATTCTGTAATTTGATTTTTTAGTTGTCAGAACAAATATTAAAGTAAGCTTATTTTACTGATATTTATTTCCCATTACCGATACAGTAATTCTCATTGAAAGGTATTCTTTTAAAATGATCTCATAATATTAACAATATTAATTATAGCACTGTGATTTTAAAGTATATTTCTCTTTTACAGAAACAGTTACTATTAACCTATTGTAAATAATCGTACCCATAATATAATTGTGAGATGCTGAAGAAAGTGTATATAATAGCCATGTATTTACACTGAAACATTTAGATTTCTGGTTTCTAAGTTTACAGATTGAATAAGATAGAAATGTGTTGATATTAGTTAAGATGCAAAATAAATCATTTTATTTCAATAGATAAATATACTGCTTTCTCCATTATTTTATCTACTAAATGTCATTTGCTTGTGTTTTATATTTTTATCTGGGTGACAACATCACAAAGTCCATAATTTGTATTATAAGGGCCTTAAGCATGTCATAACTCTCTTTTTAAAAGTTTATATATTTGTAAATGTATTTGTATTTATTTGAAAGGCAGAAAGATAGAACCAGATAGAGAGATATCTTCCTTCTGCTGGTTTACTTCCAAGTGCCACAATAGCTGGATTTGGGCCAGGCCAAAACCAGGAACCCAGATCCCAGTCTGGGTCTCCCACATGGGTGGCAGGGATCCAAGTAATTGAGTCATTACCTGTTGCCTCCTATGATGTACATTAGTAGGAAGCTGGGATTGGGAGCAGAGCCAGGACTCAAACCCAGGCACTCAGATATGGGCAGTGAGTGTCCCAGGTGGTGCCTAATCACCATCCCAAGTGCCTGCCTCTTATGTCCTATTGAAACATGCTTGCTAATTTCCCCCCAGTGGGCTGGTGATCATATTCAAAAATCCGTATTCCAGTAGAATTTACATAATAAAATTCTATTTCTGGAGGACTTGGAGAAATGATCCTGAATGTCATTATGGTATACCAAAAAAAAAAAAAAAAAAATCCTAAATGAAGGTTTTTCAGTATTTTTTTTAAATCAAGGAAATTTTGTCTTCAGAACCACTTTCCGTGGCAGTAGCCACTGGAAGCAAAGCAGAGGTGCCTCCCACGTTAAATATTTGTTGGAAGCAGTTTACCCATCCCTCAGCAGACCATGCGTGAAGCATCAGTGCTGCCCAGGGAGGCTCAGGGTCTCAGTAGAGAGCTAACGGGAAGAACCAGTGCCAGCCTGTTTGACCAGGGCCCTCTCCATGACCTTTTGGATCCTTCAGTGGTAACCTCACCTCACTGAAGCCGTCAGCACCTGAGGCTTACCAGCTGCTGGGCGTCAGGCGTATGACTTGTTAATGACTTGTAGTTACAGTACTTTCACACAGTACTTGGCACACACAGTAGGCACCGTGTGAGGATGATGATGCTTTGAAACATGTCTGGTTTTTATTGTGTAAACTTCAGGTGTTTTGATATACACATGCAAAAGCAAGGGAACTTTGAAAGGTTTATAGGAGATGGATTAGCAAATAAGTTTATTTTGGTGCAAAAAAATCTTGAAATCTGTATGCTGTGGGGCTCTTCAGAAAGTTCATGGAAATGCACATTATGAAAAACTGCATGGGTTTCAACTGTTTTGCATAAAGTAAACTTAATTTTAAAACTTTCCACAAACTTTTTTTTTAAACACAAGCTTATTTTTTTTTTTTATAGGCAGAGTTACAGAGAGAGAGAGAGAGAGAGAGAGAGAGAGATATTACCTACCCTACCCTGGTTCACTCCCCAAATGTTTGCAACGGCCAGAGCTGAGCTGATCAGAAGCCAGGAGCCAGGGGCTTCTGCCAGGTCTTCCACGCGGGTGCAGGGGCCCAAGGACTTGGGCCATCTTTCACTGCTTTCCCAGGCCATAGCGGAGAGCTAGATTGGAAGTGGAGCAGCCAGGATGCGAACCGGCACTCATATGAGATGTCGGTACTGAAGGTGGCAGCTTTACCCTCTGCGCCACAGTGCTGGCCCCTCCACAAACTTTTGGAAGTCCAATCATACATATTGTGAAATGATTATTGCCCTCAAGTAAGTGAGCACATCCAGTCTACTCTTAGCAAATCTTGAAACTGCACAATAGGCACTGTTCTCATGCTTGCTATTAAATCCCTAGACCTAGTCATTCTGGATAACTGCAACTTTGTATCCTCATCTTTGATAATGGTTGTTCCCATTCAGTATCCGTTGAGATTGTGTTTGCCTTTCATTCCATAGAAAAGGAGCCATGCTTTCCTTAACCATTTTGTATTTGCTAATTGGAAGCCACAGCCTAACCTGTGATTAGTCTTCACTGTAGAAGTGTAAATGCTTCCTGACTGCGTCAATTTTCTCAGCTGCTTGGTTTGGTCTCAGCGTCTTAGGTACTTGAAAAGATGGATTGATGATGGCAAACCAGGTGACGGGCGTCAGGCCACAGGGAATGTGTGGTCTGATGAGCTTGGTGCTCTTCGTGTTACGGAATTCTCCACATTTTTCTAGAGAAAACAGTAGTAACTAAAGACCTCATCTGGTCAAGGTTTAGAATGAGCCTTTTATGGTGGTGGTTTCTGTTTTAGCAGTCTTTAAATCAACAGCTGCATCTGCAGAAATGCCCACACTTTTGAACAGGTGGGGATACATTGACAAGACTTGCTGACCCCAGTTATATGTAATGTCTGTAGGGTATGAGTCGAGTAAAAATGACTCATACCCCCTAAAAAGACCCTTCTGAAATGACATTGAGACAAATAGGTTTATTTGGTCTGGTGTTTTGGAGTAAGTATAGTAATAGAACCAGACAGAATATTAAATCTGATTCGGAGTAGAGAGATAAATTGATTAAAATCGTACTACAAAGACTCTGTTACACAAAGATTGGACAGAAATAAATTATTAACATATGAATAGGAATGCTACTGAGAGACACTTTTAAACAAAATATCATGAATGGTAGTACAAATTTAATTCAGGCAGCTGGGAGAGATACTT